>NC_137864.1:34094258-34516758 GCF_963924005.1 Protomyctophum bolini
CTCGTTTCTCATCATTTTGGAACGTGGGCTATAGCCCATATCGTACGGCATACTATAGCGCGCCGTTTTTCATCATTTTTGAGGATTTGAAAAAAATGACAAAATGACAAAAACGATGGGTTATAGCCCATGTTTTTTGAAATTTTGAAAAAAAAAGTTAGCCTCGTTTCTCATCATTTTGGAACGTGGGCTATAGCCCATATCGTACGGCATACTATAGCGCGCCGTTTTTCATCATTTTTGAGGATTTGAAAAAAATGACGAAATGACAAAAACGATGGGTTATAGCCCATGTTTTTTGAAATTTTGAAAAAAAAAGTTAGCCTCGTTTCTCATCATTTTGGACCGTGGGCTATAGCCCATATCGTACGGCATACTATAGCACGCAGTTTTTCATCATTTTTGAGGATTTGAAAAAAATTACGAAATGACAAAAACGATGGGTTATAGCCCATGTTTTTTGAAATTTTGAAAAAAAAAAAGTTAGCCTCGTTTCTCATCATTTTGGACCGTGGGCTATAGCCCATATCGTACGGCATACTATAGCGCGCAGTTTTTCATCATTTTTGAGGATTTGAAAAAAATGACGAAATGACAAAAACGATGGGTTATAGCCCATGTTTTTTGAAATTTTGAAAAAAAAAGTTAGCCTCGTTTCTCATCATTTTGGAACGTGGGCTATAGCCCATATCGTACGGCATACTATAGCGCGCAGTTTTTCATCATTTTTGAGGATTTGAAAAAAATGACGAAATGACAAAAACGATGGGTTATAGCCCATGTTTTTTGAAATTTTGAAAAAAAAAGTTAGCCTCGTTTCTCATCATTTTGGACCGTGGGCTATAGCCCATATCATACGGCATACTATAGCGCGCAGTTTTTCATCATTTTTGAGGATTTGAAAAAAATGACGAAATGACAAAAACGATGGGTTATAGCCCATGTTTTTTGAAATTTTGGAAAAAAAAGTTAGCCTCGTTTCTCATCATTTTGGAACGTGGGCTATAGCCCATATCGTACGGCATACTATAGCGCGCCGTTTTTCATCATTTTTGAGGATTTGAAAAAAATTACGAAATGACAAAAACGATGGGTTATAGCCCATGTTTTTTGAAATTTTGAAAAAAAAGTTAGCCTCGTTTCTCATCATTTTGGACCGTGGGCTATAGCCCATATCGTACGGCATACTATAGCGCGCCGTTTTTCATCATTTTTGAGGATTTGAAAAAAATTACGAAATGACAAAAACGATGGGTTATAGCCCATGTTTTTTGAAAATTTGAAAAAAAAAGTTAGCCTCGTTTCTCATCATTTTGGACCGTGGGCTATAGCCCATATCGTACGGCATACTATAGCGCGCAGTTTTTCATCATTTTTGAGGATTTGAAAAAAATGACGAAATGACAAAAACAATGGGTTATAGCCCATGTTTTTTGAAATTTTGAAAAAAAAAGTTAGCCTCGTTTCTCATCATTTTGGAACGTGGGCTATAGCCCATATCGTACGGCATACTATAGCGCGCAGTTTTTGAAGATTTGAAAAAAATGACGAAATTACAAAAACGATGGGTTATAGCCCATGTTTTTTGAAATTTTGAAAAAAAAAGTTAGCCTCGTTTCTCATCATTTTGGACCGTGGGCTATAGCCCATATCGTACGGCATACTATAGCGCGCAGTTTTTCATCATTTTTGAGGATTTGAAAAAAATGACGAAATGACAAAAACGATGGGTTATAGCCCATGTTTTTTGAAATTTTGAAAAAAAAAGTTAGCCTCGTTTCTCATCATTTTGGAACGTGGGCTATAGCCCATATCGTACGGCATACTATAGCGCGCAGTTTTTTTTTATCATTTTTGAAGATTTGAAAAAAATGACGAAATTACAAAAACGATGGGTTATAGCCCATGTTTTTTGAAAATTTGAAAAAAAAAAGTTAGCCTCGTTTCTCATCATTTTGGACCGTGGGCTATAGCCCATATCGTACGGCATACTATAGCGCGCAGTTTTTCATCATTTTTGAGGATTTGAAAAAAATGACGAAATGACAAAAACGATGGGTTATAGCCCATGTTTTTTGAAATTTTGAAAAAAAAAGTTAGCCTCGTTTCTCATCATTTTGGAACGTGGGCTATAGCCCATATCGTACGGCATACTATAGCGCGCAGTTTTTTTTATCATTTTTGAAGATTTGAAAAAAATGACGAAATTACAAAAACGATGGGTTATAGCCCATGTTTTTTGAAAATTAAAAAAAAAAAAGTTAGCCTCGTTTCTCATCATTTTGGACCGTGGGCTATAGCCCATATCGTACGGCATACTATAGCGCGCAGTTTTTCATCATTTTTGAGGATTTGAAAAAAATGACGAAATGACAAAAACGATGGGTTATAGCCCATGTTTTTTGAAATTTTGAAAACAAAAGTTAGCCTCGTTTCTCATCATTTTGGACCGTGGGCTATATCCCATATCATACGGCATACTATAGCGCGCAGTTTTTCATCATTTGAGGATTTAAAAAAAATGACGAAATGACAAAAACGATGGGTTATAGCCCATGTTTTTTGAAATTTTGAAAAAAAAAGTTAGCCTCGTTTCTCATCATTTTGGAACGTGGGCTATAGCCCATATCGTACGGCATACTATAGCGCGCCGTTTTTCATCATTTTTGAGGATTTGAAAAAAATGACGAAATGACAAAAACGATAGCCCATGTTTTTTGAAATTTTGAAAAAAAGAAGTTAGCCTCGTTTCTCATCATTTTGGACCGTGGGCTATAGCCCATATCGTACGGCATACTATAGCGCGCAGTTTTTCATCATTTTTGAGGATTTGAAAAAAATGACGAAATGACAAAAACGATGGGTTATAGCCCATGTTTTTTGAAATTTTGAAAACAAAAGTTAGCCTCGTTTCTCATCATTTTGGACCGTGGGCTATATCCCATATCATACGGCATACTATAGCGCGCAGTTTTTCATCATTTGAGGATTTAAAAAAAATGACGAAATGACAAAAACGATGGGTTATAGCCCATGTTTTTTGAAATTTTGAAAAAAAACGTTAGCCTCGTTTCTCATCATTTTGGAACGTGGGCTATAGCCCATATCGTACGGCATACTATAGCGCGCCGTTTTTCATCATTTTTGAGGATTTGAAAAAAATGACGAAATGACAAAAACGATGGGTTATAGCCCATGTTTTTTGAAATTTTGAAAACAAAAGTTAGCCTCGTTTCTCATCATTTTGGACCGTGGGCTATATCCCATATCATACGGCATACTATAGCGCGCAGTTTTTCATCATTTGAGGATTTAAAAAAAATGACGAAATGACAAAAACGATGGGTTATAGCCCATGTTTTTTGAAATTTTGAAAAAAAACGTTAGCCTCGTTTCTCATCATTTTGGAACGTGGGCTATAGCCCATATCGTACGGCATACTATAGCGCGCCGTTTTTCATAATTTTTGAGGATTTGAAAAAAATGACGAAATGACAAAAACGATGGGTTATAGCCCATGTTTTTTGAAATTTTGAAAAAAAAAGTTAGCCTCGTTTCACATCATTTTGGACCGTGGGCTATAGCCCATATCATACGGCATACTATAGCGCGCAGTTTTTCATCATTTTTGAGGATTTGAAAAAAATGACGAAATGACAAAAACGATGGGTTATAGCCCATGTTTTTTGAAATTTTGAAAAAAAAAGTTAGCCTCGTTTCTCATCATTTTGGAACGTGGGCTATAGCCCATATCGTACGGCATACTATAGCGCGCAGTTTTTCATCATTTTTGAGGATTTGAAAAAAATGACGAAATGACAAAAACGATGTGTTATAGCCCATGTTTTTTGAAATTTTGAAAAAAAAAAGTTAGCCTCGTTTCTCATCATTTTGGACCGTGGGCTATAGCCCATATCGTACGGCATTCTATAGCGCGCAGTTTTTCATCATTTTTGAGGATTTGAAAAAAATGACGAAATGACAAAAACGATGGGTTATAGCCCATGTTTTTTGAAATTTTGAAAAAAAAAGTTAGCCTCGTTTCTCATCATTTTGGAACGTGGGCTATAGCCCATATCGTACGGCATACTATAGCGCGCAGTTTTTTTAATCATTTTTGAAGATTTGAAAAAAATGACGAAATTACAAAAACGATGGGTTATAGCCCATGTTTTTTGAAATTTTGAAAACAAAAGTTAGCCTCGTTTCTCATCATTTTGGACCGTGGGCTATATCCCATATCATACGGCATACTATAGCGCGCAGTTTTTCATCATTTGAGGATTTAAAAAAAATGACGAAATGACAAAAACGATGGGTTATAGCCCATGTTTTTTGAAATTTTGAAAAAAAACGTTAGCCTCGTTTCTCATCATTTTGGAACGTGGGCTATAGCCCATATCGTACGGCATACTATAGCGCGCCGTTTTTCATCATTTTTGAGGATTTGAAAAAAATGACGAAATGACAAAAACGATGGGTTATAGCCCATGTTTTTTGAAATTTTGAAAAAAGAAGTTAGCCTCGTTTCACATCATTTTGGACCGTGGGCTATAGCCCATATCATACGGCATACTATAGCGCGCAGTTTTTCATCATTTTTGAGGATTTGAAAAAAATGACGAAATGACAAAAACGATGGGTTATAGCCCATGTTTTTTGAAATTTTGAAAAAAAAAGTTAGCCTCGTTTCTCATCATTTTGGAACGTGGGCTATAGCCCATATCGTACGGCATACTATAGCGCGCAGTTTTTCATCATTTTTGAGGATTTGAAAAAAATGACGAAATGACAAAAACGATGTGTTATAGCCCATGTTTTTTGAAATTTTGAAAAAAAAAAGTTAGCCTCGTTTCTCATCATTTTGGACCGTGGGCTATAGCCCATATCGTACGGCATTCTATAGCGCGCAGTTTTTCATCATTTTTGAGGATTTGAAAAAAATGACGAAATGACAAAAACGATGGGTTATAGCCCATGTTTTTTGAAATTTTGAAAAAAAAAGTTAGCCTCGTTTCTCATCATTTTGGAACGTGGGCTATAGCCCATATCGTACGGCATACTATAGCGCGCAGTTTTTTTTATCATTTTTGAAGATTTGAAAAAAATGACGAAATTACAAAAACGATGGGTTATAGCCCATGTTTTTTGAAATTTTGAAAAAAAAAAAGTTAGCCTCGTTTCTCATCATTTTGGACCGTGGGCTATAGCCCATATCGTACGGCATACTATAGCGCGCAGTTTTTCATCATTTTTGAGGATTTGAAAAAAATTACGAAATGACAAAAACGATGGGTTATAGCCCATGTTTTTTGAAATTTTGAAAAAAAAAAGTTAGCCTCGTTTCTCATCATTTTGGACCGTGGGCTATAGCCCATATCGTACGGCATACTATAGCGCGCAGTTTTTCATCATTTTTGAGGATTTGAAAAAAATGACGAAATGACAAAAACGATGGGTTATAGCCCATGTTTTTTGAAATTTTGAAAAAAAAAGTTAGCCTCGTTTCTCATCATTTTGGAACGTGGGCTATAGCCCATATCGTACGGCATACTATAGCGCGCCGTTTTTCATCATTTTTGAGGATTTGAAAAAAATGACGAAATGACAAAAACGATAGCCCATGTTTTTTGAAATTTTGAAAAAAAGAAGTTAGCCTCGTTTCTCATCATTTTGGACCGTGGGCTATAGCCCATATCGTACGGCATACTATAGCGCGCAGTTTTTCATCATTTTTGAGGATTTGAAAAAAATGACGAAATGACAAAAACGATGGGTTATAGCCCATGTTTTTTGAAATTTTGAAAAAAAAAGTTAGCCTCGTTTCTCATCATTTTGGACCGTGGGCTATAGCCCATATCATACGGCATACTATAGCGCACAGTTTTTCATCATTTTTGAGGATTTGAAAAAAATGACGAAATGACAAAAACGATGGGTTATAGCCCATGTTTTTTGAAATTTTGAAAAAAAAAGTTAGCCTCGTTTCTCATCATTTTGGAACGTGGGCTATAGCCCATATCGTACGGCATACTATAGCGCGCAGTTTTTTTTATCATTTTTGAAGATTTGAAAAAAATGACGAAATTACAAAAACGATGGGTTATAGCCCATGTTTTTTGAAATTTTGAAAACAAAAGTTAGCCTCGTTTCTCATCATTTTGGACCGTGGGCTATATCCCATATCATACGGCATACTATAGCGCGCAGTTTTTCATCATTTGAGGATTTAAAAAAAATGACGAAATGACAAAAACGATGGGTTATAGCCCATGTTTTTTGAAATTTTGAAAAAAAACGTTAGCCTCGTTTCTCATCATTTTGGAACGTGGGCTATAGCCCATATCGTACGGCATACTATAGCGCGCCGTTTTTCATCATTTTTGAGGATTTGAAAAAAATGACGAAATGACAAAAACGATGGGTTATAGCCCATGTTTTTTGAAATTTTGAAAAAAGAAGTTAGCCTCGTTTCACATCATTTTGGACCGTGGGCTATAGCCCATATCATACGGCATACTATAGCGCGCAGTTTTTCATCATTTTTGAGGATTTGAAAAAAATGACGAAATGACAAAAACGATGGGTTATAGCCCATGTTTTTTGAAATTTTGAAAAAAAAAGTTAGCCTCGTTTCTCATCATTTTGGAACGTGGGCTATAGCCCATATCGTACGGCATACTATAGCGCGCAGTTTTTCATCATTTTTGAGGATTTGAAAAAAATGACGAAATGACAAAAACGATGTGTTATAGCCCATGTTTTTTGAAATTTTGAAAAAAAAAAGTTAGCCTCGTTTCTCATCATTTTGGACCGTGGGCTATAGCCCATATCGTACGGCATTCTATAGCGCGCAGTTTTTCATCATTTTTGAGGATTTGAAAAAAATGACGAAATGACAAAAACGATGGGTTATAGCCCATGTTTTTTGAAATTTTGAAAAAAAAAGTTAGCCTCGTTTCTCATCATTTTGGAACGTGGGCTATAGCCCATATCGTACGGCATACTATAGCGCGCAGTTTTTTTAATCATTTTTGAAGATTTGAAAAAAATGACGAAATTACAAAAACGATGGGTTATAGCCCATGTTTTTTGAAATTTTGAAAAAAAAAAAGTTAGCCTCGTTTCTCATCATTTTGGACCGTGGGCTATAGCCCATATCGTACGGCATACTATAGCGCGCAGTTTTTCATCATTTTTGAGGATTTGAAAAAAATTACGAAATGACAAAAACGATGGGTTATAGCCCATGTTTTTTGAAATTTTGAAAAAAAAAAGTTAGCCTCGTTTCTCATCATTTTGGACCGTGGGCTATAGCCCATATCGTACGGCATACTATAGCGCGCAGTTTTTCATCATTTTTGAGGATTTGAAAAAAATGACGAAATGACAAAAACGATGGGTTATAGCCCATGTTTTTTGAAATTTTGAAAAAAAAAGTTAGCCTCGTTTCTCATCATTTTGGAACGTGGGCTATAGCCCATATCGTACGGCATACTATAGCGCGCCGTTTTTCATCATTTTTGAGGATTTGAAAAAAATGACGAAATGACAAAAACGATAGCCCATGTTTTTTGAAATTTTGAAAAAAAGAAGTTAGCCTCGTTTCTCATCATTTTGGACCGTGGGCTATAGCCCATATCGTACGGCATACTATAGCGCGCAGTTTTTCATCATTTTTGAGGATTTGAAAAAAATGACGAAATGACAAAAACGATGGGTTATAGCCCATGTTTTTTGAAATTTTGAAAAAAAAAGTTAGCCTCGTTTCTCATCATTTTGGACCGTGGGCTATAGCCCATATCATACGGCATACTATAGCGCACAGTTTTTCATCATTTTTGAGGATTTGAAAAAAATGACGAAATGACAAAAACGATGGGTTATAGCCCATGTTTTTTGAAATTTTGAAAAAAAAAGTTAGCCTCGTTTCTCATCATTTTGGACCGTGGGCTATATCCCATATCATACGGCATACTATAGCGCGCAGTTTTTCATCATTTGAGGATTTAATTTTTTTTACGAAATGACAAAAACGATGGGTTATAGCCCATGTTTTTTGAAATTTTGAAAAAAAACGTTAGCCTCGTTTCTCATCATTTTGGAACGTGGGCTATAGCCCATATCGTACGGCATACTATAGCGCGCCGTTTTTCATCATTTTTGAGGATTTGAAAAAAATGACAAAATGACAAAAACGATGGGTTATAGCCCATGTTTTTTGAAATTTTGAAAAAAAAAGTTAGCCTCGTTTCACATCATTTTGGACCGTGGGCTATAGCCCATATCATACGGCATACTATAGCGCGCAGTTTTTCATCATTTTTGAGGATTTGAAAAAAATGACGAAATGACAAAAACGATGGGTTATAGCCCATGTTTTTTGAAATTTTGAAAAAAAAAAGTTAGCCTCGTTTCTCATCATTTTGGACCGTGGGCTATAGCCCATATCGTACGGCATACTATAGCGCGCAGTTTTTCATCATTTTTGAGGATTTGAAAAAAATGACGAAATGACAAAAACGATGGGTTATAGCCCATGTTTTTTGAAATTTTGAAAAAAAAAGTTAGCCTCGTTTCTCATCATTTTGGACCGTGGGCTATAGCCCATATCATACGGCATACTATAGCGCGCAGTTTTTCATCATTTTTGAGGATTTGAAAAAAATTACGAAATGACAAAAACGATGGGTTATAAACTTATAGCCCATGTTTTTTGAAATTTTGAAAAAAAAGGTTAGCCTCGTTTCTCATCATTTTGGAACGTGGGCTATAGCCCATATCGTACGGCATACTATAGCGCGCCGTTTTTCATCATTTTTGAGGATTTGAAAAAAATTACAAAATGACAAAAACGATGGGTTATAGCCCATGTTTTTTGAAATTTTGAAAAAAAAAGTTAGCCTCGTTTCTCATCATTTTGGACCGTGGGCTATAGCCCATATCATACGGCATACTATAGCGCGCAGTTTTTCATCATTTTTGAGGATTTGAAAAAAATGACAAAATGACAAAAACGATGGGTTATAGCCCATGTTTTTTGAAATTTTGAAAAAAAAAGTTAGCCTCGTTTCACATCATTTTGGACCGTGGGCTATAGCCCATATCATACGGCATACTATAGCGCGCAGTTTTTCATCATTTTTGAGGATTTGAAAAAAATGACGAAATGACAAAAACGATGGGTTATAGCCCATGTTTTTTGAAATTTTGAAAAAAAAAAGTTAGCCTCGTTTCTCATCATTTTGGACCGTGGGCTATAGCCCATATCGTACGGCATACTATAGCGCGCAGTTTTTCATCATTTTTGAGGATTTGAAAAAAATGACGAAATGACAAAAACGATGGGTTATAGCCCATGTTTTTTGAAATTTTGAAAAAAAAAGTTAGCCTCGTTTCTCATCATTTTGGACCGTGGGCTATAGCCCATATCATACGGCATACTATAGCGCGCAGTTTTTCATCATTTTTGAGGATTTGAAAAAAATTACGAAATGACAAAAACGATGGGTTATAAACTTATAGCCCATGTTTTTTGAAATTTTGAAAAAAAAGGTTAGCCTCGTTTCTCATCATTTTGGAACGTGGGCTATAGCCCATATCGTACGGCATACTATAGCGCGCCGTTTTTCATCATTTTTGAGGATTTGAAAAAAATTACAAAATGACAAAAACGATGGGTTATAGCCCATGTTTTTTGAAATTTTGAAAAAAAAAGTTAGCCTCGTTTCTCATCATTTTGGACCGTGGGCTATAGCCCATATCATACGGCATACTATAGCGCGCAGTTTTTCATCATTTTTGAGGATTTGAAAAAAATGACAAAATGACAAAAACGATGGGTTATAGCCCATGTTTTTTGAAATTTTGAAAAAAAAAGTTAGCCTCGTTTCTCATCATTTTGGAACGTGGGCTATATCCCATATCGTACGGCATACTATAGCGCGCCGTTTTTCATCATTTTTGAGGATTTGAAAAAAATGACAAAATGACAAAAACGATGGGTTATAGCCCATGTTTTTTGAAATTTTGAAAAAAAAAGTTAGCCTCGTTTCACATCATTTTGGACCGTGGGCTATAGCCCATATCATACGGCATACTATAGCGCGCAGTTTTTCATCATTTTTGAGGATTTGAAAAAAATGACGAAATGACAAAAACGATGGGTTATAGCCCATGTTTTTTGAAATTTTGAAAAAAAAAAGTTAGCCTCGTTTCTCATCATTTTGGACCGTGGGCTATAGCCCATATCGTACGGCATACTATAGCGCGCAGTTTTTCATCATTTTTGAGGATTTGAAAAAAATGACGAAATGACAAAAACGATGGGTTATAGCCCATGTTTTTTGAAATTTTGAAAAAAAAAGTTAGCCTCGTTTCTCATCATTTTGGAACGTGGGCTATAGCCCATATCGTACGGCATACTATAGCGCGCCGTTTTTCATCATTTTTGAGGATTTGAAAAAAATGACAAAATGACAAAAACGATGGGTTATAGCCCATGTTTTTTGAAATTTTGAAAAAAAGAAGTTAGCCTCGTTTCTCATCATTTTGGACCGTGGGCTATAGCCCATATCGTACGTTATACTATAGCGCGCAGTTTTTCATCATTTTTGAGGATTTGAAAAAAATGACGAAATGACAAAAACGATGGGTTATAGCCCATGTTTTTTGAAATTTTGAAAAAAAAAGTTAGCCTCGTTTCTCATCATTTTGGAACGTGGGCTATAGCCCATATCGTACGGCATACTATAGCGCGCAGTTTTTCCTCATTTTTGAGGATTTGAAAAAAATGACGAAATTACAAAAACGATGGGTTATAGCCCATGTTTTTTTTAATTTTGAAAAAAAAAGTTAGCCTCGTTTCTCATCATTTTGGACCATGGGCTATAGCCCATATCGTACGGCATACTATAGCGCGCCGTTTTTCATCATTTTTGAGGATTTGAAAAAAATGACAAAATGACAAAAACGATGGGTTATAGCCCATGTTTTTTGAAATTTTGAAAAAAAGAAGTTAGCCTCGTTTCTCATCATTTTGGACCGTGGGCTATAGCCCATATCGTACGGTATACTATAGCGCGCAGTTTTTCATCATTTTTGAGGATTTGAAAAAAATGACGAAATGACAAAAACGATGGGTTATAGCCCATGTTTTTTGAAATTTTGAAAAAAAAAGTTAGCCTCGTTTCTCATCATTTTGGAACGTGGGCTATAGCCCATATCGTACGGCATACTATAGCGCGCAGTTTTTCATCATTTTTGAGGATTTGAAAAAAATGACGAAATGACAAAAACGATGGGTTATAGCCCATGTTTTTTTTAATTTTGAAAAAAAAAGTTAGCCTCGTTTCTCATCATTTTGGACCATGGGCTATAGCCCATATCGTACGGCATACTATAGCGCGCAGTTTTTCATCATTTTTGAGGATTTGAAAAAAATGACGAAATGACAAAAACGATGGGTTATAGCCCATGTTTTTTGAAATTTTGAAAAAAAAGTTAGCCTCGTTTCTCATCATTTTGGACCGTGGGCTATAGCCCATATCGTACGGCATACTATAGCGCGCCGTTTTTCATCATTTTTGAGGATTTGAAAAAAATGACAAAATGACAAAAACGATGGGTTATAGCCCATGTTTTTTGAAATTTTGAAAAAAAGAAGTTAGCCTCGTTTCTCATCATTTTGGACCGTGGGCTATAGCCCATATCGTACGTTATACTATAGCGCGCAGTTTTTCATCATTTTTGAGGATTTGAAAAAAATGACGAAATGACAAAAACGATGGGTTATAGCCCATGTTTTTTGAAATTTTGAAAAAAAAAGTTAGCCTCGTTTCTCATCATTTTGGAACGTGGGCTATAGCCCATATCGTACGGCATACTATAGCGCGCAGTTTTTCATCATTTTTGAGGATTTGAAAAAAATGACGAAATGACAAAAACGATGGGTTATAGCCCATGTTTTTTTTAATTTTGAAAAAAAAAGTTAGCCTCGTTTCTCATCATTTTGGACCATGGGCTATAGCCCATATCGTACGGCATACTATAGCGCGCCGTTTTTCATCATTTTTGAGGATTTGAAAAAAATGACAAAATGACAAAAACGATGGGTTATAGCCCATGTTTTTTGAAATTTTGAAAAAAAGAAGTTAGCCTCGTTTCTCATCATTTTGGACCGTGGGCTATAGCCCATATCGTACGGTATACTATAGCGCGCAGTTTTTCATCATTTTTGAGGATTTGAAAAAAATGACGAAATGACAAAAACGATGGGTTATAGCCCATGTTTTTTGAAATTTTGAAAAAAAAAGTTAGCCTCGTTTCTCATCATTTTGGAACGTGGGCTATAGCCCATATCGTACGGCATACTATAGCGCGCAGTTTTTCATCATTTTTGAGGATTTGAAAAAAATGACGAAATGACAAAAACGATGGGTTATAGCCCATGTTTTTTTTAATTTTGAAAAAAAAAGTTAGCCTCGTTTCTCATCATTTTGGACCATGGGCTATAGCCCATATCGTACGGCATACTATAGCGCGCAGTTTTTCATCATTTTTGAGGATTTGAAAAAAATGACGAAATGACAAAAACGATGGGTTATAGCCCATGTTTTTTGAAATTTTGAAAAAAAAGTTAGCCTCGTTTCTCATCATTTTGGACCGTGGGCTATAGCCCATATCGTACGGCATACTATAGCGCGCAGTTTTTCATCATTTTTGAGGATTTGAAAAAAATGACGAAATGACAAAAACGATGGGTTATAGCCCATGTTTTTTGAAATTTTGAAAAAAAAAGTTAGCCTCGTTTCTCATCATTTTGGACCGTGGGCTATAGCCCATATCATACGGCATACTATAGCGCGCAGTTTTTCATCATTTTTGAGGATTTGAAAAAAATTACGAAATGACAAAAACGATGGGTTATAAACTTATAGCCCATGTTTTTTGAAATTTTGAAAAAAAAGGTTAGCCTCGTTTCTCATCATTTTGGAACGTGGGCTATAGCCCATATCGTACGGCATACTATAGCGCGCCGTTTTTCATCATTTTTGAGGATTTGAAAAAAATGACAAAATGACAAAAACGATGGGTTATAGCCCATGTTTTTTGAAATTTTGAAAAAAAAAGTTAGCCTCGTTTCACATCATTTTGGACCGTGGGCTATAGCCCATATCATACGGCATACTATAGCGCGCAGTTTTTCATCATTTTTGAGGATTTGAAAAAAATGACAAAATGACAAAAACGATGGGTTATAGCCCATGTTTTTTGAAATTTTGAAAAAAAAAGTTAGCCTCGTTTCACATCATTTTGGACCGTGGGCTATAGCCCATATCATACGGCATACTATAGCGCGCAGTTTTTCATCATTTTTGAGGATTTGAAAAAAATGACGAAATGACAAAAACGATGGGTTATAGCCCATGTTTTTTGAAATTTTGAAAAAAAAAAGTTAGCCTCGTTTCTCATCATTTTGGACCGTGGGCTATAGCCCATATCGTACGGCATACTATAGCGCGCAGTTTTTCATCATTTTTGAGGATTTGAAAAAAATGACGAAATGACAAAAACGATGGGTTATAGCCCATGTTTTTTGAAATTTTGGAAAAAAAAAGTTAGCCTCGTTTCTCATCATTTTGGACCGTGGGCTATAGCCCATATCGTACGGCATACTATAGCGCGCAGTTTTTCATCATTTTTGAGGATTTGAAAAAAATGACGAAATGACAAAAACGATGGGTTATAGCCCATGTTTTTTGAAATTTTGAAAAAAAAAGTTAGCCTCGTTTCTCATCATTTTGGAACGTGGGCTATAGCCCATATCGTACGGCATACTATAGCGCGCCGTTTTTCATCATTTTTGAGGATTTGAAAAAAATGACAAAATGACAAAAACGATGGGTTATAGCCCATGTTTTTTGAAATTTTGAAAAAAAAAGTTAGCCTCGTTTCACATCATTTTGGACCGTGGGCTATAGCCCATATCATACGGCATACTATAGCGCGCAGTTTTTCATCATTTTTGAGGATTTGAAAAAAATGACGAAATGACAAAAACGATGGGTTATAGCCCATGTTTTTTGAAATTTTGAAAAAAAAAAGTTAGCCTCGTTTCTCATCATTTTGGACCGTGGGCTATAGCCCATATCGTACGGCATACTATAGCGCGCAGTTTTTCATCATTTTTGAGGATTTGAAAAAAATGACGAAATGACAAAAACGATGGGTTATAGCCCATGTTTTTTGAAATTTTGGAAAAAAAAAGTTAGCCTCGTTTCTCATCATTTTGGACCGTGGGCTATAGCCCATATCGTACGGCATACTATAGCGCGCAGTTTTTCATCATTTTTGAGGATTTGAAAAAAATGACGAAATGACAAAAACGATGGGTTATAGCCCATGTTTTTTGAAATTTTGAAAAAAAAAGTTAGCCTCGTTTCTCATCATTTTGGAACGTGGGCTATAGCCCATATCGTACGGCATACTATAGCGCGCCGTTTTTCATCATTTTTGAGGATTTGAAAAAAATGACGAAATGACAAAAACGATAGCCCATGTTTTTTGAAATTTTGAAAAAAAGAAGTTAGCCTCGTTTCTCATCATTTTGGACCGTGGGCTATAGCCCATATCGTACGGCATACTATAGCGCGCAGTTTTTCATCATTTTTGAGGATTTGAAAAAAATGACGAAATGACAAAAACGATGGGTTATAGCCCATGTTTTTTGAAATTTTGAAAAAAAAAGTTAGCCTCGTTTCTCATCATTTTGGAACGTGGGCTATAGCCCATATCGTACGGCATACTATAGCGCGCAGTTTTTCATCATTTTTGAGGATTTGAAAAAAATGACGAAATGACAAAAACGATGGGTTATAGCCCATGTTTTTTGAAATTTTGAAAAAAAAAGTTAGCCTCGTTTCTCATCATTTTGGACCGTGGGCTATAGCCCATATCATACGGCATACTATAGCGCGCAGTTTTTCATCATTTTTGAGGATTTGAAAAAAATGACGAAATGACAAAAACGATGGGTTATAGCCCATGTTTTTTGAAATTTTGAAAAAAAAAGTTAGCCTCGTTTCTCATCATTTTGGACCGTGGGCTATAGCCCATATCGTACGGCATACTATAGCGCGCAGTTTTTCATCATTTTTGAGGATTTGAAAAAAATGACGAAATGACAAAAACGATGGGTTATAGCCCATGTTTTTTGAAATTTTGAAAAAAAAAGTTAGCCTCGTTTCTCATCATTTTGGAACGTGGGCTATAGCCCATATCGTACGGCATACTATAGCGCGCCGTTTTTCATCATTTTTGAGGATTTGAAAAAAATGACGAAATGACAAAAACGATGGGTTATAGCCCATGTTTTTTGAAATTTTGAAAAAAAAAGTTAGCCTCGTTTCTCATCATTTTGGACCGTGGGCTATAGCCCATATCGTACGGCATACTATAGCGCGCAGTTTTTCATCATTTTTGAGGATTTGAAAAAAATGACGAAATGACAAAAACGATGGGTTATAGCCCATGTTTTTTGAAATTTTGAAAAAAAGAAGTTAGCCTCGTTTCTCATCATTTTGGACCGTGGGCTATAGCCCATATCGTACGGCATACTATAGCGCGCAGTTTTTCATCATTTTTGAGGATTTGAAAAAAATTACGAAATGACAAAAACGATGGGTTATAGCCCATGTTTTTTGAAATTTTGAAAAAAAAAGTTAGCCTCGTTTCTCATCATTTTGGACCGTGGGCTATAGCCCATATCGTACGGCATACTATAGCGCGCAGTTTTTCATCATTTTTGAGGATTTGAAAAAAATGACGAAATGACAAAAACGATGGGTTATAGCCCATGTTTTTTTTTGAAAAAAAAAGTTAGCCTCGTTTCTCATCATTTTGGACCGTGGGCTATAGCCCATATCGTACGGCATACTATAGCGCGCAGTTTTTCATCATTTTTGAGGATTTGAAAAAAATGACGAAATGACAAAAACGATGGGTTATAGCCCATGTTTTTTGAAATTTTGAAAAAAGAAGTTAGCCTCGTTTCTCATCATTTTGGACCGTGGGCTATAGCCCATATCGTACGGCATACTATAGCGCGCAGTTTTTCATCATTTTTGAGGATTTGAAAAAAATGACGAAATGACAAAAACGATGGGTTAAAGCCCTAGTTTTTTGAAATTTTGAAAAAAAAAGTTAGCCTCGTTTCTCATCATTTTGGAACGTGGGCTATAGCCCATATCGTACGGCATACTATAGCGCGCCGTTTTTCATCATTTTTGAGGATTTGAAAAAAATGACGAAATGACAAAAACGATGGGTTATAGCCCATGTTTTTTGAAATTTTGAAAAAAAAAGTTAGCCTCGTTTCTCATCATTTTGGAACGTGGGCTTTAGCCCATATCGTACGGCATACTATAGCGCGCCGTTTTTCATCATTTTTGAGGATTTGAAAAAAATGACGAAATGACAAAAACGATGGGTTATAGCCCATGTTTTTTGAAATTTTGAAAAAAAAAGTTAGCCTCGTTTCTCATCATTTTGGACCGTGGGCTATAGCCCATATCGTACGGCATACTATAGCGCGCAGTTTTTCATCATTTTTGAGGATTTGAAAAAAATGACGAAATGACAAAAACGATGGGTTATAGCCCATGTTTTTTGAAATTTTGAAAAAAAAAGTTAGCCTCGTTTCTCATCATTTTGGAACGTGGGCTATAGCCCATATCGTACGGCATACTATAGCGCGCCGTTTTTCATCATTTTTGAGGATTTGAAAAAAATGACGAAATGACAAAAACGATGGGTTATAGCCCATGTTTTTTGAAATTTTGAAAAAAAAAGTTAGCCTCGTTTCTCATCATTTTGGACCGTGGGCTATAGCCCATATCGTACGGCATACTATAGCGCGCAGTTTTTCATCATTTTTGAGGATTTGAAAAAAATGACGAAATGACAAAAACGATGGGTTATAGCCCATGTTTTTTGAAATTTTGAAAAAAAAAGTTAGCCTCGTTTCTCATCATTTTGGAACGTGGGCTATAGCCCATATCGTACGGCATACTATAGCGCGCCGTTTTTCATCATTTTTGAGGATTTGAAAAAAATGACAAAATGACAAAAACGATGGGTTATAGCCCATGTTTTTTGAAATTTTGAAAAAAAGAAGTTAGCCTCGTTTCTCATCATTTTGGACCGTGGGCTATAGCCCATATCGTACGGTATACTATAGCGCGCAGTTTTTCATCATTTTTGAGGATTTGAAAAAAATGACGAAATGACAAAAACGATGGGTTATAGCCCATGTTTTTTGAAATTTTGAAAAAAAAAGTTAGCCTCGTTTCTCATCATTTTGGAACGTGGGCTATAGCCCATATCGTACGGCATACTATAGCGCGCAGTTTTTCATCATTTTTGAGGATTTGAAAAAAATGACGAAATGACAAAAACGATGGGTTATAGCCCATGTTTTTTTTAATTTTGAAAAAAAAAGTTAGCCTCGTTTCTCATCATTTTGGACCGTGGGCTATAGCCCATATCGTACGGCATACTATAGCGCGCAGTTTTTCATCATTTTTGAGGATTTGAAAAAAATGACGAAATGACAAAAACGATGGGTTATAGCCCATGTTTTTTGAAATTTTGAAAAAAAAGTTAGCCTCGTTTCTCATCATTTTGGACCGTGGGCTATAGCCCATATCGTACGGCATACTATAGCGCGCAGTTTTTCATCATTTTTGAGGATTTGAAAAAAATGACGAAATGACAAAAACGATGGGTTATAGCCCATGTTTTTTGAAATTTTGAAAAAAAAAGTTAGCCTCGTTTCTCATCATTTTGGACCGTGGGCTATAGCCCATATCATACGGCATACTATAGCGCGCAGTTTTTCATCATTTTTGAGGATTTGAAAAAAATTACGAAATGACAAAAACGATGGGTTATAAACTTATAGCCCATGTTTTTTGAAATTTTGAAAAAAAAGGTTAGCCTCGTTTCTCATCATTTTGGAACGTGGGCTATAGCCCATATCGTACGGCATACTATAGCGCGCCGTTTTTCATCATTTTTGAGGATTTGAAAAAAATTACAAAATGACAAAAACGATGGGTTATAGCCCATGTTTTTTGAAATTTTGAAAAAAAAAGTTAGCCTCGTTTCTCATCATTTTGGACCGTGGGCTATAGCCCATATCATACGGCATACTATAGCGCGCAGTTTTTCATCATTTTTGAGGATTTGAAAAAAATGACGAAATGACAAAAACGATGGGTTATAGCCCATGTTTTTTGAAATTTTGAAAAAAAAAGTTAGCCTCGTTTCTCATCATTTTGGACCGTGGGCTATAGCCCATATCATACGGCATACTATAGCGCGCAGTTTTTCATCATTTTTGAGGATTTGAAAAAAATTACGAAATGACAAAAACGATGGGTTATAAACTTATAGCCCATGTTTTTTGAAATTTTGAAAAAAAAGGTTAGCCTCGTTTCTCATCATTTTGGAACGTGGGCTATAGCCCATATCGTACGGCATACTATAGCGCGCCGTTTTTCATCATTTTTGAGGATTTGAAAAAAATTACAAAATGACAAAAACGATGGGTTATAGCCCATGTTTTTTGAAATTTTGAAAAAAAAAGTTAGCCTCGTTTCTCATCATTTTGGACCGTGGGCTATAGCCCATATCATACGGCATACTATAGCGCGCAGTTTTTCATCATTTTTGAGGATTTGAAAAAAATGACAAAATGACAAAAACGATGGGTTATAGCCCATGTTTTTTGAAATTTTGAAAAAAAAAGTTAGCCTCGTTTCTCATCATTTTGGACCGTGGGCTATAGCCCATATCGTACAGCATACTATAGCGCGCAGTTTTTCATCATTTTTGAGGATTTGAAAAAAATGACGAAATGACAAAAACGATGGGTTATAGCCCATGTTTTTTGAAATTTTGAAAAAAAAAGTTAGCCTCGTTTCTCATCATTTTGGAACGTGGGCTATAGCCCATATCGTACGGCATACTATAGCGCGCAGTTTTTTTTATCATTTTTGAAGATTTGAAAAAAATGACGAAATTACAAAAACGATGGGTTATAGCCCATGTTTTTTGAAAATTTGAAAAAAAAAGTTAGCCTCGTTTCTCATCATTTTGGACCGTGGGCTATAGCCCATATCGTACGGCATACTATAGCGCGCAGTTTTTTTTATCATTTTTGAAGATTTGAAAAAAATGACGAAATTACAAAAACGATGGGTTATAGCCCATGTTTTTTGAAAATTTAAAAAAAAAAAGTTAGCCTCGTTTCTCATCATTTTGGACCGTGGGCTATAGCCCATATCGTACGGCATACTATAGCGCGCAGTTTTTCATCATTTTTGAGGATTTGAAAAAAATGACGAAATTACAAAAACGATGGGTTATAGCCCATGTTTTTTGAAATTTTGAAAAAAAAAAGTTAGCCTCGTTTCTCATTATTTTGGACCGTGGGCTATAGCCCATATCGTACGGCATACTATAGCGCGCAGTTTTTCATCATTTTTGAGGATTTGAAAAAAATGACGAAATGACAAAAACGATGGGTTATAGCCCATGTTTTTTGAAATTTTGAAAAAAAAAGTTAGCCTCGTTTCTCATCATTTTGGAACGTGGGCTATAGCCCATATCGTACGGCATACTATAGCGCGCCGTTTTTCATCATTTTTGAGGATTTGAAAAAAATGACGAAATGACAAAAACGATAGCCCATGTTTTTTGAAATTTTGAAAAAAAGAAGTTAGCCTCGTTTCTCATCATTTTGGACCGTGGGCTATAGCCCATATCGTACGGCATACTATAGCGCGCAGTTTTTCATCATTTTTGAGGATTTGAAAAAAATGACGAAATGACAAAAACGATGGGTTATAGCCCATGTTTTTTGAAATTTTGAAAACAAAAGTTAGCCTCGTTTCTCATCATTTTGGACCGTGGGCTATATCCCATATCATACGGCATACTATAGCGCGCAGTTTTTCATCATTTGAGGATTTAAAAAAAATGACGAAATGACAAAAACGATGGGTTATAGCCCATGTTTTTTGAAATTTTGAAAAAAAACGTTAGCCTCGTTTCTCATCATTTTGGAACGTGGGCTATAGCCCATATCGTACGGCATACTATAGCGCGCCGTTTTTCATCATTTTTGAGGATTTGAAAAAAATGACGAAATGACAAAAACGATGGGTTATAGCCCATGTTTTTTGAAATTTTGAAAACAAAAGTTAGCCTCGTTTCTCATCATTTTGGACCGTGGGCTATATCCCATATCATACGGCATACTATAGCGCGCAGTTTTTCATCATTTGAGGATTTAAAAAAAATGACGAAATGACAAAAACGATGGGTTATAGCCCATGTTTTTTGAAATTTTGAAAAAAAACGTTAGCCTCGTTTCTCATCATTTTGGAACGTGGGCTATAGCCCATATCGTACGGCATACTATAGCGCGCCGTTTTTCATCATTTTTGAGGATTTGAAAAAAATGACGAAATGACAAAAACGATGGGTTATAGCCCATGTTTTTTGAAATTTTGAAAAAAAAAGTTAGCCTCGTTTCACATCATTTTGGACCGTGGGCTATAGCCCATATCATACGGCATACTATAGCGCGCAGTTTTTCATCATTTTTGAGGATTTGAAAAAAATGACGAAATGACAAAAACGATGGGTTATAGCCCATGTTTTTTGAAATTTTGAAAAAAAAAGTTAGCCTCGTTTCTCATCATTTTGGAACGTGGGCTATAGCCCATATCGTACGGCATACTATAGCGCGCAGTTTTTCATCATTTTTGAGGATTTGAAAAAAATGACGAAATGACAAAAACGATGTGTTATAGCCCATGTTTTTTGAAATTTTGAAAAAAAAAAGTTAGCCTCGTTTCTCATCATTTTGGACCGTGGGCTATAGCCCATATCGTACGGCATTCTATAGCGCGCAGTTTTTCATCATTTTTGAGGATTTGAAAAAAATGACGAAATGACAAAAACGATGGGTTATAGCCCATGTTTTTTGAAATTTTGAAAAAAAAAGTTAGCCTCGTTTCTCATCATTTTGGAACGTGGGCTATAGCCCATATCGTACGGCATACTATAGCGCGCAGTTTTTTTTATCATTTTTGAAGATTTGAAAAAAATGACGAAATTACAAAAACGATGGGTTATAGCCCATGTTTTTTGAAATTTTGAAAAAAAAAAAGTTAGCCTCGTTTCTCATCATTTTGGACCGTGGGCTATAGCCCATATCGTACGGCATACTATAGCGCGCAGTTTTTCATCATTTTTGAGGATTTGAAAAAAATTACGAAATGACAAAAACGATGGGTTATAGCCCATGTTTTTTGAAATTTTGAAAAAAAAAAGTTAGCCTCGTTTCTCATCATTTTGGACCGTGGGCTATAGCCCATATCGTACGGCATACTATAGCGCGCAGTTTTTCATCATTTTTGAGGATTTGAAAAAAATTACGAAATGACAAAAACGATGGGTTATAGCCCATGTTTTTTGAAATTTTGAAAAAAAAAGTTAGCCTCGTTTCTCATCATTTTGGAACGTGGGCTATAGCCCATATCGTACGGCATACTATAGCGCGCCGTTTTTCATCATTTTTGAGGATTTGAAAAAAATGACGAAATGACAAAAACGATAGCCCATGTTTTTTGAAATTTTGAAAAAAAGAAGTTAGCCTCGTTTCTCATCATTTTGGACCGTGGGCTATAGCCCATATCGTACGGCATACTATAGCGCGCAGTTTTTCATCATTTTTGAGGATTTGAAAAAAATGACGAAATGACAAAAACGATGGGTTATAGCCCATGTTTTTTGAAATTTTGAAAAAAAAAGTTAGCCTCGTTTCTCATCATTTTGGACCGTGGGCTATAGCCCATATCATACGGCATACTATAGCGCACAGTTTTTCATCATTTTTGAGGATTTGAAAAAAATGACGAAATGACAAAAACGATGGGTTATAGCCCATGTTTTTTGAAATTTTGAAAAAAAAAGTTAGCCTCGTTTCTCATCATTTTGGACCGTGGGCTATATCCCATATCATACGGCATACTATAGCGCGCAGTTTTTCATCATTTGAGGATTTAAATTTTTTTACGAAATGACAAAAACGATGGGTTATAGCCCATGTTTTTTGAAATTTTGAAAAAAAACGTTAGCCTCGTTTCTCATCATTTTGGAACGTGGGCTATAGCCCATATCGTACGGCATACTATAGCGCGCCGTTTTTCATCATTTTTGAGGATTTGAAAAAAATGACAAAATGACAAAAACGATGGGTTATAGCCCATGTTTTTTGAAATTTTGAAAAAAAAAGTTAGCCTCGTTTCACATCATTTTGGACCGTGGGCTATAGCCCATATCATACGGCATACTATAGCGCGCAGTTTTTCATCATTTTTGAGGATTTGAAAAAAATGACGAAATGACAAAAACGATGGGTTATAGCCCATGTTTTTTGAAATTTTGAAAAAAAAAAGTTAGCCTCGTTTCTCATCATTTTGGACCGTGGGCTATAGCCCATATCGTACGGCATACTATAGCGCGCAGTTTTTCATCATTTTTGAGGATTTGAAAAAAATGACGAAATGACAAAAACGATGGGTTATAGCCCATGTTTTTTGAAATTTTGGAAAAAAAAAGTTAGCCTCGTTTCTCATCATTTTGGACCGTGGGCTATAGCCCATATCGTACGGCATACTATAGCGCGCAGTTTTTCATCATTTTTGAGGATTTGAAAAAAATGACGAAATGACAAAAACGATGGGTTATAGCCCATGTTTTTTGAAATTTTGAAAAAAAAAGTTAGCCTCGTTTCTCATCATTTTGGAACGTGGGCTATAGCCCATATCGTACGGCATACTATAGCGCGCCGTTTTTCATCATTTTTGAGGATTTGAAAAAAATGACGAAATGACAAAAACGATAGCCCATGTTTTTTGAAATTTTGAAAAAAAGAAGTTAGCCTCGTTTCTCATCATTTTGGACCGTGGGCTATAGCCCATATCGTACGGCATACTATAGCGCGCAGTTTTTCATCATTTTTGAGGATTTGAAAAAAATGACGAAATGACAAAAACGATGGGTTATAGCCCATGTTTTTTGAAATTTTGAAAAAAAAAGTTAGCCTCGTTTCTCATCATTTTGGAACGTGGGCTATAGCCCATATCGTACGGCATACTATAGCGCGCAGTTTTTCATCATTTTTGAGGATTTGAAAAAAATGACGAAATGACAAAAACGATGGGTTATAGCCCATGTTTTTTGAAATTTTGAAAAAAAAAGTTAGCCTCGTTTCTCATCATTTTGGACCGTGGGCTATAGCCCATATCATACGGCATACTATAGCGCGCAGTTTTTCATCATTTTTGAGGATTTGAAAAAAATGACGAAATGACAAAAACGATGGGTTATAGCCCATGTTTTTTGAAATTTTGAAAAAAAAAGTTAGCCTCGTTTCTCATCATTTTGGACCGTGGGCTATAGCCCATATCGTACGGCATACTATAGCGCGCAGTTTTTCATCATTTTTGAGGATTTGAAAAAAATGACGAAATGACAAAAACGATGGGTTATAGCCCATGTTTTTTGAAATTTTGAAAAAAAAAGTTAGCCTCGTTTCTCATCATTTTGGAACGTGGGCTATAGCCCATATCGTACGGCATACTATAGCGCGCCGTTTTTCATCATTTTTGAGGATTTGAAAAAAATGACGAAATGACAAAAACGATGGGTTATAGCCCATGTTTTTTGAAATTTTGAAAAAAAAAGTTAGCCTCGTTTCTCATCATTTTGGACCGTGGGCTATAGCCCATATCGTACGGCATACTATAGCGCGCAGTTTTTCATCATTTTTGAGGATTTGAAAAAAATGACGAAATGACAAAAACGATGGGTTATAGCCCATGTTTTTTGAAATTTTGAAAAAAAGAAGTTAGCCTCGTTTCTCATCATTTTGGACCGTGGGCTATAGCCCATATCGTACGGCATACTATAGCGCGCAGTTTTTCATCATTTTTGAGGATTTGAAAAAAATTACGAAATGACAAAAACGATGGGTTATAGCCCATGTTTTTTGAAATTTTGAAAAAAAAAGTTAGCCTCGTTTCTCATCATTTTGGACCGTGGGCTATAGCCCATATCGTACGGCATACTATAGCGCGCAGTTTTTCATCATTTTTGAGGATTTGAAAAAAATGACGAAATGACAAAAACGATGGGTTATAGCCCATGGTTTTTTTTGAAAAAAAAAGTTAGCCTCGTTTCTCATCATTTTGGACCGTGGGCTATAGCCCATATCGTACGGCATACTATAGCGCGCAGTTTTTCATCATTTTTGAGGATTTGAAAAAAATGACGAAATGACAAAAACGATGGGTTATAGCCCATGTTTTTTGAAATTTTGAAAAAAGAAGTTAGCCTCGTTTCTCATCATTTTGGACCGTGGGCTATAGCCCATATCGTACGGCATACTATAGCGCGCAGTTTTTCATCATTTTTGAGGATTTGAAAAAAATGACGAAATGACAAAAACGATGGGTTATAGCCCATGTTTTTTGAAATTTTGAAAAAAAAAGTTAGCCTCGTTTCTCATCATTTTGGAACGTGGGCTTTAGCCCATATCGTACGGCATACTATAGCGCGCCGTTTTTCATCATTTTTGAGGATTTGAAAAAAATGACGAAATGACAAAAACGATGGGTTATAGCCCATGTTTTTTGAAATTTTGAAAAAAAAAGTTAGCCTCGTTTCTCATCATTTTGGACCGTGGGCTATAGCCCATATCGTACGGCATACTATAGCGCGCAGTTTTTCATCATTTTTGAGGATTTGAAAAAAATGACGAAATGACAAAAACGATGGGTTATAGCCCATGTTTTTTGAAATTTTGAAAAAAAAAGTTAGCCTCGTTTCTCATCATTTTGGAACGTGGGCTATAGCCCATATCGTACGGCATACTATAGCGCGCCGTTTTTCATCATTTTTGAGGATTTGAAAAAAATGACGAAATGACAAAAACGATGGGTTATAGCCCATGTTTTTTGAAATTTTGGAAAAAAAAGTTAGCCTCGTTTCTCATCATTTTGGACCGTGGGCTATAGCCCATATCGTACGGCATACTATAGCGCGCAGTTTTTCATCATTTTTGAGGATTTGAAAAAAATGACGAAATGACAAAAACGATGGGTTAAAGCCCTAGTTTTTTGAAATTTTGAAAAAAAAAGTTAGCCTCGTTTCTCATCATTTTGGAACGTGGGCTATAGCCCATATCGTACGGCATACTATAGCGCGCCGTTTTTCATCATTTTTGAGGATTTGAAAAAAATGACGAAATGACAAAAACGATGGGTTATAGCCCATGTTTTTTGAAATTTTGAAAAAAAAAGTTAGCCTCGTTTCTCATCATTTTGGAACGTGGGCTTTAGCCCATATCGTACGGCATACTATAGCGCGCCGTTTTTCATCATTTTTGAGGATTTGAAAAAAATGACGAAATGACAAAAACGATGGGTTATAGCCCATGTTTTTTGAAATTTTGAAAAAAAAAGTTAGCCTCGTTTCTCATCATTTTGGACCGTGGGCTATAGCCCATATCGTACGGCATACTATAGCGCGCAGTTTTTCATCATTTTTGAGGATTTGAAAAAAATGACGAAATGACAAAAACGATGGGTTATAGCCCATGTTTTTTGAAATTTTGAAAAAAAAAGTTAGCCTCGTTTCTCATCATTTTGGAACGTGGGCTATAGCCCATATCGTACGGCATACTATAGCGCGCCGTTTTTCATCATTTTTGAGGATTTGAAAAAAATGACGAAATGACAAAAACGATGGGTTATAGCCCATGTTTTTTGAAATTTTGGAAAAAAAAGTTAGCCTCGTTTCTCATCATTTTGGACCGTGGGCTATAGCCCATATCGTACGGCATACTATAGCGCGCAGTTTTTCATCATTTTTGAGGATTTGAAAAAAATGACGAAATGACAAAAACGATGGGTTATAGCCCATGTTTTTTGAAATTTTGAAAAAAAAAGTTAGCCTCGTTTCTCATCATTTTGGACCGTGGGCTATAGCCCATATCATACGGCATACTATAGCGCGCAGTTTTTCATCATTTTTGAGGATTTGAAAAAAATTACGAAATGACAAAAACGATGGGTTATAAACTTATAGCCCATGTTTTTTGAAATTTTGAAAAAAAAGGTTAGCCTCGTTTCTCATCATTTTGGAACGTGGGCTATAGCCCATATCGTACGGCATACTATAGCGCGCCGTTTTTCATCATTTTTGAGGATTTGAAAAAAATTACAAAATGACAAAAACGATGGGTTATAGCCCATGTTTTTTGAAATTTTGAAAAAAAAAGTTAGCCTCGTTTCTCATCATTTTGGACCGTGGGCTATAGCCCATATCATACGGCATACTATAGCGCGCAGTTTTTCATCATTTTTGAGGATTTGAAAAAAATGACAAAATGACAAAAACGATGGGTTATAGCCCATGTTTTTTGAAATTTTGAAAAAAAAAGTTAGCCTCGTTTCTCATCATTTTGGACCGTGGGCTATAGCCCATATCGTACAGCATACTATAGCGCGCAGTTTTTCATCATTTTTGAGGATTTGAAAAAAATGACGAAATGACAAAAACGATGGGTTATAGCCCATGTTTTTTGAAATTTTGAAAAAAAAAGTTAGCCTCGTTTCTCATCATTTTGGAACGTGGGCTATAGCCCATATCGTACGGCATACTATAGCGCGCAGTTTTTCATCATTTTTGAGGATTTGAAAAAAATGACGAAATGACAAAAACGATGGGTTATAGCCCATGTTTTTTGAAATTTTGAAAAAAAAAAGTTAGCCTCGTTTCTCATCATTTTGGACCGTGGGCTATAGCCCATATCGTACGGCATACTATAGCGCGCAGTTTTTCATCATTTTTGAGGATTTGAAAAAAATGACGAAATGACAAAAACGATGGGTTATAGCCCATGTTTTTTGAAATTTTGAAAAAAAAAGTTAGCCTCGTTTCTCATCATTTTGGACCGTGGGCTATAGCCCATATCATACGGCATACTATAGCGCGCAGTTTTTCATCATTTTTGAGGATTTGAAAAAAATTACGAAATGACAAAAACGATGGGTTATAAACTTATAGCCCATGTTTTTTGAAATTTTGAAAAAAAAGGTTAGCCTCGTTTCTCATCATTTTGGAACGTGGGCTATAGCCCATATCGTACGGCATACTATAGCGCGCCGTTTTTCATCATTTTTGAGGATTTGAAAAAAATTACAAAATGACAAAAACGATGGGTTATAGCCCATGTTTTTTGAAATTTTGAAAAAAAAAGTTAGCCTCGTTTCTCATCATTTTGGACCGTGGGCTATAGCCCATATCATACGGCATACTATAGCGCGCAGTTTTTCATCATTTTTGAGGATTTGAAAAAAATGACGAAATGACAAAAACGATGGGTTATAGCCCATGTTTTTTGAAATTTTGGAAAAAAAAGTTAGCCTCGTTTCTCATCATTTTGGACCGTGGGCTATAGCCCATATCATACGGCATACTATAGCGCGCAGTTTTTCATCATTTTTGAGGATTTGAAAAAAATGACGAAATGACAAAAACGATGGGTTATAGCCCATGTTTTTTGAAATTTTGAAAAAAAAAGTTAGCCTCGTTTCTCATCATTTTGGAACGTGGGCTATAGCCCATATCGTACGGCATACTATAGCGCGCAGTTTTTCATCATTTTTGAGGATTTGAAAAAAATGACGAAATGACAAAAACGATGGGTTATAGCCCATGTTTTTTAAATTTTTGAAAAAAAAAGTTAGCCTCGTTTCTCATCATTTTGGACCGTGGGCTATAGCCCATATCATACGGCATACTATAGCGCGCAGTTTTTCATCATTTTTGAGGATTTGAAAAAAATTACGAAATGACAAAAACGATGGGTTATAGCCCATGTTTTTTGAAATTTTGAAAAAAAAGGTTAGCCTCGTTTCTCATCATTTTGGAACGTGGGCTATAGCCCATATCGTACGGCATACTATATATAGCGCGCCGTTTTTCATCATTTTTGAGGATTTGAAAAAAATTACAAAATGACAAAAACGATGGGTTATAGCCCATGTTTTTTGAAATTTTGAAAAAAAAAGTTAGCCTCGTTTCTCATCATTTTGGACCGTGGGCTATAGCCCATATCGTACGGCATACTATAGCGCGCAGTTTTTCATCATTTTTGAGGATTTGAAAAAAATGATGAAATGACAAAAACGATGGGTTATAGCCCATGTTTTTTGAAATTTTGAAAAAAAAAGTTAGCCTAGTTTCTCATCATTTTGGAACGTGGGCTATAGCCCATATCGTACGGCATACTATAGCGCGCAGTTTTTCATCATTTTTGAGGATTTGAAAAAAATGACGAAATGACAAAAACGATGGGTTATAGCCCATGTTTTTTTAAATTTTGGGAAAAAAAAGTTAGCCTCGTTTCTCATCATTTTGGACCGTGGGCTATAGCCCATATCGTACGGCATACTATAGCGCGCAGTTTTTCATCATTTTTGAGGATTTGAAAAAAATTACGAAATGACAAAAACGATGGGTTATAAACTTATAGCCCATGTTTTTTGAAATTTTGAAAAAAAAGGTTAGCCTTGTTTCTCATCATTTTGGAACGTGGGCTATAGCCCATATCGTACGGCATACTATAGCACGCAGTTTTTCATCATTTTTGAGGATTTGAAAAAAATGACGAAATGACAAAAACGATGGGTTATAGCCCATGTTTTTTGAAATTTTGAAAAAAAAGGTTAGCCTCGTTTCTCATCATTTTGGAACGTGGGCTATAGCCCATATCGTACGGCATACTATAGCGCGCCGTTTTTCATCATTTTTGAGGATTTGAAAAAATGACGAAATGACAAAAACGATAGCCCATGTTTTTTGAAATTTTGAAAAAAAGAAGTTAGCCTCGTTTCTCATCATTTTGGACCGTGGGCTATAGCCCATATCGTACGGCATACTACAGCGCGCAGTTTTTCATCATTTTTGAGGATTTGAAAAAAATGACGAAATGACAAAAACGATGGGTTATAGCCAGGGGGGCAGTCAGACAGATATTTTGTGAAGCCACTAAGGAAATGAAAGTTCATATAATGGCCTGTTGTGGCGCTGTCATTGGGCTCAAAAAAACCCATAGCCCCATAGAAGTCCATGTATTTGGGCCCAACTTCACCTAGACTGTATTACCTTAATAAACATGGTCATGAATACTTTTTTCTTCCAGTCACTAGTTTAAAGTCTCATTTCTAATGTCATAATATTCTTTTTGGATAATTATGGTCCCATTTATAAAAAAAATGACTATAAAGTCGCGCATGTTCTGAGGGGCGTGGCTACTGTTACAGTCTATGAACGGGATCCCCCACCCACTCGAGTCAAAATAAAAACCAACGAAGAAGAAGGGGGGAAGTCCCGCCTCGTTGTCTGGGCCAGCCAATGGCCAGCTGGGCCCAAACGGATCTAGAAAGATGGCGACTTCCATTGCAAGGACTGACAGGCTTCATTTTACGTTCATGTTAGACCCGCGGAACGCTTTGTCCATATTTTTTACAGTCTATGGTTATAGCCCATGTTTTTTGAAATTTTGAAAAAAAAAGTTAGCCTCATTTCTCATCATTTTGGACCGTGGGCTATAGCCCATATCATACGGCATACTATAGCGCGCAGTTTTTCATCATTTTTGAGGATTTGAAAAAAATGACGAAATGACAAAAACGATGGGTTATAGCCCATGTTTTTTGAAATTTTGAAAAGAAAAGTTAGCCTCGTTTCTCATCATTTTGGACCGTGGGCTATATCCCATATCATACGGCATACTATAGCGCGCAGTTTTTCATCATTTGAGGATTTTTAAAAAATGACGAAATGACAAAAACGATGGGTTATAGCCCATGTTTTTTTTAATTAAAAAAAAAAAAACGTTAGCCTCGTTTCTCATCATTTTGGAACGTGGGCTATAGCCCATATCGTACGGCATACTATAGCGCGCCGTTTTTCATCATTTTTGAGGATTTGAAAAAAATGACGAAATGACAAAAACGATGGGTTATAGCCCATGTTTTTTGAAATTTTGAAAAAAAAAGTTTGCCTCGTTTCTCATCATTTTGGACCGTGGGCTATAGCCCATATCATACGGCATACTATAGCGCGCAGTTTTTCATCATTTTTGAGGATTTGAAAAAAATGACGAAATGACAAAAACGATGGGTTATAGCCCATGTTTTTTGAAATTTTGAAAAAAAAAGTTAGCCTCGTTTCTCATCATTTTGGACCGTGGGCTATAGCCCATATCGTACGGCATACTATAGCACGCAGTTTTTCATCATTTTTGAGGATTTGAAAAAAATTACGAAATGACAAAAACGATGGGTAATAGCCCATGTTTTTTGAAATTTCGAAAAAAAAAAGTTAGCCTCGTTTCTCATCATTTTGGACCGTGGGCTATAGCCCATATCGTACGGCATACTATAGCGCGCAGTTTTTCATCATTTTTGAGGATTTGAAAAAAATGACGAAATGACAAAAACGATGGGTTATAACCCATGTTTTTTGAAATTTTGAAAAAAAAAGTTAGCCTCGTTTCTCATCATTTTGGAACGTGGGCTATAGCCCATATCGTACGGCATACTATAGCGCGCCGTTTTTCATCATTTTTGAGGATTTGAAAAAAATGACAAAATGACAAAAACGATGGGTTATAGCCCATGTTTTTTGAAATTTTGAAAAAAAGAAGTTAGCCTCGTTTCTCATCATTTTGGACCGTGGGCTATAGCCCATATCGTACGGCATACTATAGCGTGCAGTTTTTCATCATTTTTGAGGATTTGAAAAAAATGACGAAATGACAAAAACGATGGGTTATAGCCCATGTTTTTTGAAATTTTGAAAAAAAAAGTTAGCCTCGTTTCTCATCATTTTGGAACAAGGGCTATAGCCCATATCGTACGGCATACTATAGCGCGCCGTTTTTCATCATTTTTGAGGATTTGAAAAAAATGACGAAATGACAAAAACGATGGGTTATAGCCCATGTTTTTTGAAATTTTGAAAAAAAAAGTTAGCCTCGTTTCTCATCATTTTGGACCGTGGGCTATAGCCCATATCGTACGGCATACTATAGCGCGCAGTTTTTCATCATTTTTGAGGATTTGAAAAAAATGACGAAATGACAAAAACGATGGGTTATAGCCCATGTTTTTTGAAATTTTGAAAAAAAGAAGTTAGCCTCGTTTCTCATCATTTTGGACCGTGGGCTATAGCCCATATCGTACGGCATACTATAGCGCGCAGTTTTTCATCATTTTTGAGGATTTGAAAAAAATGACGAAATGACAAAAACGATGGGTTATAGCCCATGTTTTTTGAAATTTTGGAAAAAAAAGTTAGCCTCGTTTCTCATCATTTTGGACCGTGGGCTATAGCCCATATCGTACGGCATACTATAGCGCGCAGTTTTTCATCATTTTTGAGGATTTGAAAAAAATGACGAAATGACAAAAACGATGGGTTATAGCCCATGTTTTTTGAAATTTTGAAAAAAAAAAGTTAGCCTCGTTTCTCATCATTTTGGACCGTGGGCTATAGCCCATATCGTACGGCATACTATAGCGCGCAGTTTTTCATCATTTTTGAGGATTTGAAAAAAATGACGAAATGACAAAAACGATGGGTTATAGCCCATGTTTTTTGAAATTTTGAAAAAAAAAGTTAGCCTCGTTTCTCATCATTTTGGAACGTGGGCTATAGCCCATATCGTACGGCATACTATAGCGCGCAGTTTTTCATCATTTTTGAAGATTTGAAAAAAATGACGAAATGACAAAAACGATGGGTTATAGCCCATGTTTTTTGAAATTTTGAAAAAAAAAGTTAGCCTCGTTTCTCATCATTTTGGACCGTGGGCTATAGCCCATATCGTACGGCATACTATAGCACGCAGTTTTTCATCATTTTTGAAGATTTGAAAAAAATGAAAAAAAATGAAAAAAACGATGGGTTATAGCCCATGTTTTTTGAAATTTTGAAAAAAAAAAAGTTAGCCTCGTTTCTCATCATTTTGGACCGTGGGCTATAGCCCATATCGTACGGCATACTATAGCGCGCAGTTTTTCATCATTTTTGAGGATTTGAAAAAAATGACGAAATGACAAAAACGATGGGTTATAGCCCATGTTTTTTGAAATTTTGGAAAAAAAAAGTTAGCCTCGTTTCTCATCATTTTGGACCGTGGGCTATAGCCCATATCGTACGGCATACTATAGCGCGCAGTTTTTCATCATTTTTGAGGATTTGAAAAAAATGACGAAATGACAAAAACGATGGGTTATAGCCCATGTTTTTTGAAATTTTGAAAAAAAAAGTTAGCCTCGTTTCTCATCATTTTGGACCGTGGACTATAGCCCATATCGTACGGCATACTATAGCGCGCAGTTTTTCATCATTTTTGAGGATTTGAAAAAAATGACGAAATGACAAAAACGATGGGTTATAGCCCATGTTTTTTGAAATTTTGAAAAAAAAAGTTAGCCTCGTTTCTCATCATTTTGAAACGTGGGCTATAGCCCATATCGTACGGCATACTATAGCGCGCAGTTTTTTATCATTTTTGAAGATTTGAAAAAAATGACGAAATGACAAAAACGATGGGTTATAGCCCATGTTTTTTGAAATTTTGAAAAAAAAAGTTAGCCTCGTTTCTCATCATTTTGGACCGTGGGCTATAGCCCATATCGTACGGCATACTATAGCACACAGTTTTTCATCATTTTTGAGGATTTGAAAAAAATGACGAAATGACAAAAACGATGGGTTATAGCCCATGTTTTTTGAAATTTTGAAAAAAAAAGTTAGCCTCGTTTCTCATCATTTTGGACCGTGGGCTATAGCCCATATCATACGGCATACTATTGCGCGCAGTTTTTCATCATTTTTGAGGATTTGAAAAAAATGACGAAATGACAAAAACGATGGGTTATAGCCCATGTTTTTTGAAATTTTTAAAAAAAAAGTTAGCCTCGTTTCTCATCATTTTGGAACGTGGGCTATAGCCCATATCGTACGGCATACTATAGCGCGCCGTTTTTCATCATTTTTGAGGATTTGAAAAAATGACGAAATGACAAAAACGATAGCCCATGTTTTTTGAAATTTTGAAAAAAAGAAGTTAGCCTCGTTTCTCATCATTTTGGACCGTGGGCTATAGCCCATATCGTACGGCATACTATAGCGCGCAGTTTTTCATCATTTTTGAGGATTTGAAAAAAATGACGAAATGACAAAAACGATGGGTTATAGCCCATGTTTTTTGAAATTTTGAAAAAAAAAGTTAGCCTCGTTTCTCATCATTTTGGACCGTGGGCTAAAGCCCATATCATACGGCATACTATAGCGCGCAGTTTTTCATCATTTTTGAGGATTTGAAAAAAATGACGAAATGACAAAAACGATGGGTTATAGCCCATGTTTTTTGAAATTTTGAAAAAAAAAGTTAGCCTCGTTTCTCATCATTTTGGACCGTGGGCTATATCCCATATCATACGGCATACTATAGCGCGCAGTTTTTCATCATTTGAGGATTTTTTTAAAATGACGAAATTACAAAAACGATGGGTTATAGCCCATGTTTTTTGAAATTTTGAAAAAAACCGTTAGCCTCGTTTCTCATCATTTTGGAACGTGGGCTATAGCCCATATCGTACGGCATACTATAGCGCGCAGTTTTTCATCATTTTTGAGGATTTGAAAAAAATGACGAAATGACAAAAACGATGGGTTATAGCCCATGTTTTTTTAAATTTTGAAAAAAAAAGTTAGCCTCGTTTCTCATCATTTTGGACCGTGGGCTATAGCCCATATCGTACGGCATACTATAGCGCGCAGTTTTTCATCATTTTTGAGGATTTGAAAAAAATGACGAAATGACAAAAACGATGGGTTATAGCCCATGTTTTTTGAAATTTTGAAAAAAAAGTTAGCCTCGTTTCTCATCATTTTGGACCGTGGGCTATAGCCCATATCGTACGGCATACTATAGCGCGCAGTTTTTCATCATTTTTGAGGATTTGAAAAAAATGACGAAATGACAAAAACGATGGGTTATAGCCCATGTTTTTTGAAATTTTGAAAAAAAAAGTTAGCCTCGTTTCTCATCATTTTGGACCGTGGGCTATAGCCCATATCATACGGCATACTATAGCGCGCAGTTTTTCATCATTTTTGAGGATTTGAAAAAAATTACGAAATGACAAAAACGATGGGTTATAAACTTATAGCCCATGTTTTTTGAAATTTTGAAAAAAAAGGTTAGCCTCGTTTCTCATCATTTTGGAACGTGGGCTATAGCCCATATCGTACGGCATACTATAGCGCGCCGTTTTTCATCATTTTTGAGGATTTGAAAAAAATTACAAAATGACAAAAACGATGGGTTATAGCCCATGTTTTTTGAAATTTTGAAAAAAAAAGTTAGCCTCGTTTCTCATCATTTTGGACCGTGGGCTATAGCCCATATCATACGGCATACTATAGCGCGCAGTTTTTCATCATTTTTGAGGATTTGAAAAAAATGACAAAATGACAAAAACGATGGGTTATAGCCCATGTTTTTTGAAATTTTGAAAAAAAAAGTTAGCCTCGTTTCTCATCATTTTGGACCGTGGGCTATAGCCCATATCGTACAGCATACTATAGCGCGCAGTTTTTCATCATTTTTGAGGATTTGAAAAAAATTACGAAATGACAAAAACGATGGGTTATAAACTTATAGCCCATGTTTTTTGAAATTTTGAAAAAAAAGGTTAGCCTCGTTTCTCATCATTTTGGAACGTGGGCTATAGCCCATATCGTACGGCATACTATAGCGCGCCGTTTTTCATCATTTTTGAGGATTTGAAAAAAATTACAAAATGACAAAAACGATGGGTTATAGCCCATGTTTTTTGAAATTTTGAGAAAAAAAGTTAGCCTCGTTTCTCATCATTTTGGACCGTGGGCTATAGCCCATATCATACGGCATACTATAGCGCGCAGTTTTTCATCATTTTTGAGGATTTGAAAAAAATGACGAAATGACAAAAACGATGGGTTATAGCCCATGTTTTTTGAAATTTTGAAAAAAAAAGTTAGCCTCGTTTCTCATCATTTTGGACCGTGGGCTATAGCCCATATCATACGGCATACTATAGCGCGCAGTTTTTCATCATTTTTGAGGATTTGAAAAAAATGACAAAAACGATGGGTTATAGCCCATGTTTTTTGAAATTTTGAAAAAAAAAGTTAGCCTCGTTTCTCATCATTTTGGAACGTGGGCTATAGCCCATATCGTACGGCATACTATAGCGCGCAGTTTTTCATCATTTTTGAGGATTTGAAAAAAATGACGAAATGACAAAAACGATGGGTTATAGCCCATGTTTTTTAAAATTTTGAAAAAAAAAGTTAGCCTCGTTTCTCATCATTTTGGACCGTGGGCTATAGCCCATATCATACGGCATACTATAGCGCGCAGTTTTTCATCATTTTTGAGGATTTGAAAAAAATTACGAAATGACAAAAACGATGGGTTATAGCCCATGTTTTTTGAAATTTTGAAAAAAAAGGTTAGCCTCGTTTCTCATCATTTTGGAACGTGGGCTATAGCCCATATCGTACGGCATACTATATATAGCGCGCCGTTTTTCATCATTTTTGAGGATTTGAAAAAAATTACAAAATGACAAAAACGATGGGTTATAGCCCATGTTTTTTGAAATTTTGAAAAAAAAAGTTAGCCTCGTTTCTCATCATTTTGGACCGTGGGCTATAGCCCATATCGTACGGCATACTATAGCGCGCAGTTTTTCATCATTTTTGAGGATTTGAAAAAAATGATGAAATGACAAAAACGATGGGTTATAGCCCATGTTTTTTGAAATTTTGAAAAAAAAAGTTAGCCTAGTTTCTCATCATTTTGGAACGTGGGCTATAGCCCATATCGTACGGCATACTATAGCGCGCAGTTTTTCATCATTTTTGAGGATTTGAAAAAAATGACGAAATGACAAAAACGATGGGTTATAGCCCATGTTTTTTGAAATTTTGAAAAAAAAAGTTAGCCTCGTTTCTCATCATTTTGGACCGTGGGCTATAGCCCATATCATACGGCATACTATAGCGCGCAGTTTTTCATCATTTTTGAGGATTTGAAAAAAATTACGAAATGACAAAAACGATGGGTTATAGCCCATGTTTTTTGAAATTTTGAAAAAAAAAGTTAGCCTCGTTTCTCATCATTTTGGACCGTGGGCTATAGCCCATATCATACGGCATACTATAGCGCGCAGTTTTTCATCATTTTTGAGGATTTGAAAAAAATGACGAAATGACAAAAACGATGGGTTATAGCCCATGTTTTTTGAAATTTTGAAAAAAAAAGTTAGCCTCGTTTCTCATCATTTTGGACCGTGGGCTATAGCCCATATCATACGGCATACTATAGCGCGCAGTTTTTCATCATTTTTGAGGATTTGAAAAAAATGACGAAATGACAAAAACGATGGGTTATAGCCCATGTTTTTTGAAATTTTGAAAAAAAAAGTTAGCCTCGTTTCTCATCATTTTGGAACGTGGGCTATAGCCCATATCGTACGGCATACTATAGCGCGCAGTTTTTCATCATTTTTGAGGATTTGAAAAAAATTACGAAATGACAAAAACGATGGGTTATAGCCCATGTTTTTTGAAATTTTGAAAAAAAAAGTTAGCCTCGTTTCTCATCATTTTGGACCGTGGGCTATAGCCCATATCATACGGCATACTATAGCGCGCAGTTTTTCATCATTTTTGAGGATTTGAAAAAAATTACGAAATGACAAAAACGATGGGTTATAAACTTATAGCCCATGTTTTTTGAAATTTTGAAAAAAAAGGTTAGCCTCGTTTCTCATCATTTTGGAACGTGGGCTATAGCCCATATCGTACGGCATACTATAGCGCGCCGTTTTTCATCATTTTTGAGGATTTGAAAAAAATTACAAAATGACAAAAACGATGGGTTATAGCCCATGTTTTTTGAAATTTTGAAAAAAAAAGTTAGCCTCGTTTCTCATCATTTTGGACCGTGGGCTATAGCCCATATCATACGGCATACTATAGCGCGCAGTTTTTCATCATTTTTGAGGATTTGAAAAAAATGACGAAATGACAAAAACGATGGGTTATAGCCCATGTTTTTTGAAATTTTGAAAAAAAAAGTTAGCCTCGTTTCTCATCATTTTGGACCGTGGGCTATAGCCCATATCATACGGCATACTATAGCGCGCAGTTTTTCATCATTTTTGAGGATTTGAAAAAAATTACGAAATGACAAAAACGATGGGTTATAGCCCATGTTTTTTGAAATTTTGAAAAAAAAGGTTAGCCTCGTTTCTCATCATTTTGGAACGTGGGCTATAGCCCATATCGTACGGCATACTATATATAGCGCGCCGTTTTTCATCATTTTTGAGGATTTGAAAAAATTTACAAAATGACAAAAACGATGGGTTATAGCCCATGTTTTTTGAAATTTTGAAAAAAAAAGTTAGCCTCGTTTCTCATCATTTTGGACCGTGGGCTATAGCCCATATCGTACGGCATACTATAGCGCGCAGTTTTTCATCATTTTTGAGGATTTGAAAAAATTTACAAAATGACAAAAACGATGGGTTATAGCCCATGTTTTTTGAAATTTTGAAAAAAAAAGTTAGCCTCGTTTCTCATCATTTTGGACCGTGGGCTATAGCCCATATCATACGGCATACTATAGCGCGCAGTTTTTCATCATTTTTGAGGATTTGAAAAAAATGACGAAATGACAAAAACGATGGGTTATAGCCCATGTTTTTTGAAATTTTGAAAAAAGAAGTTAGCCTCGTTTCTCATCATTTTGGACCGTGGGCTATAGCCCATATCATACGGCATACTATAGCGCGCAGTTTTTCATCATTTTTGAGGATTTGAAAAAAATGACGAAATGACAAAAACGATGGGTTATAGCCCATGTTTTTTGAAATTTTGAAAAAAAAGGTTAGCCTCGTTTCTCATCATTTTGGAACGTGGGCTATAGCCCATATCGTACGGCATACTATATATAGCGCGCCGTTTTTCATCATTTTTGAGGATTTGAAAAAAATTACAAAATGACAAAAACGATGGGTTATAGCCCATGTTTTTTGAAATTTTGAAAAAAAAAGTTAGCCTCGTTTCTCATCATTTTGGACCGTGGGCTATAGCCCATATCGTACGGCATACTATAGCGCGCAGTTTTTCATCATTTTTGAGGATTTGAAAAAAATGATGAAATGACAAAAACGATGGGTTATAGCCCATGTTTTTTGAAATTTTGAAAAAAAAAGTTAGCCTAGTTTCTCATCATTTTGGAACGTGGGCTATAGCCCATATCGTACGGCATACTATAGCGCGCAGTTTTTCATCATTTTTGAGGATTTGAAAAAAATGACGAAATGACAAAAACGATGGGTTATAGCCCATGTTTTTTGAAATTTTGAAAAAAAAAGTTAGCCTCGTTTCTCATCATTTTGGACCGTGGGCTATAGCCCATATCATACGGCATACTATAGCGCGCAGTTTTTCATCATTTTTGAGGATTTGAAAAAAATTACGAAATGACAAAAACGATGGGTTATAGCCCATGTTTTTTGAAATTTTGAAAAAAAAAGTTAGCCTCGTTTCTCATCATTTTGGACCGTGGGCTATAGCCCATATCATACGGCATACTATAGCGCGCAGTTTTTCATCATTTTTGAGGATTTGAAAAAAATGACGAAATGACAAAAACGATGGGTTATAGCCCATGTTTTTTGAAATTTTGAAAAAAAAAGTTAGCCTCGTTTCTCATCATTTTGGACCGTGGGCTATAGCCCATATCATACGGCATACTATAGCGCGCAGTTTTTCATCATTTTTGAGGATTTGAAAAAAATGACGAAATGACAAAAACGATGGGTTATAGCCCATGTTTTTTGAAATTTTGAAAAAAAAAGTTAGCCTCGTTTCTCATCATTTTGGAACGTGGGCTATAGCCCATATCGTACGGCATACTATAGCGCGCAGTTTTTCATCATTTTTGAGGATTTGAAAAAAATTACGAAATGACAAAAACGATGGGTTATAGCCCATGTTTTTTGAAATTTTGAAAAAAAAAGTTAGCCTCGTTTCTCATCATTTTGGACCGTGGGCTATAGCCCATATCATACGGCATACTATAGCGCGCAGTTTTTCATCATTTTTGAGGATTTGAAAAAAATTACGAAATGACAAAAACGATGGGTTATAAACTTATAGCCCATGTTTTTTGAAATTTTGAAAAAAAAGGTTAGCCTCGTTTCTCATCATTTTGGAACGTGGGCTATAGCCCATATCGTACGGCATACTATAGCGCGCCGTTTTTCATCATTTTTGAGGATTTGAAAAAAATTACAAAATGACAAAAACGATGGGTTATAGCCCATGTTTTTTGAAATTTTGAAAAAAAAAGTTAGCCTCGTTTCTCATCATTTTGGACCGTGGGCTATAGCCCATATCATACGGCATACTATAGCGCGCAGTTTTTCATCATTTTTGAGGATTTGAAAAAAATGACGAAATGACAAAAACGATGGGTTATAGCCCATGTTTTTTGAAATTTTGAAAAAAAAAGTTAGCCTCGTTTCTCATCATTTTGGACCGTGGGCTATAGCCTATGTCATACGGCATACTATAGCGCGCAGTTTTTCATCATTTTTGAGGATTTGAAAAAAATGACGAAATGACAAAAACGATGGGTTATAGCCCATGTTTTTTAAAATTTTGAAAAAAAAAGTTAGCCTCGTTTCTCATCATTTTGGACCGTGGGCTATAGCCCATATCATACGGCATACTATAGCGCGCAGTTTTTCATCATTTTTGAGGATTTGAAAAAAATTACGAAATGACAAAAACGATGGGTTATAGCCCATGTTTTTTGAAATTTTGAAAAAAAAGGTTAGCCTCGTTTCTCATCATTTTGGAACGTGGGCTATAGCCCATATCGTACGGCATACTATATATAGCGCGCCGTTTTTCATCATTTTTGAGGATTTGAAAAAATTTACAAAATGACAAAAACGATGGGTTATAGCCCATGTTTTTTGAAATTTTGAAAAAAAAAGTTAGCCTCGTTTCTCATCATTTTGGACCGTGGGCTATAGCCCATATCGTACGGCATACTATAGCGCGCAGTTTTTCATCATTTTTGAGGATTTGAAAAAATTTACAAAATGACAAAAACGATGGGTTATAGCCCATGTTTTTTGAAATTTTGAAAAAAAAAGTTAGCCTCGTTTCTCATCATTTTGGACCGTGGGCTATAGCCCATATCATACGGCATACTATAGCGCGCAGTTTTTCATCATTTTTGAGGATTTGAAAAAAATGACGAAATGACAAAAACGATGGGTTATAGCCCATGTTTTTTGAAATTTTGAAAAAAAAAGTTAGCCTCGTTTCTCATCATTTTGGACCGTGGGCTATAGCCCATGTCATACGGCATACTATAGCGCGCAGTTTTTCATCATTTTTGAGGATTTGAAAAAAATGACGAAATGACAAAAACGATGGGTTATAGCCCATGTTTTTTAAAATTTTGAAAAAAAAAGTTAGCCTCGTTTCTCATCATTTTGGACCGTGGGCTATAGCCCATATCATACGGCATACTATAGCGCGCAGTTTTTCATCATTTTTGAGGATTTGAAAAAAATTACGAAATGACAAAAACGATGGGTTATAGCCCATGTTTTTTGAAATTTTGAAAAAAAAGGTTAGCCTCGTTTCTCATCATTTTGGAACGTGGGCTATAGCCCATATCGTACGGCATACTATATATAGCGCGCCGTTTTTCATCATTTTTGAGGATTTGAAAAAATTTACAAAATGACAAAAACGATGGGTTATAGCCCATGTTTTTTGAAATTTTGAAAAAAAAAGTTAGCCTCGTTTCTCATCATTTTGGACCGTGGGCTATAGCCCATATCGTACGGCATACTATAGCGCGCAGTTTTTCATCATTTTTGAGGATTTGAAAAAAATGATGAAATGACAAAAACGATGGGTTATAGCCCATGTTTTTTGAAATTTTGAAAAAAAAAGTTAGCCTAGTTTCTCATCATTTTGGAACGTGGGCTATAGCCCATATCGTACGGCATACTATAGCACGCAGTTTTTCATCATTTTTGAGGATTTGAAAAAAATGACGAAATGACAAAAACGATGGGTTATAGCCCATGTTTTTTTAAATTTTGGAAAAAAAAAGTTAGCCTCGTTTCTCATCATTTTGGACCGTGGGCTATAGCCCATATCGTACGGCATACTATAGCGCGCAGTTTTTCATCATTTTTGAGGATTTGAAAAAAATGACGAAATGACAAAAACGATGGGTTATAGCCCATGTTTTTTGAAATTTTGAAAAAAAAAGTTAGCCTCGTTTCTCATCATTTTGGACCGTGGGCTATAGCCCATATCATACGGCATACTATAGCGCGCAGTTTTTCATCATTTTTGAGGATTTGAAAAATATTACGAAATGACAAAAACGATGGGTTATAAACTTATAGCCCATGTTTTTTGAAATTTTGAAAAAAAAGGTTAGCCTCGTTTCTCATCATTTTGGAACGTGGGCTATAGCCCATATCGTACGGCATACTATAGCACGCAGTTTTTCATCATTTTTGAGGATTTGAAAAAAATGACGAAATGACAAAAACGATGGGTTATAGCCCATGTTTTTTGAAATTTTGAAAAAAAAGGTTAGCCTCGTTTCTCATCATTTTGGAACGTGGGCTATAGCCCATATCGTACGGCATACTATAGCGCGCCGTTTTTCATCATTTTTGAGGATTTGAAAAAATGACGAAATGACAAAAACGATAGCCCATGTTATTTGAAATTTTGAAAAAAAGAAGTTAGCCTCGTTTCTCATCATTTTGGACCGTGGGCTATAGCCCATATCGTACGGCATACTACAGCGCGCAGTTTTTCATCATTTTTGAGGATTTGAAAAAAATGACGAAATGACAAAAACGATGGGTTATAGCCCATGTTTTTTGAAATTTTGAAAAAAAAAGTTAGCCTCATTTCTCATCATTTTGGACCGTGGGCTATAGCCCATATCATACGGCATACTATAGCGCGCAGTTTTTCATCATTTTTGAGGATTTGAAAAAAATGACGAAATGACAAAAACGATGGGTTATAGCCCATGTTTTTTGAAATTTTGAAAAGAAAAGTTAGCCTCGTTTCTCATCATTTTGGACCGTGGGCTATATCCCATATCATACGGCATACTATAGCGCGCAGTTTTTCATCATTTGAGGATTTTTTAAAAATGACGAAATGACAAAAACGATGGGTTATAGCCCATGTTTTTTTAAATTAAAAAAAAAAAAGTTAGCCTCGTTTCTCATCATTTTGGACCGTGGGCTATAGCCCATATCGTACGGCATACTATAGCGCGCAGTTTTTCATCATTTTTGAGGATTTGAAAAAAATGACGAAATGACAAAAACGATGGGTTATAGCCCATGTTTTTTGAAATTTTGAAAAAAAAGTTAGCCTCGTTTCTCATCATTTTGGACCGTGGGCTATAGCCCATATCGTACGGCATACTATAGCGCGCAGTTTTTCATCATTTTTGAGGATTTGAAAAAAATGACGAAATGACAAAAACGATGGGTTATAGCCCATGTTTTTTGAAATTTTGAAAAAAAAAGTTAGCCTCGTTTCTCATCATTTTGGACCGTGGGCTATAGCCCATATCATACGGCATACTATAGCGCGCAGTTTTTCATCATTTTTGAGGATTTGAAAAAAATTAAGAAATGACAAAAACGATGGGTTATAAACTTATAGCCCATGTTTTTTGAAATTTTGAAAAAAAAGGTTAGCCTCTTTTCTCATCATTTTGGAACGTGGGCTATAGCCCATATCGTACGGCATACTATAGCGCGCCGTTTTTCATCATTTTTGAGGATTTGAAAAAAATTACAAAATGACAAAAACGATGGGTTATAGCCCATGTTTTTTGAAATTTTGAAAAAAAAAGTTAGCCTCGTTTCTCATCATTTTGGACCGTGGGCTATAGCCCATATCATACGGCATACTATAGCGCGCAGTTTTTCATCATTTTTGAGGATTTGAAAAAAATGACAAAATGACAAAAACGATGGGTTATAGCCCATGTTTTTTGAAATTTTGAAAAAAAAAGTTAGCCTCGTTTCTCATCATTTTGGACCGTGGGCTATAGCCCATATCGTACAGCATACTATAGCGCGCAGTTTTTCATCATTTTTGAGGATTTGAAAAAAATGACGAAATGACAAAAACGATGGGTTATAGCCCATGTTTTTTGAAATTTTGAAAAAAAAAGTTAGCCTCGTTTCTCATCATTTTGGAACGTGGGCTATAGCCCATATCGTACGGCATACTATAGCGCGCAGTTTTTCATCATTTTTGAGGATTTGAAAAAAATGACGAAATGACAAAAACGATGGGTTATAGCCCATGTTTTTTGAAATTTTGAAAAAAAAAAGTTAGCCTCGTTTCTCATCATTTTGGACCGTGGGCTATAGCCCATATCGTACGGCATACTATAGCGCGCAGTTTTTCATCATTTTTGAGGATTTGAAAAAAATGACGAAATGACAAAAACGATGGGTTATAGCCCATGTTTTTTGAAATTTTGAAAAAAAAAGTTAGCCTCGTTTCTCATCATTTTGGACCGTGGGCTATAGCCCATATCATACGGCATACTATAGCGCGCAGTTTTTCATCATTTTTGAGGATTTGAAAAAAATTACGAAATGACAAAAACGATGGGTTATAAACTTATAGCCCATGTTTTTTGAAATTTTGAAAAAAAAGGTTAGCCTCGTTTCTCATCATTTTGGAACGTGGGCTATAGCCCATATCGTACGGCATACTATAGCGCGCCGTTTTTCATCATTTTTGAGGATTTGAAAAAAATTACAAAATGACAAAAACGATGGGTTATAGCCCATGTTTTTTGAAATTTTGAAAAAAAAAGTTAGCCTCGTTTCTCATCATTTTGGACCGTGGGCTATAGCCCATATCATACGGCATACTATAGCGCGCAGTTTTTCATCATTTTTGAGGATTTGAAAAAAATGACGAAATGACAAAAACGATGGGTTATAGCCCATGTTTTTTGAAATTTTGAAAAAAAAAGTTAGCCTCGTTTCTCATCATTTTGGACCGTGGGCTATAGCCCATATCATACGGCATACTATAGCGCGCAGTTTTTCATCATTTTTGAGGATTTGAAAAAAATGACGAAATGACAAAAACGATGGGTTATAGCCCATGTTTTTTGAAATTTTGAAAAAAAAAGTTAGCCTCGTTTCTCATCATTTTGGAACGTGGGCTATAGCCCATATCGTACGGCATACTATAGCGCGCAGTTTTTCATCATTTTTGAGGATTTGAAAAAAATGACGAAATGACAAAAACGATGGGTTATAGCCCATGTTTTTTAAAATTTTGAAAAAAAAAGTTAGCCTCGTTTCTCATCATTTTGGACCGTGGGCTATAGCCCATATCATACGGCATACTATAGCGCGCAGTTTTTCATCATTTTTGAGGATTTGAAAAAAATTACGAAATGACAAAAACGATGGGTTATAGCCCATGTTTTTTGAAATTTTGAAAAAAAGGTTAGCCTCGTTTCTCATCATTTTGGAACGTGGGCTATAGCCCATATCGTACGGCATACTATATATAGCGCGCCGTTTTTCATCATTTTTGAGGATTTGAAAAAAATTACAAAATGACAAAAACGATGGGTTATAGCCCATGTTTTTTGAAATTTTGAAAAAAAAAGTTAGCCTCGTTTCTCATCATTTTGGACCGTGGGCTATAGCCCATATCGTACGGCATACTATAGCGCGCAGTTTTTCATCATTTTTGAGGATTTGAAAAAAATGATGAAATGACAAAAACGATGGGTTATAGCCCATGTTTTTTGAAATTTTGAAAAAAAAAGTTAGCCTAGTTTCTCATCATTTTGGAACGTGGGCTATAGCCCATATCGTACGGCATACTATAGCGCGCAGTTTTTCATCATTTTTGAGGATTTGAAAAAAATTACGAAATGACAAAAACGATGGGTTATAGCCCATGTTTTTTTAAATTTTGGAAAAAAAAAGTTAGCCTCGTTTCTCATCATTTTGGACCGTGGGCTATAGCCCATATCGTACGGCATACTATAGCGCGCAGTTTTTCATCATTTTTGAGGATTTGAAAAAAATGACGAAATGACAAAAACGATGGGTTATAGCCCATGTTTTTTGAAATTTTGAAAAAAAAAGTTAGCCTCGTTTCTCATCATTTTGGACCGTGGGCTATAGCCCATATCATACGGCATACTATAGCGCGCAGTTTTTCATCATTTTTGAGGATTTGAAAAAAATTACGAAATGACAAAAACGATGGGTTATAAACTTATAGCCCATGTTTTTTGAAATTTTGAAAAAAAAGGTTAGCCTCGTTTCTCATCATTTTGGAACGTGGGCTATAGCCCATATCGTACGGCATACTATAGCACGCAGTTTTTCATCATTTTTGAGGATTTGAAAAAAATGACGAAATGACAAAAACGATGGGTTATAGCCCATGTTTTTTGAAATTTTGAAAAAAAAGGTTAGCCTCGTTTCTCATCATTTTGGAACGTGGGCTATAGCCCATATCGTACGGCATACTATAGCGCGCCGTTTTTCATCATTTTTGAGGATTTGAAAAAATGACGAAATGACAAAAACGATAGCCCATGTTTTTTGAAATTTTGAAAAAAAGAAGTTAGCCTCGTTTCTCATCATTTTGGACCGTGGGCTATAGCCCATATCGTACGGCATACTACAGCGCGCAGTTTTTCATCATTTTTGAGGATTTGAAAAAAATGACGAAATGACAAAAACGATGGGTTATAGCCCATGTTTTTTGAAATTTTGAAAAAAAAAGTTATTCTCATTTCTCATCATTTTGGACCGTGGGCTATAGCCCATATCATACGGCATACTATAGCGCGCAGTTTTTCATCATTTTTGAGGATTTGAAAAAAATGACGAAATGACAAAAACGATGGGTTATAGCCCATGTTTTTTGAAATTTTGAAAAGAAAAGTTAGCCTCGTTTCTCATCATTTTGGACCGTGGGCTATATCCCATATCATACGGCATACTATAGCGCGCAGTTTTTCATCATTTGAGGATTTTTAAAAAATGACGAAATGACAAAAACGATGGGTTATAGCCCATGTTTTTTTAAATTAAAAAAAAAAAAACGTTAGCCTCGTTTCTCATCATTTTGGAACGTGGGCTATAGCCCATATCGTACGGCATACTATAGCGCGCCGTTTTTCATCATTTTTGAGGATTTGAAAAAAATGACGAAATGACAAAAACGATGGGTAATAGCCCATGTTTTTTGAAATTTTGAAAAAAAAAGTTAGCCTCGTTTCTCATCATTTTGGAACGTGGGCTAAAGCCCATATCGTACGGCATACTATAGCGCGCCGTTTTTCATCATTTTTGAGGATTTGAAAAAAATGACAAAATGACAAAAACGATGGGTTATAGCCCATGTTTTTTGAAATTTTGAAAAAAAGAAGTTAGCCTCGTTTCTCATCATTTTGGACCGTGGGCTATAGCCCATATCGTACGGCATACTATAGCGTGCAGTTTTTCATCATTTTTGAGGATTTGAAAAAAATGACGAAATGACAAAAACGATGGGTTATAGCCCATGTTTTTTGAAATTTTGAAAAAAAAAGTTAGCCTCGTTTCTCATCATTTTGGAACAAGGGCTATAGCCCATATCGTACGGCATACTATAGCGCGCCGTTTTTCATCATTTTTGAGGATTTGAAAAAAATGACGAAATGACAAAAACGATGGGTTATAGCCCATGTTTTTTGAAATTTTGAAAAAAAAAGTTAGCCTCGTTTCTCATCATTTTGGACCGTGGGCTATAGCCCATATCGTACGGCATACTATAGCGCGCAGTTTTTCATCATTTTTGAGGATTTGAAAAAAATGACGAAATGACAAAAACGATGGGTTATAGCCCATGTTTTTTGAAATTTTGAAAAAAAGAAGTTAGCCTCGTTTCTCATCATTTTGGACCGTGGGCTATAGCCCATATCGTACGGCATACTATAGCGCGCAGTTTTTCATCATTTTTGAGGATTTGAAAAAAATGACGAAATGACAAAAACGATGGGTTATAGCCCATGTTTTTTGAAATTTTGGAAAAAAAAGTTAGCCTCGTTTCTCATCATTTTGGACCGTGGGCTATAGCCCATATCGTACGGCATACTATAGCGCGCAGTTTTTCATCATTTTTGAGGATTTGAAAAAAATGACGAAATGACAAAAACGATGGGTTATAGCCCATGTTTTTTGAAATTTTGAAAAAAAAAAGTTAGCCTCGTTTCTCATCATTTTGGACCGTGGGCTATAGCCCATATCGTACGGCATACTATAGCGCGCAGTTTTTCATCATTTTTGAGGATTTGAAAAAAATGACGAAATGACAAAAACGATGGGTTATAGCCCATGTTTTTTGAAATTTTGGAAAAAAAAAGTTAGCCTCGTTTCTCATCATTTTGGACCGTGGGCTATAGCCCATATCGTACGGCATACTATAGCGCGCAGTTTTTCATCATTTTTGAGGATTTGAAAAAAATGACGAAATGACAAAAACGATGGGTTATAGCCCATGTTTTTTGAAATTTTGAAAAAAAAAGTTAGCCTCGTTTCTCATCATTTTGGACCGTGGGCTATAGCCCATATCGTACGGCATACTATAGCGCGCAGTTTTTCATCATTTTTGAGGATTTGAAAAAAATGACGAAATGACAAAAACGATGGGTTATAGCCCATGTTTTTTGAAATTTTGAAAAAAAAAAGTTAGCCTCGTTTCTCATCATTTTGGACCGTGGGCTATAGCCCATATCGTACGGCATACTATAGCGCGCAGTTTTTCATCATTTTTGAGGATTTGAAAAAAATGACGAAATGACAAAAACGATGGGTTATAGCCCATGTTTTTTGAAATTTTGGAAAAAAAAAGTTAGCCTCGTTTCTCATCATTTTGGACCGTGGGCTATAGCCCATATCGTACGGCATACTATAGCGCGCAGTTTTTCATCATTTTTGAGGATTTGAAAAAAATGACGAAATGACAAAAACGATGGGTTATAGCCCATGTTTTTTGAAATTTTGAAAAAAAAAGTTAGCCTCGTTTCTCATCATTTTGGACCGTGGGCTATAGCCCATATCGTACGGCATACTATAGCGCGCAGTTTTTCATCATTTTTGAGGATTTGAAAAAAATGACGAAATGACAAAAACGATGGGTTATAGCCCATGTTTTTTGAAATTTTGAAAAAAAAAGTTAGCCTCGTTTCTCATCATTTTGAAACGTGGGCTATAGCCCATATCGTACGGCATACTATAGCGCGCAGTTTTTTATCATTTTTGAAGATTTGAAAAAAATGACGAAATGACAAAAACGATGGGTTATAGCCCATGTTTTTTGAAATTTTGAAAAAAAAAGTTAGGCTCGTTTCTCATCATTTTGGACCGTGGGCTATAGCCCATATCGTACGGCATACTATAGCACGCAGTTTTTCATCATTTTTGAGGATTTGAAAAAAATGACGAAATGACAAAAACGATGGGTTATAGCCCATGTTTTTTGAAATTTTGAAAAAAAAAAAGTTAGCCTCGTTTCTCATCATTTTGGACCGTGGGCTATAGCCCATATCATACGGCATACTATAGCGCGCAGTTTTTCATCATTTTTGAGGATTTGAAAAAAATTACGAAATGACAAAAACGATGGGTTATAGCCCATGTTTTTTGAAATTTTGAAAAAAAAAGTTAGCCTCGTTTCTCATCATTTTGGAACGTGGGCTATAGCCCATATCGTACGGCATACTATAGCGCGCCGTTTTTCATCATTTTTGAGGATTTGAAAAAATGACGAAATGACAAAAACGATAGCCCATGTTTTTTGAAATTTTGAAAAAAAGAAGTTAGCCTCGTTTCTCATCATTTTGGACCGTGGGCTATAGCCCATATCGTACGGCATACTATAGCTCGCAGTTTTTCATAATTTTTGAGGATTTGAAAAAAATGACGAAATGACAAAAACGATGGGTTATAGCCCATGTTTTTTGAAATTTTGAAAAAAAAAGTTAGCCTCGTTTCTCATCATTTTGGACCGTGGGCTAAAGCCCATATCATACGGCATACTATAGCGCGCAGTTTTTCATCATTTTTGAGGATTTGAAAAAAATGACGAAATGACAAAAACGATGGGTTATAGCCCATGTTTTTTGAAATTTTGAAAAAAAAAGTTAGCCTCGTTTCTCATCATTTTGGACCGTGGGCTATATCCCATATCATACGGCATACTATAGCGCGCAGTTTTTCATCATTTGAGGATTTTTTTAAAATGACGAAATTACAAAAACGATGGGTTATAGCCCATGTTTTTTGAAATTTTGAAAAAAACCGTTAGCCTCTTTTCTCATCATTTTGGAACGTGGGCTATAGCCCATATCGTACGGCATACTATAGCGCGCCGTTTTTCATCATTTTTGAGGATTTGAAAAAAATGACGAAATGACAAAAACGATGGGTTATAGCCCATGTTTTTTGAAATTTTGAAAAAAAAAGTTTGCCTCGTTTCTCATCATTTTGGACCGTGGGCTATAGCCCATATCATACGGCATACTATAGCGCACCGTTTTTCATCATTTTTGAGGATTTGAAAAAAATGACGAAATGACAAAAACGATGGGTTATAGCCCATGTTTTTTGAAATTTTGAAAAAAAAAGTTTGCCTCGTTTCTCATCATTTTGGACCGTGGGCTATAGCCCATATCATACGGCATACTATAGCGCGCAGTTTTTCATCATTTTTGAGGATTTGAAAAAAATGACGAAATGACAAAAACGATGGGTTATAGCCCATGTTTTTTGAAATTTTGGAAAAAAAAGTTAGCCTCGTTTCTCATCATTTTGGACCGTGGGCTATAGCCCATATCGTACGGCATACTATAGCGTGCAGTTTTTCATCATTTTTGAGGATTTGAAAAAAATGACGAAATGACAAAAACGATGGGTTATAGCCCATGTTTTTTGAAATTTTGAAAAAAAAAGTTAGCCTCGTTTCTCATCATTTTGGAACAAGGGCTATAGCCCATATCGTACGGCATACTATAGCGCGCCGTTTTTCATCATTTTTGAGGATTTGAAAAAAATTACGAAATGACAAAAACGATGGGTTATAGCCCATGTTTTTTGAAATTTTGAAAAAAAAAGTTAGCCTCGTTTCTCATCATTTTGGACCGTGGGCTATAGCCCATATCGTACGGCATACTATAGCGCGCAGTTTTTCATCATTTTTGAGGATTTGAAAAAAATGACAAAATGACAAAAACGATGGGTTATAGCCCATGTTTTTTGAAATTTTGAAAAAAAGAAGTTAGCCTCGTTTCTCATCATTTTGGACCGTGGGCTATAGCCCATATCGTACGGCATACTATAGCGCGCAGTTTTTCATCATTTTTGAGGATTTGAAAAAAATGACGAAATGACAAAAACGATGGGTTATAGCCCATGTTTTTTGAAATTTTGGAAAAAAAAGTTAGCCTCGTTTCTCATCATTTTGGACCGTGGGCTATAGCCCATATCGTACGGCATACTATAGCGCGCAGTTTTTCATCATTTTTGAGGATTTGAAAAAAATGACGAAATGACAAAAACGATGGGTTATAGCCCATGTTTTTTGAAATTTTGAAAAAAAAAAGTTAGCCTCGTTTCTCATCATTTTGGACCGTGGGCTATAGCCCATATCGTACGGCATACTATAGCGCGCAGTTTTTCATCATTTTTGAGGATTTGAAAAAAATGACGAAATGACAAAAACGATGGGTTATAGCCCATGTTTTTTGAAATTTTGAAAAAAAGAAGTTAGCCTCGTTTCTCATCATTTTGGACCGTGGGCTATAGCCCATATCGTACGGCATACTATAGCGCGCAGTTTTTCATCATTTTTGAGGATTTGAAAAAAATGACGAAATGACAAAAACGATGGGTTATAGCCCATGTTTTTTGAAATTTTGGAAAAAAAAGTTAGCCTCGTTTCTCATCATTTTGGACCGTGGGCTATAGCCCATATCGTACGGCATACTATAGCGCGCAGTTTTTCATCATTTTTGAGGATTTGAAAAAAATGACGAAATGACAAAAACGATGGGTTATAGCCCATGTTTTTTGAAATTTTGAAAAAAAAAAAGTTAGCCTCGTTTCTCATCATTTTGGACCGTGGGCTATAGCCCATATCGTACGGCATACTATAGCGCGCAGTTTTTCATCATTTTTGAGGATTTGAAAAAAATGACGAAATGACAAAAACGATGGGTTATAGCCCATGTTTTTTGAAATTTTGGAAAAAAAAAGTTAGCCTCGTTTCTCATCATTTTGGACCGTGGGCTATAGCCCATATCGTACGGCATACTATAGCGCGCAGTTTTTCATCATTTTTGAGGATTTGAAAAAAATGACGAAATGACAAAAACGATGGGTTATAGCCCATGTTTTTTGAAATTTTGAAAAAAAAAGTTAGCCTCGTTTCTCATCATTTTGGACCGTGGGCTATAGCCCATATCGTACGGCATACTATAGCGCGCAGTTTTTCATCATTTTTGAGGATTTGAAAAAAATGACGAAATGACAAAAACGATGGGTTATAGCCCATGTTTTTTGAAATTTTGAAAAAAAAAGTTAGCCTCGTTTCTCATCATTTTGAAACGTGGGCTATAGCCCATATCGTACGGCATACTATAGCGCGCAGTTTTTTATCATTTTTGAAGATTTGAAAAAAATGACGAAATGACAAAAACGATGGGTTATAGCCCATGTTTTTTGAAATTTTGAAAAAAAAAGTTAGGCTCGTTTCTCATCATTTTGGACCGTGGGCTATAGCCCATATCGTACGGCATACTATAGCACGCAGTTTTTCATCATTTTTGAGGATTTGAAAAAAATGACGAAATGACAAAAACGATGGGTTATAGCCCATGTTTTTTGAAATTTTGAAAAAAAAAAGTTAGCCTCGTTTCTCATCATTTTGGACCGTGGGCTATAGCCCATATCATACGGCATACTATAGCGCGCAGTTTTTCATCATTTTTGAGGATTTGAAAAAAATTACGAAATGACAAAAACGATGGGTTATAGCCCATGTTTTTTGAAATTTTGAAAAAAAAAGTTAGCCTCGTTTCTCATCATTTTGGAACGTGGGCTATAGCCCATATCGTACGGCATACTATAGCGCGCCGTTTTTCATCATTTTTGAGGATTTGAAAAAATGACGAAATGACAAAAACGATAGCCCATGTTTTTTGAAATTTTGAAAAAAAGAAGTTAGCCTCGTTTCTCATCATTTTGGACCGTGGGCTATAGCCCATATCGTACGGCATACTATAGCTCGCAGTTTTTCATAATTTTTGAGGATTTGAAAAAAATGACGAAATGACAAAAACGATGGGTTATAGCCCATGTTTTTTGAAATTTTGAAAAAAAAAGTTAGCCTCGTTTCTCATCATTTTGGACCGTGGGCTAAAGCCCATATCATACGGCATACTATAGCGCGCAGTTTTTCATCATTTTTGAGGATTTGAAAAAAATGACGAAATGACAAAAACGATGGGTTATAGCCCATGTTTTTTGAAATTTTGAAAAAAAAAGTTAGCCTCGTTTCTCATCATTTTGGACCGTGGGCTATATCCCATATCATACGGCATACTATAGCGCGCAGTTTTTCATCATTTGAGGATTTTTTTAAAATGACGAAATTACAAAAACGATGGGTTATAGCCCATGTTTTTTGAAATTTTGAAAAAAACCGTTAGCCTCGTTTCTCATCATTTTGGAACGTGGGCTATAGCCCATATCGTACGGCATACTATAGCGCGCCGTTTTTCATCATTTTTGAGGATTTGAAAAAAATGACGAAATGACAAAAACGATGGGTTATAGCCCATGTTTTTTGAAATTTTGAAAAAAAAAGTTTGCCTCGTTTCTCATCATTTTGGACCGTGGGCTATAGCCCATATCATACGGCATACTATAGCGCGCCGTTTTTCATCATTTTTGAGGATTTGAAAAAAATGACGAAATGACAAAAACGATGGGTTATAGCCCATGTTTTTTGAAATTTTGAAAAAAAAAGTTTGCCTCGTTTCTCATCATTTTGGACCGTGGGCTATAGCCCATATCATACGGCATACTATAGCGCGCAGTTTTTCATCATTTTTGAGGATTTGAAAAAAATGACGAAATGACAAAAACGATGGGTTATAGCCCATGTTTTTTGAAATTTTGAAAAAAAAAGTTAGCCTCGTTTCTCATCATTTTGGACCGTGGGCTATAGCCCATATCGTACGGCATACTATAGCGTGCAGTTTTTCATCATTTTTGAGGATTTGAAAAAAATGACGAAATGACAAAAACGATGGGTTATAGCCCATGTTTTTTGAAATTTTGAAAAAAAAAGTTAGCCTCGTTTCTCATCATTTTGGAACAAGGGCTATAGCCCATATCGTACGGCATACTATAGCGCGCCGTTTTTCATCATTTTTGAGGATTTGAAAAAAATTACGAAATGACAAAAACGATGGGTTATAGCCCATGTTTTTTGAAATTTTGAAAAAAAAAGTTAGCCTCGTTTCTCATCATTTTGGACCGTGGGCTATAGCCCATATCGTACGGCATACTATAGCGCGCAGTTTTTCATCATTTTTGAGGATTTGAAAAAAATGACGAAATGACAAAAACGATGGGTTATAGCCCATGTTTTTTGAAATTTTGAAAAAAAGAAGTTAGCCTCGTTTCTCATCATTTTGGACCGTGGGCTATAGCCCATATCGTACGGCATACTATAGCGCGCAGTTTTTCATCATTTTTGAGGATTTGAAAAAAATGACGAAATGACAAAAACGATGGGTTATAGCCCATGTTTTTTGAAATTTTGGAAAAAAAAGTTAGCCTCGTTTCTCATCATTTTGGACCGTGGGCTAAAGCCCATATCGTACGGCATACTATAGCGCGCAGTTTTTCATCATTTTTGAGGATTTGAAAAAAATGACGAAATGACAAAAACGATGGGTTATAGCCCATGTTTTTTGAAATTTTGAAAAAAAAAAGTTAGCCTCGTTTCTCATCATTTTGGACCGTGGGCTATAGCCCATATCGTACGGCATACTATAGCGCGCAGTTTTTCATCATTTTTGAGGATTTGAAAAAAATGACGAAATGACAAAAACGATGGGTTATAGCCCATGTTTTTTGAAATTTTGAAAAAAAAAGTTAGCCTCGTTTCTCATCATTTTGGACCGTGGGCTATAGCCCATATCGTACGGCATACTATAGCGCGCAGTTTTTCATCATTTTTGAGGATTTGAAAAAAATGACGAAATGACAAAAACGATGGGTTATAGCCCATGTTTTTTGAAATTTTGAAAAAAAAAGTTAGCCTCGTTTCTCATCATTTTGGAACGTGGGCTATAGCCCATATCGTACGGCATACTATAGCACGCAGTTTTTCATCATTTTTGAAGATTTGAAAAAAATTAAAAAAATGAAAAAAACGATGGGTTATAGCCCATGTTTTTTGAAATTTTGAAAAAAAAAAGTTAGCCTCGTTTCTCATCATTTTGGACCGTGGGCTATAGCCCATATCGTACGGCATACTATAGCGCGCAGTTTTTCATCATTTTTGAGGATTTGAAAAAAATGACGAAATGACAAAAACGATGGGTTATAGCCCATGTTTTTTGAAATTTTGGGAAAAAAAAGTTAGCCTCGTTTCTCATCATTTTGGACCGTGGGCTATAGCCCATATCGTACGGCATACTATAGCGCGCAGTTTTTCATCATTTTTGAGGATTTGAAAAAATGACGAAATGACAAAAACGATAGCCCATGTTTTTTGAAATTTTGAAAAAAAGAAGTTAGCCTCGTTTCTCATCATTTTGGACCGTGGGCTATAGCCCATATCGTACGGCATACTATAGCGCGCAGTTTTTCATCATTTTTGAGGATTTGAAAAAAATGACGAAATGACAAAAACGATGGGTTATAGCCCATGTTTTTTGAAATTTTGAAAAAAAAAGTTAGCCTCGTTTCTCATCATTTTGGACCGTGGGCTAAAGCCCATATCATACGGCATACTATAGCGCGCAGTTTTTCATCATTTTTGAGGATTTTAAAAAAATGACGAAATGACAAAAACGATGGGTTATAGCCCATGTTTTTTGAAATTTTGAAAAAAAAAGTTAGCCTCGTTTCTCATCATTTTGGAACGTGGGCTATAGCCCATATGGTACGGCATACTATAGCGCGCCGTTTTTCATCATTTTTGAGGATTTGAAAAAATGACGAAATGACAAAAACGATAGCCCATGTTTTTTGAAATTTTGAAAAAAAGAAGTTAGCCTCGTTTCTCATCATTTTGGACCGTGGGCTATAGCCCATATCGTACGGCATACTATAGCGCGCAGTTTTTCATCATTTTTGAGGATTTGAAAAAAATGACGAAATGACAAAAACGATGGGTTATAGCCCATGTTTTTTGAAATTTTGAAAAAAAAAGTTAGCCTCGTTTCTCATCATTTTGGACCGTGGGCTATATCCCATATCATACGGCATACTATAGCGCGCAGTTTTTCATCATTTGAGGATTTAAAAAAAATGACGAAATGACAAAAACGATGGGTTATAGCCCATGTTTTTTGAAATTTTGAAAAAAACCGTTAGCCTCGTTTCTCATCATTTTGGAACGTGGGCTATAGCCCATATCGTACGGCATACTATAGCGCGCCGTTTTTCATCATTTTTGAGGATTTGAAAAAAATGACGAAATGACAAAAACGATGGGTTATAGCCCATGTTTTTTGAAATTTTGAAAAAAAAAAGTTAGCCTCGTTTCTCATCATTTTGGACCGTGGGCTATAGCCCATATCGTACGGCATACTATAGCGCGCAGTTTTTCATCATTTTTGAGGATTTGAAAAAAATGACGAAATGACAAAAACGATGGGTTATAGCCCATGTTTTTTGAAATTTTGAAAAAAAAAGTTAGCCTCGTTTCTCATCATTTTGGAACGTGGGCTATAGCCCATATCGTACGGCATACTATAGCGCGCAGTTTTTCATCATTTTTGAAGATTTGAAAAAAATGACGAAATGACAAAAACGATGGGTTATAGCCCATGTTTTTTGAAATTTTGAAAAAAAAAGTTAGCCTCGTTTCTCATCATTTTGGACCGTGGGCTATAGCCCATATCGTACGGCATACTATAGCACGCAGTTTTTCATCATTTTTGAGGATTTGAAAAAAATTACGAAATGACAAAAACGATGGGTTATAGCCCATGTTTTTTGAAATTTTGAAAAAAAAAGTTAGCCTCGTTTCTCATCATTTTGGACCGTGGGCTATAGCCCATATCGTACGGCATACTATAGCGCGCAGTTTTTCATCATTTTTGAGGATTTGAAAAAAATGACGAAATGACAAAAACGATGGGTTATAGCCCATGTTTTTTGAAATTTTGAAAAAAAGAAGTTAGCCTCGTTTCTCATCATTTTGGACCGTGGGCTATAGCCCATATCGTACGGCATACTATAGCACGCAGTTTTTCATCATTTTTGAGGATTTGAAAAAAATGACGAAATGACAAAAACGATGGGTTATAGCCCATGTTTTTTGAAATTTTGAAAAAAAAAAGTTAGCCTCGTTTCTCATCATTTTGGACCGTGGGCTATAGCCCATATCGTACGGCATACTATAGCGCGCAGTTTTTCATCATTTTTGAGGATTTGAAAAAAATGACGAAATGACAAAAACGATGGGTTATAGCCCATGTTTTTTGAAATTTTGAAAAAAAAAGTTAGCCTCGTTTCTCATCATTTTGGAACGTGGGCTATAGCCCATATCGTACGGCATACTATAGCGCGCAGTTTTTCATCATTTTTGAAGATTTGAAAAAAATGACGAAATGACAAAAACGATGGGTTATAGCCCATGTTTTTTGAAATTTTGAAAAAAAAAGTTAGCCTCGTTTCTCATCATTTTGGACCGTGGGCTATAGCCCATATCGTACGGCATACTATAGCACGCAGTTTTTCATCATTTTTGAGGATTTGAAAAAAATTACGAAATGACAAAAACGATGCGTTATAGCCCATGTTTTTTGAAATTTTGAAAAAAAAAGTTAGCCTCGTTTCTCATCATTTTGGACCGTGGGCTATAGCCCATATCGTACGGCATACTATAGCACGCAGTTTTTCATCATTTTTGAGGATTTGAAAAAAATGACGAAATGACAAAAACGATGGGTTATAGCCCATGTTTTTTGAAATTTTGAAAAAAAAAAGTTAGCCTCGTTTCTCATCATTTTGGACCGTGGGCTATAGCCCATATCGTACGGCATACTATAGCGCGCAGTTTTTCATCATTTTTGAGGATTTGAAAAAAATGACGAAATGACAAAAACGATGGGTTATAGCCCATGTTTTTTGAAATTTTGAAAAAAAAAGTTAGCCTCGTTTCTCATCATTTTGGAACGTGGGCTATAGCCCATATCGTACGGCATACTATAGCGCGCAGTTTTTCATCATTTTTGAAGATTTGAAAAAAATGACGAAATGACAAAAACGATGGGTTATAGCCCATGTTTTTTGAAATTTTGAAAAAAAAAGTTAGCCTCGTTTCTCATCATTTTGGACCGTGGGCTATAGCCCATATCGTACGGCATACTATAGCACGCAGTTTTTCATCATTTTTGAGGATTTGAAAAAAATTACGAAATGACAAAAACGATGCGTTATAGCCCATGTTTTTTGAAATTTTGAAAAAAAAAGTTAGCCTCGTTTCTCATCATTTTGGACCGTGGGCTATAGCCCATATCGTACGGCATACTATAGCACGCAGTTTTTCATCATTTTTGAGGATTTGAAAAAAATGACGAAATGACAAAAACGATGGGTTATAGCCCATGTTTTTTGAAATTTTGAAAAAAAAAAGTTAGCCTCGTTTCTCATCATTTTGGACCGTGGGCTATAGCCCATATCGTACGGCATACTATAGCGCGCAGTTTTTCATCATTTTTGAGGATTTGAAAAAAATGACGAAATGACAAAAACGATGGGTTATAGCCCATGTTTTTTGAAATTTTGAAAAAAAAAGTTAGCCTCGTTTCTCATCATTTTGGAACGTGGGCTATAGCCCATATCGTACGGCATACTATAGCGCGCAGTTTTTCATCATTTTTGAAGATTTGAAAAAAATGACGAAATGACAAAAACGATGGGTTATAGCCCATGTTTTTTGAAATTTTGAAAAAAAAAGTTAGCCTCGTTTCTCATCATTTTGGACCGTGGGCTATAGCCCATATCGTACGGCATACTATAGCACGCAGTTTTTCATCATTTTTGAGGATTTGAAAAAAATTACGAAATGACAAAAACGATGCGTTATAGCCCATGTTTTTTGAAATTTTGAAAAAAAAAGTTAGCCTCGTTTCTCATCATTTTGGACCGTGGGCTATAGCCCATATCGTACGGCATACTATAGCGCGCAGTTTTTCATCATTTTTGAGGATTTGAAAAAAATGACGAAATGACAAAAACGATGGGTTATAGCCCATGTTTTTTGAAATTTTGAAAAAAAGAAGTTAGCCTCGTTTCTCATCATTTTGGACCGTGGGCTATAGCCCATATCGTACGGCATACTATAGCACGCAGTTTTTCATCATTTTTGAGGATTTGAAAAAAATGACGAAATGACAAAAACGATGGGTTATAGCCCATGTTTTTTGAAATTTTGAAAAAAAAAGTTAGCCTCGTTTCTCATCATTTTGGACCGTGGGCTATAGCCCATATCATACGGCATACTATAGCGCGCAGTTTTTCATCATTTTTGAGGATTTGAAAAAAATGACGAAATGACAAAAACGATGGGTTATAGCCCATGTTTTTTGAAATTTTGAAAAAAAAAAGTTAGCCTCGTTTCTCATCATTTTGGACCGTGGGCTATAGCCCATATCGTACGGCATACTATAGCGCGCAGTTTTTCATCATTTTTGAGGATTTGAAAAAAATGACGAAATGACAAAAACGATGGGTTATAGCCCATGTTTTTTGAAATTTTGAAAAAAAAAGTTAGCCTCGTTTCTCATCATTTTGGACCGTGGGCTATATCCCATATCATACGGCATACTATAGCGCGCAGTTTTTCATCATTTGAGGATTTAAAAAAAATGACGAAATGACAAAAACGATGGGTTATAGCCCATGTTTTTTGAAATTTTGAAAAAAACCGTTAGCCTCGTTTCTCATCATTTTGGAACGTGGGCTATAGCCCATATCGTACGGCATACTATAGCGCGCCGTTTTTCATCATTTTTGAGGATTTGAAAAAAATGACGAAATGACAAAAACGATGGGTTATAGCCCATGTTTTTTGAAATTTTGAAAAAAAAAAGTTAGCCTCGTTTCTCATCATTTTGGACCGTGGGCTATAGCCCATATCGTACGGCATACTATAGCGCGCAGTTTTTCATCATTTTTGAGGATTTGAAAAAAATGACGAAATGACAAAAACGATGGGTTATAGCCCATGTTTTTTGAAATTTTGAAAAAAAAAGTTAGCCTCGTTTCTCATCATTTTGGAACGTGGGCTATAGCCCATATCGTACGGCATACTATAGCGCGCAGTTTTTCATCATTTTTGAAGATTTGAAAAAAATGACGAAATGACAAAAACGATGGGTTATAGCCCATGTTTTTTGAAATTTTGAAAAAAAAAGTTAGCCTCGTTTCTCATCATTTTGGACCGTGGGCTATAGCCCATATCGTACGGCATACTATAGCACGCAGTTTTTCATCATTTTTGAGGATTTGAAAAAAATGACGAAATGACAAAAACGATGGGTTATAGCCCATGTTTTTTGAAATTTTGAAAAAAAAAGTTAGCCTCGTTTCTCATCATTTTGGACCGTGGGCTTTAGCCCATATCGTACGGCATACTATAGCGCGCAGTTTTTCATCATTTTTGAGGATTTGAAAAAAATGACGAAATGACAAAAACGATGGGTTATAGCCCATGTTTTTTGAAATTTTGAAAAAAAGAAGTTAGCCTCGTTTCTCATCATTTTGGACCGTGGGCTATAGCCCATATCGTACGGCATACTATAGCACGCAGTTTTTCATCATTTTTGAGGATTTGAAAAAAATGACGAAATGACAAAAACGATGGGTTATAGCCCATGTTTTTTGAAATTTTGAAAAAAAAAGTTAGCCTCGTTTCTCATCATTTTGGACCGTGGGCTATAGCCCATATCATACGGCATACTATAGCGCGCAGTTTTTCATCATTTTTGAGGATTTGAAAAAAATGACGAAATGACAAAAACGATGGGTTATAGCCCATGTTTTTTGAAATTTTGAAAAAAAAAAGTTAGCCTCGTTTCTCATCATTTTGGACCGTGGGCTATAGCCCATATCGTACGGCATACTATAGCGCGCAGTTTTTCATCATTTTTGAAGATTTGAAAAAAATGACGAAATGACAAAAACGATGGGTTATAGCCCATGTTTTTTGAAATTTTGAAAAAAAAATTTAGCCTCGTTTCTCATCATTTTGGACCGTGGGCTATAGCCCATATCGTACGGCATACTATAGCATGCAGTTTTTCATCATTTTTGAAGATTTGAAAAAAAATTAAAAAATTAAAAAAACGATGGGTTATAGCCCATGTTTTTTGAAATTTTGAAAAAAAAAGTTAGCCTCGTTTCTCATCATTTTGGACCGTGGGCTATAGCCCATATCGTACGGCATACTATAGCGCGCAGTTTTTCATCATTTTTGAGGATTTGAAAAAAATGACGAAATGACAAAAACGATGGGTTATAGCCCATGTTTTTTGAAATTTTGGGAAAAAAAAGTTAGCCTCGTTTCTCATCATTTTGGACCGTGGGCTATAGCCCATATCGTACGGCATACTATAGCGCGCAGTTTTTCATCATTTTTGAGGATTTGAAAAAAATGACGAAATGACAAAAACGATGGGTTATAGCCCATGTTTTTTGAAATTTTGAAAAAAAAAGTTAGCCTCGTTTCTCATCATTTTGGACCGTGGGCTATAGCCCATATCGTACGGCATACTATAGCGCGCAGTTTTTCATCATTTTTGAGGATTTGAAAAAAATGACGAAATGACAAAAACGATGGGTTATAGCCCATGTTTTTTGAAATTTTGAAAAAAAAAGTTAGCCTCGTTTCTCATCATTTTGAAACGTGGGCTATAGCCCATATCGTACGGCATACTATAGCGCGCAGTTTTTTATCATTTTTGAAGATTTGAAAAAAATGACGAAATGACAAAAACGATGGGTTATAGCCCATGTTTTTTGAAATTTTGAAAAAAAGAAGTTAGCCTCGTTTCTCATCATTTTGGACCGTGGGCTATAGCCCATATCGTACGGCATACTATAGCACGCAGTTTTTCATCATTTTTGAGGATTTGAAAAAAATGACAAAAACGATGGGTTATAGCCCATGTTTTTTGAAATTTTGAAAAAAAAAAGTTAGCCTCGTTTCTCATCATTTTGGACCGTGGGCTATAGCCCATATCATACGGCATACTATAGCGCGCAGTTTTTCATCATTTTTGAGGATTTGAAAAAAATGACGAAATGACAAAAACGATGGGTTATAGCCCATGTTTTTTGAAATTTTGAAAAAAAAAGTTAGCCTCGTTTCTCATCATTTTGGAACGTGGGCTATAGCCCATATCGTACGGCATACTATAGCGCGCCGTTTTTCATCATTTTTGAGGATTTGAAAAAATGACGAAATGACAAAAACGATAGCCCATGTTTTTTGAAATTTTGAAAAAAAGAAGTTAGCCTCGTTTCTCATCATTTTGGACCGTGGGCTATAGCCCATATCGTAGGGCATACTATAGCGCGCAGTTTTTCATCATTTTTGAGGATTTGAAAAAAATGACGAAATGACAAAAACGATGGGTTATAGCCCATGTTTTTTGAAATTTTGAAAAAAAAAGTTAGCCTCGTTTCTCATCATTTTGGACCGTGGGCTAAAGCCCATATCATACGGCATACTATAGCGCGCAGTTTTTCATCATTTTTGAGGATTTGAAAAAAATGACGAAATGACAAAAACGATGGGTTATAGCCCATGTTTTTTGAAATTTTGAAAAAAAAAGTTAGCCTCGTTTCTCATCATTTTGGAACGTGGGCTATAGCCCATATCGTACGGCATACTATAGCGCGCCGTTTTTCATCATTTTTTAGGATTTGAAAAAATGACGAAATGACAAAAACGATAGCCCATGTTTTTTGAAATTTTGAAAAAAAGAAGTTAGCCTCGTTTCTCATCATTTTGGACCGTGGGCTATAGCCCATATCGTACGGCATACTATAGCGCGCAGTTTTTCATCATTTTTGAGGATTTGAAAAAAATGACGAAATGACAAAAACGATGGGTTATAGCCCATGTTTTTTGAAATTTTGAAAAAAAAAGTTAGCCTCGTTTCTCATCATTTTGGACCGTGGGCTATATCCCATATCATACGGCATACTATAGCGCGCAGTTTTTCATCATTTGAGGATTTAAAAAAAATGACGAAATGACAAAAACGATGGGTTATAGCCCATGTTTTTTGAAATTTTGAAAAAAACCGTTAGCCTCGTTTCTCATCATTTTGGAACGTGGGCTATAGCCCATATCGTACGGCATACTATAGCGCGCCGTTTTTCATCATTTTTGAGGATTTGAAAAAAATGACGAAATGACAAAAACGATGGGTTATAGCCCATGTTTTTTGAAATTTTGAAAAAAAAAAGTTAGCCTCGTTTCTCATCATTTTGGACCGTGGGCTATAGCCCATATCGTACGGCATACTATAGCGCGCAGTTTTTCATCATTTTTGAGGATTTGAAAAAAATGACGAAATGACAAAAACGATGGGTTATAGCCCATGTTTTTTGAAATTTTGAAAAAAAAAGTTAGCCTCGTTTCTCATCATTTTGGAACGTGGGCTATAGCCCATATCGTACGGCATACTATAGCGCGCAGTTTTTCATCATTTTTGAAGATTTGAAAAAAATGACGAAATGACAAAAACGATGGGTTATAGCCCATGTTTTTTGAAATTTTGAAAAAAAAAGTTAGCCTCGTTTCTCATCATTTTGGACCGTGGGCTATAGCCCATATCGTACGGCATACTATAGCACGCAGTTTTTCATCATTTTTGAGGATTTGAAAAAAATTACGAAATGACAAAAACGATGGGTTATAGCCCATGTTTTTTGAAATTTTGAAAAAAAAAGTTAGCCTCGTTTCTCATCATTTTGGACCGTGGGCTATAGCCCATATCGTACGGCATACTATAGCGCGCAGTTTTTCATCAGAAAAAAATGACGAAATGACAAAAACGATGGGTTATAGCCCATGTTTTTTGAAATTTTGAAAAAAAGAAGTTAGCCTCGTTTCTCATCATTTTGGACCGTGGGCTATAGCCCATATCGTACGGCATACTATAGCACGCAGTTTTTCATCATTTTTGAGGATTTGAAAAAAATGACCAAATGACAAAAACGATGGGTTATAGCCCATGTTTTTTGAAATTTTGAAAAAAAAAGTTAGCCTCGTTTCTCATCATTTTGGACCGTGGGCTATAGCCCATATCATACGGCATACTATAGCGCGCAGTTTTTCATCATTTTTGAGGATTTGAAAAAAATGACGAAATGACAAAAACGATGGGTTATAGCCCATGTTTTTTGAAATTTTGAAAAAAAAAAGTTAGCCTCGTTTCTCATCATTTTGGACCGTGGGCTATAGCCCATATCGTACGGCATACTATAGCGCGCAGTTTTTCATCATTTTTGAGGATTTGAAAAAAATGACGAAATGACAAAAACGATGGGTTATAGCCCATGTTTTTTGAAATTTTGAAAAAAAAAGTTAGCCTCGTTTCTCATCATTTTGGACCGTGGGCTATATCCCATATCATACGGCATACTATAGCGCGCAGTTTTTCATCATTTGAGGATTTTAAAAAAATGACGAAATGACAAAAACGATGGGTTATAGCCCATGTTTTTTGAAATTTTGAAAAAAACCGTTAGCCTCGTTTCTCATCATTTTGGAACGTGGGCTATAGCCCATATCGTACGGCATACTATAGCGCGCCGTTTTTCATCATTTTTGAGGATTTGAAAAAAATGACGAAATGACAAAAACGATGGGTTATAGCCCATGTTTTTTGAAATTTTGAAAAAAAAAAGTTAGCCTCGTTTCTCATCATTTTGGACCGTGGGCTATAGCCCATATCGTACGGCATACTATAGCGCGCAGTTTTTCATCATTTTTGAGGATTTGAAAAAAATGACGAAATGACAAAAACGATGGGTTATAGCCCATGTTTTTTGAAATTTTGAAAAAAAAAGTTAGCCTCGTTTCTCATCATTTTGGAACGTGGGCTATAGCCCATATCGTACGGCATACTATAGCGCGCAGTTTTTCATCATTTTTGAGGATTTGAAAAAAATGACGAAATGACAAAAACGATGGGTTATAGCCCATGTTTTTTGAAATTTTGAAAAAAAAAGTTAGCCTCGTTTCTCATCATTTTGGACCGTGGGCTATAGCCCATATCATACGGCATACTATAGCGCGCAGTTTTTCATCATTTTTGAGGATTTGAAAAAAATGACGAAATGACAAAAACGATGGGTTATAGCCCATGTTTTTTGAAATTTTGAAAAAAAAAAGTTAGCCTCGTTTCTCATCATTTTGGACCGTGGGCTATAGCCCATATCGTACGGCATACTATAGCGCGCAGTTTTTCATCATTTTTGAGGATTTGAAAAAAATGACGAAATGACAAAAACGATGGGTTATAGCCCATGTTTTTTGAAATTTTGAAAAAAAAAGTTAGCCTCGTTTCTCATCATTTTGGACCGTGGGCTAAATCCCATATCATACGGCATACTATAGCGCGCAGTTTTTCATCATTTGAGGATTTTAAAAAAATGACGAAATGACAAAAACGATGGGTTATAGCCCATGTTTTTTGAAATTTTGAAAAAAACCGTTAGCCTCGTTTCTCATCATTTTGGAACGTGGGCTATAGCCCATATCGTACGGCATACTATAGCGCGCCGTTTTTCATCATTTTTGAGGATTTGAAAAAAATGACGAAATGACAAAAACGATGGGTTATAGCCCATGTTTTTTGAAATTTTGAAAAAAAAAAGTTAGCCTCGTTTCTCATCATTTTGGACCGTGGGCTATAGCCCATATCGTACGGCATACTATAGCGCGCAGTTTTTCATCATTTTTGAGGATTTGAAAAAAATGACGAAATGACAAAAACGATGGGTTATAGCCCATGTTTTTTGAAATTTTGAAAAAAAAAGTTAGCCTCGTTTCTCATCATTTTGGAACGTGGGCTATAGCCCATATCGTACGGCATACTATAGCGCGCAGTTTTTCTATAGCGCGCAGTTTTTCATCATTTTTGAAGATTTGAAAAAAATGACGAAATGACAAAAACGATGGGTTATAGCCCATGTTTTTTGAAATTTTGAAAAAAAAAGTTAGCCTCGTTTCTCATCATTTTGGACCGTGGGCTATAGCCCATATCGTACGGCATACTATAGCACGCAGTTTTTCATCATTTTTGAGGATTTGAAAAAAATTACGAAATGACAAAAACGATGGGTTATAGCCCATGTTTTTTGAAATTTTGAAAAAAAAAGTTAGCCTCGTTTCTCATCATTTTGGACCGTGGGCTATAGCCCATATCGTACGGCATACTATAGCGCGCAGTTTTTCATCATTTTTGAGGATTTGAAAAAAATGACGAAATGACAAAAACGATGGGTTATAGCCCATGTTTTTTGAAATTTTGAAAAAAAGAAGTTAGCCTCGTTTCTCATCATTTTGGACCGTGGGCTATAGCCCATATCGTACGGCATACTATAGCACGCAGTTTTTCATCATTTTTGAGGATTTGAAAAAAATGACGAAATGACAAAAACGATGGGTTATAGCCCATGTTTTTTGAAATTTTGAAAAAAAAAGTTAGCCTCGTTTCTCATCATTTTGGACCGTGGGCTATAGCCCATATCATACGGCATACTATAGCGCGCAGTTTTTCATCATTTTTGAGGATTTGAAAAAAATGACGAAATGACAAAAACGATGGGTTATAGCCCATGTTTTTTGAAATTTTGAAAAAAAAAAGTTAGCCTCGTTTCTCATCATTTTGGACCGTGGGCTATAGCCCATATCGTACGGCATACTATAGCGCGCAGTTTTTCATCATTTTTGAGGATTTGAAAAAAATGACGAAATGACAAAAACGATGGGTTATAGCCCATGTTTTTTGAAATTTTGAAAAAAAAAGTTAGCCTCGTTTCTCATCATTTTGGAACGTGGGCTATAGCCCATATCGTACGGCATACTATAGCGCGCCGTTTTTCATCATTTTTGAGGATTTGAAAAAATGACGAAATGACAAAAACGATGGGTTATAGCCCATGTTTTTTGAAATTTTGAAAAAAAAAGTTAGCCTCGTTTCTCATCATTTTGGACCGTGGGCTATAGCCCATATCGTACGGCATACTATAGCGCGCAGTTTTTCATCATTTTTGAGGATTTGAAAAAAATGACGAAATGACAAAAACGATGGGTTATAGCCCATGTTTTTTGAAATTTTGAAAAAAAAAGTTAGCCTCGTTTCTCATCATTTTGGAACGTGGGCTATAGCCCATATCGTACGGCATACTATAGCGCGCCGTTTTTCATCATTTTTGAGGATTTGAAAAAATGACGAAATGACAAAAACGATGGGTTATAGCCCATGTTTTTTGAAATTTTGAAAAAAAAAGTTAGCCTCGTTTCTCATCATTTTGGACCGTGGGCTATAGCCCATATCATACGGCATACTATAGCGCGCAGTTTTTCATCATTTTTGAGGATTTGAAAAAAATGACGAAATGACAAAAACGATGGGTTATAGCCCATGTTTTTTGAAATTTTGAAAAAAAAAAGTTAGCCTCGTTTCTCATCATTTTGGACCGTGGGCTATAGCCCATATCGTACGGCATACTATAGCGCGCAGTTTTTCATCATTTTTGAGGATTTGAAAAAAATGACGAAATGACAAAAACGATGGGTTATAGCCCATGTTTTTTGAAATTTTGAAAAAAAAAGTTAGCCTCGTTTCTCATCATTTTGGACCGTGGGCTATATCCCATATCATACGGCATACTATAGCGCGCAGTTTTTCATCATTTGAGGATTTAAAAAAAATGACGAAATGACAAAAACGATGGGTTATAGCCCATGTTTTTTGAAATTTTGAAAAAAACCGTTAGCCTCGTTTCTCATCATTTTGGAACGTGGGCTATAGCCCATATCGTACGGCATACTATAGCGCGCCGTTTTTCATCATTTTTGAGGATTTGAAAAAAATGACGAAATGACAAAAACGATGGGTTATAGCCCATGTTTTTTGAAATTTTGAAAAAAAAAAGTTAGCCTCGTTTCTCATCATTTTGGACCGTGGGCTATAGCCCATATCGTACGGCATACTATAGCGCGCAGTTTTTCATCATTTTTGAGGATTTGAAAAAAATGACGAAATGACAAAAACGATGGGTTATAGCCCATGTTTTTTGAAATTTTGAAAAAAAAAGTTAGCCTCGTTTCTCATCATTTTGGAACGTGGGCTATAGCCCATATCGTACGGCATACTATAGCGCGCAGTTTTTCTATAGCGCGCAGTTTTTCATCATTTTTGAAGATTTGAAAAAAATGACGAAATGACAAAAACGATGGGTTATAGCCCATGTTTTTTGAAATTTTGAAAAAAAAAGTTAGCCTCGTTTCTCATCATTTTGGACCGTGGGCTATAGCCCATATCGTACGGCATACTATAGCACGCAGTTTTTCATCATTTTTGAGGATTTGAAAAAAATTACGAAATGACAAAAACGATGGGTTATAGCCCATGTTTTTTGAAATTTTGAAAAAAAAAGTTAGCCTCGTTTCTCATCATTTTGGACCGTGGGCTATAGCCCATATCGTACGGCATACTATAGCGCGCAGTTTTTCATCATTTTTGAGGATTTGAAAAAAATGACGAAATGACAAAAACGATGGGTTATAGCCCATGTTTTTTGAAATTTTGAAAAAAAGAAGTTAGCCTCGTTTCTCATCATTTTGGACCGTGGGCTATAGCCCATATCGTACGGCATACTATAGCACGCAGTTTTTCATCATTTTTGAGGATTTGAAAAAAATGACGAAATGACAAAAACGATGGGTTATAGCCCATGTTTTTTGAAATTTTGAAAAAAAAAGTTAGCCTCGTTTCTCATCATTTTGGACCGTGGGCTATAGCCCATATCATACGGCATACTATAGCGCGCAGTTTTTCATCATTTTTGAGGATTTGAAAAAAATGACGAAATGACAAAAACGATGGGTTATAGCCCATGTTTTTTGAAATTTTGAAAAAAAAAAGTTAGCCTCGTTTCTCATCATTTTGGACCGTGGGCTATAGCCCATATCGTACGGCATACTATAGCGCGCAGTTTTTCATCATTTTTGAGGATTTGAAAAAAATGACGAAATGACAAAAACGATGGGTTATAGCCCATGTTTTTTGAAATTTTGAAAAAAAAAGTTAGCCTCGTTTCTCATCATTTTGGAACGTGGGCTATAGCCCATATCGTACGGCATACTATAGCGCGCCGTTTTTCATCATTTTTGAGGATTTGAAAAAATGACGAAATGACAAAAACGATGGGTTATAGCCCATGTTTTTTGAAATTTTGAAAAAAAAAAGTTAGCCTCGTTTCTCATCATTTTGGACCGTGGGCTATAGCCCATATCGTACGGCATACTATAGCGCGCAGTTTTTCATCATTTTTGAGGATTTGAAAAAAATGACGAAATGACAAAAACGATGGGTTATAGCCCATGTTTTTTGAAATTTTGAAAAAAAAAGTTAGCCTCGTTTCTCATCATTTTGGAACGTGGGCTATAGCCCATATCGTACGGCATACTATAGCGCGCCGTTTTTCATCATTTTTGAGGATTTGAAAAAATGACGAAATGACAAAAACGATAGCCCATGTTTTTTGAAATTTTGAAAAAAAGAAGTTAGCCTCGTTTCTCATCATTTTGGACCGTGGGCTATAGCCCATATCATACGGCATACTATAGCGCGCAGTTTTTCATCATTTTTGAGGATTTTAAAAAAATGACGAAATGACAAAAACGATGGGTTATAGCCCATGTTTTTTGAAATTTTGAAAAAAAAAGTTAGCCTCGTTTCTCATCATTTTGGACCGTGGGCTATATCCCATATCATACGGCATACTATAGCGCGCAGTTTTTCATCATTTGAGGATTTTAAAAAAATGACGAAATGACAAAAACGATGGGTTATAGCCCATGTTTTTTGAAATTTTGAAAAAAAAAAGTTAGCCTCGTTTCTCATCATTTTGGACCGTGGGCTATAGCCCATATCGTACGGCATACTATAGCGCGCAGTTTTTCATCATTTTTGAGGATTTGAAAAAAATGACGAAATGACAAAAACGATGGGTTATAGCCCATGTTTTTTGAAATTTTGAAAAAAAAAGTTAGCCTCGTTTCTCATCATTTTGGACCGTGGGCTATAGCCCATATCGTACGGCATACTATAGCCCGCAGTTTTTCATCATTTTTGAGGATTTGAAAAAAATGACGAAATGACAAAAACGATGGGTTATAGCCCATGTTTTTTGAAATTTTGAAAAAAAAAAGTTAGCCTCGTTTCTCATCATTTTGGACCGTGGGCTATAGCCCATATCGTACGGCATACTATAGCGCGCAGTTTTTCATCATTTTTGAGGATTTGAAAAAAATGACGAAATGACAAAAACGATGGGTTATAGCCCATGTTTTTTGAAATTTTGAAAAAAAGAAGTTAGCCTCGTTTCTCATCATTTTGGACCGTGGGCTATAGCCCATATCGTACGGCATACTATAGCGCGCAGTTTTTCATCATTTTTGAGGATTTGAAAAAAATGACGAAATGACAAAAACGATGGGTTATAGCCCATGTTTTTTGAAATTTTGAAAAAAAAAGTTAGCCTCGTTTCTCATCATTTTGGAACGTGGGCTATAGCCCATATCGTACGGCATACTATAGCGCGCAGTTTTTCATCATTTTTGAAGATTTGAAAAAAATGACGAAATGACAAAAACGATGGGTTATAGCCCATGTTTTTTGAAATTTTGAAAAAAAAAAGTTAGCCTCGTTTCTCATCATTTTGGACCGTGGGCTATAGCCCATATCGTACGGCATACTATAGCGCGCAGTTTTTCATCATTTTTGAGGATTTGAAAAAAATGACGAAATGACAAAAACGATGGGTTATAGCCCATGTTTTTTGAAATTTTGAAAAAAAAAGTTAGCCTCGTTTCTCATCATTTTGGACCGTGGGCTATAGCCCATATCGTACGGCATACTATAGCGCGCAGTTTTTCATCATTTTTGAGGATTTGAAAAAAATGACGAAATGACAAAAACGATGGGTTATAGCCCATGTTTTTTGAAATTTTGAAAAAAAGAAGTTAGCCTCGTTTCTCATCATTTTGGACCGTGGGCTATAGCCCATATCGTACGGCATACTATAGCGCACAGTTTTTCATCATTTTTGAGGATTTGAAAAAAATGACGAAATGACAAAAACGATGGGTTATAGCCCATGTTTTTTGAAATTTTGAAAAAAAAAAAGTTAGCCTCGTTTCTCATCATTTTGGACCGTGGGCTATAGCCCATATCGTACGGCATACTATAGCGCGCAGTTTTTCATCATTTTTGAGGATTTGAAAAAAATGACGAAATGACAAAAACGATGGGTTATAGCCCATGTTTTTTGAAATTTTGAAAAAAAAAGTTAGCCTCGTTTCTCATCATTTTGGACCGTGGGCTATAGCCCATATCGTACGGCATACTATAGCACGCAGTTTTTCATCATTTTTGAGGATTTGAAAAAAATGACGAAATGACAAAAACGATGGGTTATAGCCCATGTTTTTTGAAATTTTGAAAAAAAAAGTTAGCCTCGTTTCTCATCATTTTGGAACGGGGGCTATAGCCCATATCGTACGGCATACTGTAGCGCGCAGTTTTTCATCATTTTTGAAGATTTGAAAAAAATGACGAAATGACAAAAACGATGGGTTATAGCCCATGTTTTTTGAAATTTTGGAAAAAAAAGTTAGCCTCGTTTCTCATCATTTTGGACCGTGGGCTATAGCCCATATCGTACGGCATACTATAGCGCGCAGTTTTTCATCATTTTTGAGGATTTGAAAAAAATGACGAAATGACAAAAACGATGGGTTATAGCCCATGTTTTTTGAAATTTTGAAAAAAAAAGTTAGCCTCGTTTCTCATCATTTTGGAACGTGGGCTATAGCCCATATCGTACGGCATACTATAGCGCGCCGTTTTTCATCATTTTTGAGGATTTGAAAAAATGACGAAATGACAAAAACGATAGCCCATGTTTTTTGAAATTTTGAAAAAAAGAAGTTAGCCTCGTTTCTCATCATTTTGGACCGTGGGCTATAGCCCATATCATACGGCATACTATAGCGCGCAGTTTTTCATCATTTTTGAGGATTTTAAAAAAATGACGAAATGACAAAAACGATGGGTTATAGCCCATGTTTTTTGAAATTTTGAAAAAAAAAGTTAGCCTCGTTTCTCATCATTTTGGACCGTGGGCTATATCCCATATCATACGGCATACTATAGCGCGCAGTTTTTCATCATTTGAGGATTTTAAAAAAATGACGAAATGACAAAAACGATGGGTTATAGCCCATGTTTTTTGAAATTTTGAAAAAAAAAAGTTAGCCTCGTTTCTCATCATTTTGGACCGTGGGCTATAGCCCATATCGTACGGCATACTATAGCGCGCAGTTTTTCATCATTTTTGAGGATTTGAAAAAAATGACGAAATGACAAAAACGATGGGTTATAGCCCATGTTTTTTGAAATTTTGAAAAAAAAAGTTAGCCTCGTTTCTCATCATTTTGGACCGTGGGCTATAGCCCATATCGTACGGCATACTATAGCCCGCAGTTTTTCATCATTTTTGAGGATTTGAAAAAAATGACGAAATGACAAAAACGATGGGTTATAGCCCATGTTTTTTGAAATTTTGAAAAAAAAAAGTTAGCCTCGTTTCTCATCATTTTGGACCGTGGGCTATAGCCCATATCGTACGGCATACTATAGCGCGCAGTTTTTCATCATTTTTGAGGATTTGAAAAAAATGACGAAATGACAAAAACGATGGGTTATAGCCCATGTTTTTTGAAATTTTGAAAAAAAGAAGTTAGCCTCGTTTCTCATCATTTTGGACCGTGGGCTATAGCCCATATCGTACGGCATACTATAGCGCGCAGTTTTTCATCATTTTTGAGGATTTGAAAAAAATGACGAAATGACAAAAACGATGGGTTATAGCCCATGTTTTTTGAAATTTTGGAAAAAAAAGTTAGCCTCGTTTCTCATCATTTTGGAACGTGGGCTATAGCCCATATCGTACGGCATACTATAGCGCGCAGTTTTTCATCATTTTTGAAGATTTGAAAAAAATGACGAAATGACAAAAACGATGGGTTATAGCCCATGTTTTTTGAAATTTTGAAAAAAAAAAGTTAGCCTCGTTTCTCATCATTTTGGACCGTGGGCTATAGCCCATATCGTACGGCATACTATAGCGCGCAGTTTTTCATCATTTTTGAGGATTTGAAAAAAATGACGAAATGACAAAAACGATGGGTTATAGCCCATGTTTTTTGAAATTTTGAAAAAAAAAGTTAGCCTCGTTTCTCATCATTTTGGACCGTGGGCTATAGCCCATATCGTACGGCATACTATAGCGCGCAGTTTTTCATCATTTTTGAGGATTTGAAAAAAATGACGAAATGACAAAAACGATGGGTTATAGCCCATGTTTTTTGAAATTTTGAAAAAAAGAAGTTAGCCTCGTTTCTCATCATTTTGGACCGTGGGCTATAGCCCATATCGTACGGCATACTATAGCGCACAGTTTTTCATCATTTTTGAGGATTTGAAAAAAATGACGAAATGACAAAAACGATGGGTTATAGCCCATGTTTTTTGAAATTTTGGAAAAAAAAAGTTAGCCTCGTTTCTCATCATTTTGGACCGTGGGCTATAGCCCATATCGTACGGCATACTATAGCGCGCAGTTTTTCATCATTTGAGGATTTGAAAAAAATGACGAAATGACAAAAACGATGGGTTATAGCCCATGTTTTTTGAAATTTTGAAAAAAAAAGTTAGCCTCGTTTCTCATCATTTTGGAACGTGGGCTATAGCCCATATCGTACGGCATACTATAGCGCGCCGTTTTTCATCATTTTTGAGGATTTGAAAAAATGACGAAATGACAAAAACGATGGGTTATAGCCCATGTTTTTTGAAATTTTGAAAAAAAAAAGTTAGCCTCGTTTCTCATCATTTTGGACCGTGGGCTATAGCCCATATCGTACGGCATACTATAGCGCGCAGTTTTTCATCATTTTTGAGGATTTGAAAAAAATGACGAAATGACAAAAACGATGGGTTATAGCCCATGTTTTTTGAAATTTTGAAAAAAAAAGTTAGCCTCGTTTCTCATCATTTTGGAACGTGGGCTATAGCCCATATCGTACGGCATACTATAGCGCGCCGTTTTTCATCATTTTTGAGGATTTGAAAAAATGACGAAATGACAAAAACGATAGCCCATGTTTTTTGAAATTTTGAAAAAAAGAAGTTAGCCTCGTTTCTCATCATTTTGGACCGTGGGCTATAGCCCATATCATACGGCATACTATAGCGCGCAGTTTTTCATCATTTTTGAGGATTTTAAAAAAATGACGAAATGACAAAAACGATGGGTTATAGCCCATGTTTTTTGAAATTTTGAAAAAAAAAGTTAGCCTCGTTTCTCATCATTTTGGACCGTGGGCTATATCCCATATCATACGGCATACTATAGCGCGCAGTTTTTCATCATTTGAGGATTTTAAAAAAATGACGAAATGACAAAAACGATGGGTTATAGCCCATGTTTTTTGAAATTTTGAAAAAAAAAAGTTAGCCTCGTTTCTCATCATTTTGGACCGTGGGCTATAGCCCATATCGTACGGCATACTATAGCGCGCAGTTTTTCATCATTTTTGAGGATTTGAAAAAAATGACGAAATGACAAAAACGATGGGTTATAGCCCATGTTTTTTGAAATTTTGAAAAAAAAAGTTAGCCTCGTTTCTCATCATTTTGGACCGTGGGCTATAGCCCATATCGTACGGCATACTATAGCCCGCAGTTTTTCATCATTTTTGAGGATTTGAAAAAAATGACGAAATGACAAAAACGATGGGTTATAGCCCATGTTTTTTGAAATTTTGAAAAAAAAAAGTTAGCCTCGTTTCTCATCATTTTGGACCGTGGGCTATAGCCCATATCGTACGGCATACTATAGCGCGCAGTTTTTCATCATTTTTGAGGATTTGAAAAAAATGACGAAATGACAAAAACGATGGGTTATAGCCCATGTTTTTTGAAATTTTGAAAAAAAGAAGTTAGCCTCGTTTCTCATCATTTTGGACCGTGGGCTATAGCCCATATCGTACGGCATACTATAGCGCGCAGTTTTTCATCATTTTTGAGGATTTGAAAAAAATGACGAAATGACAAAAACGATGGGTTATAGCCCATGTTTTTTGAAATTTTGAAAAAAAAAGTTAGCCTCGTTTCTCATCATTTTGGAACGTGGGCTATAGCCCATATCGTACGGCATACTATAGCGCGCAGTTTTTCATCATTTTTGAAGATTTGAAAAAAATGACGAAATGACAAAAACGATGGGTTATAGCCCATGTTTTTTGAAATTTTGAAAAAAAAAAGTTAGCCTCGTTTCTCATCATTTTGGACCGTGGGCTATAGCCCATATCGTACGGCATACTATAGCGCGCAGTTTTTCATCATTTTTGAGGATTTGAAAAAAATGACGAAATGACAAAAACGATGGGTTATAGCCCATGTTTTTTGAAATTTTGAAAAAAAAAGTTAGCCTCGTTTCTCATCATTTTGGACCGTGGGCTATAGCCCATATCGTACGGCATACTATAGCGCGCAGTTTTTCATCATTTTTGAGGATTTGAAAAAAATGACGAAATGACAAAAACGATGGGTTATAGCCCATGTTTTTTGAAATTTTGAAAAAAAGAAGTTAGCCTCGTTTCTCATCATTTTGGACCGTGGGCTATAGCCCATATCGTACGGCATACTATAGCGCACAGTTTTTCATCATTTTTGAGGATTTGAAAAAAATGACGAAATGACAAAAACGATGGGTTATAGCCCATGTTTTTTGAAATTTTGAAAAAAAAAAAGTTAGCCTCGTTTCTCATCATTTTGGACCGTGGGCTATAGCCCATATCGTACGGCATACTATAGCGCGCAGTTTTTCATCATTTTTGAGGATTTGAAAAAAATGACGAAATGACAAAAACGATGGGTTATAGCCCATGTTTTTTGAAATTTTGAAAAAAAAAGTTAGCCTCGTTTCTCATCATTTTGGACCGTGGGCTATAGCCCATATCGTACGGCATACTATAGCACGCAGTTTTTCATCATTTTTGAGGATTTGAAAAAAATGACGAAATGACAAAAACGATGGGTTATAGCCCATGTTTTTTGAAATTTTGAAAAAAAAAGTTAGCCTCGTTTCTCATCATTTTGGAACGGGGGCTATAGCCCATATCGTACGGCATACTGTAGCGCGCAGTTTTTCATCATTTTTGAAGATTTGAAAAAAATGACGAAATGACAAAAACGATGGGTTATAGCCCATGTTTTTTGAAATTTTGAAAAAAAAAGTTAGCCTCGTTTCTCATCATTTTGGACCGTGGGCTATAGCCCATATCGTACGGCATACTATAGCGCGCAGTTTTTCATCATTTTTGAGGATTTGAAAAAAATGACGAAATGACAAAAACGATGGGTTATAGCCCATGTTTTTTGAAATTTTGAAAAAAAAAGTTAGCCTCGTTTCTCATCATTTTGGAACGTGGGCTATAGCCCATATCGTACGGCATACTATAGCGCGCCGTTTTTCATCATTTTTGAGGATTTGAAAAAATGACGAAATGACAAAAACGATAGCCCATGTTTTTTGAAATTTTGAAAAAAAGAAGTTAGCCTCGTTTCTCATCATTTTGGACCGTGGGCTATAGCCCATATCATACGGCATACTATAGCGCGCAGTTTTTCATCATTTTTGAGGATTTTAAAAAAATGACGAAATGACAAAAACGATGGGTTATAGCCCATGTTTTTTGAAATTTTGAAAAAAAAAGTTAGCCTCGTTTCTCATCATTTTGGACCGTGGGCTATATCCCATATCATACGGCATACTATAGCGCGCAGTTTTTCATCATTTGAGGATTTTAAAAAAATGACGAAATGACAAAAACGATGGGTTATAGCCCATGTTTTTTGAAATTTTGAAAAAAAAAAGTTAGCCTCGTTTCTCATCATTTTGGACCGTGGGCTATAGCCCATATCGTACGGCATACTATAGCGCGCAGTTTTTCATCATTTTTGAGGATTTGAAAAAAATGACGAAATGACAAAAACGATGGGTTATAGCCCATGTTTTTTGAAATTTTGAAAAAAAGAAGTTAGCCTCGTTTCTCATCATTTTGGACCGTGGGCTATAGCCCATATCGTACGGCATACTATAGCGCGCAGTTTTTCATCATTTTTGAGGATTTGAAAAAAATGACGAAATGACAAAAACGATGGGTTATAGCCCATGTTTTTTGAAATTTTGAAAAAAAAAGTTAGCCTCGTTTCTCATCATTTTGGAACGTGGGCTATAGCCCATATCGTACGGCATACTATAGCGCGCAGTTTTTCATCATTTTTGAAGATTTGAAAAAAATGACGAAATGACAAAAACGATGGGTTATAGCCCATGTTTTTTGAAATTTTGAAAAAAAAAAGTTAGCCTCGTTTCTCATCATTTTGGACCGTGGGCTATAGCCCATATCGTACGGCATACTATAGCGCGCAGTTTTTCATCATTTTTGAGGATTTGAAAAAAATGACGAAATGACAAAAACGATGGGTTATAGCCCATGTTTTTTGAAATTTTGAAAAAAAAAGTTAGCCTCGTTTCTCATCATTTTGGACCGTGGGCTATAGCCCATATCGTACGGCATACTATAGCGCGCAGTTTTTCATCATTTTTGAGGATTTGAAAAAAATGACGAAATGACAAAAACGATGGGTTATAGCCCATGTTTTTTGAAATTTTGAAAAAAAGAAGTTAGCCTCGTTTCTCATCATTTTGGACCGTGGGCTATAGCCCATATCGTACGGCATACTATAGCGCACAGTTTTTCATCATTTTTGAGGATTTGAAAAAAATGACGAAATGACAAAAACGATGGGTTATAGCCCATGTTTTTTGAAATTTTGAAAAAAAAAAAGTTAGCCTCGTTTCTCATCATTTTGGACCGTGGGCTATAGCCCATATCGTACGGCATACTATAGCGCGCAGTTTTTCATCATTTTTGAGGATTTGAAAAAAATTACGAAATGACAAAAACGATGGGTTATAGCCCATGTTTTTTGAAATTTTGAAAAAAAAAGTTAGCCTCGTTTCTCATCATTTTGGACCGTGGGCTATAGCCCATATCGTACGGCATACTATAGCACGCAGTTTTTCATCATTTTTGAGGATTTGAAAAAAATGACGAAATGACAAAAACGATGGGTTATAGCCCATGTTTTTTGAAATTTTGAAAAAAAAAGTTAGCCTCGTTTCTCATCATTTTGGAACGGGGGCTATAGCCCATATCGTACGGCATACTGTAGCGCGCAGTTTTTCATCATTTTTGAAGATTTGAAAAAAATGACGAAATGACAAAAACGATGGGTTATAGCCCATGTTTTTTGAAATTTTGAAAAAAAAAGTTAGCCTCGTTTCTCATCATTTTGGACCGTGGGCTATAGCCCATATCGTACGGCATACTATAGCACGCAGTTTTTCATCATTTTTGAGGATTTGAAAAAAATGACGAAATGACAAAAACGATGGGTTATATCCCATGTTTTTTGAAATTTTGGAAAAAAAAAGTTAGCCTCGTTTCTCATCATTTTGGACCGTGGGCTATAGCCCATATCGTACGGCATACTATAGCGCGCAGTTTTTCATCATTTTTGAGGATTTGAAAAAAATGACGAAATGACAAAAACGATGGGTTATAGCCCATGTTTTTTGAAATTTTGAAAAAAAAAGTTAGCCTCGTTTCTCATCATTTTGGAACGTGGGCTATAGCCCATATCGTACGGCATACTATAGCGCGCAGTTTTTCATCATTTTTGAAGATTTGAAAAAAATGACGAAATGACAAAAACGATGGGTTATAGCCCATGTTTTTTGAAATTTTGAAAAAAAAAGTTAGCCTCATTTCTCATCATTTTGGACCGTGGGCTATAGCCCATATCGTACGGCATACTATAGCACGCAGTTTTTCATCATTTTTGAGGATTTGAAAAAAATGACGAAATGACAAAAACGATGGGTTATAGCCCATGTTTTTTGAAATTTTGGAAAAAAAAAGTTAGCCTCGTTTCTCATCATTTTGGACCGTGGGCTATAGCCCATATCGTACGGCATACTATAGCGCGCAGTTTTTCATCATTTGAGGATTTGAAAAAAATGACGAAATGACAAAAACGATGGGTTATAGCCCATGTTTTTTGAAATTTTGAAAAAAAGAAGTTAGCCTCGTTTCTCATCATTTTGGACCGTGGGCTATAGCCCATATCGTACGGCATACTATAGCGCGCAGTTTTTCATCATTTTTGAGGATTTGAAAAAAATGACGAAATGACAAAAACGATGGGTTATAGCCCATGTTTTTTGAAATTTTGAAAAAAAAAGTTAGCCTCGTTTCTCATCATTTTGGACCGTGGGCTATAGCCCATATCATACGGCATACTATAGCGCGCAGTTTTTCATCATTTTTGAGGATTTGAAAAAAATGACGAAATGACAAAAATGGGTTATAGCCCATGTTTTTTGAAAAAAAAAGTTAGCCTCGTTTCTCATCATTTTGGACCGTGGGCTATAGCCCATATCGTACGGCATACTATAGCGCGCAGTTTGTCATCATTTTTGAGGATTTGAAAAAAATGACGAAATGACAACGATGGGTTATAGCCCATGTTTTTTGAAATTTTGAAAAAAAAAGTTAGCCTCGTTCTCATCATTTTGGACCGTGGGCTATAGCCCATATCATACGGCATACTATAGCGCGCAGTTTTTCATCATTTTTGAGGATTTGAAAAAAATGACGAAATGACAAAAACGATGGGTTATAGCCCATGTTTTTTGAAATTTTGAAAAAAAAAGGTTAGCCTCGTTTCTCATCATTTTGGGCTATAGCCTATATCGTACGGCATACTATAGCGCGCCATTTTTCATCATCTTTGATGATTTAAAAAAATGAAAAAAAACGATGGGTTATAGCCCATGTTTTTTGAAAAAAAAAGTTATCCTCGTTTCTCATCATTTTGGACCGTGGGCTATAGCCCATATCATACGGCATACTATAGCGCGCAGTTTTTCATCATTTTTGAGGATTTGAAAAAAATGACGAAATGACAAAAATGGGTTATAGCCCATGTTTTTTGAAAAAAAAAGTTAGCCTCGTTTCTCATCATTTTGGACCGTGGGCTATAGCCCATATCGTACGGCATACTATAGCGCGCAGTTTGTCATCATTTTTGAGGATTTGAAAAAAATGACGAAATGACAACGATGGGTTATAGCCCATGTTTTTTGAAATTTTGAAAAAAAAAGTTAGCCTCGTTCTCATCATTTTGGACCGTGGGCTATAGCCCATATCATACGGCATACTATAGCGCGCAGTTTTTCATCATTTTTGAGGATTTGAAAAAAATGACGAAATGACAAAAACGATGGGTTATAGCCCATGTTTTTTGAAATTTTGAAAAAAAAAGGTTAGCCTCGTTTCTCATCATTTTGGGCTATAGCCTATATCGTACGGCATACTATAGCGCGCCATTTTTCATCATCTTTGATGATTTAAAAAAATGAAAAAAAACGATGGGTTATAGCCCATGTTTTTTGAAAAAAAAAGTTATCCTCGTTTCTCATCATTTTGGACCATGGGCTATAGCCTATATTGTACGGCATACAATAGCGCGCCGTTTTTCATCATTTTTGAAAAAAAATGTAATAATGAAAACAAAATTTGTATGTCTACTTCGAAGCTATGCACATTTTATGATAGGCCACTCCCATTGCATCTCCCCCACCCCTTTTAGCCAATTGGTCTGAAAGCACATGACCTTCATGCAACATTTCAGTCTTCTACAGCAAATATTGTAGCTGCTAGAGGGACGTTTAGGAAGATTTGACAAAACCGCTGGCGGCCATTTTGAAAAATGGCTGCCACACCCACCAGAATAAGAATTTGGGATGGCCCAATATCCAGTTTCGTTACCAATATATCTGTCAACTTCTGCCAAATTTGGCGCTTACGTCATAAAATGAACGATAGGTTAGCTATGCCGCCTCACTATGGAACGAAAATCATTCCGAGACCATGGGCTATAGTCCATGATCTTGGAATGATTAGTCTATTTTTTCAAATCCTCCAAAATGAAAAACGGCATACTGAAAAACGAGGATTTGAAAAAAAGTTCCATGGACTTCTAATATGGACCCCCAACCCCCAACTGACTGCCGAGTGTGACCGTGGACTGCCATTTTTGGTGGAAGGAGAAGAGAAAACCAAGAGTACCTTCGGGCTTGTCCCTAAATAGACTTGTAACCCAAATGTAGAGAGTACAAACGCAGTAAAGAACCTGGGGGTTATCATCTCTGAAAAGGCAACAATGAGCAGAAAATGAACCATGTAAATACAACAAATTGAGGGCACCGCAGGGAGTTGAACCCCATTCTGGTAAACCAGTAGTACCACACCAGTGCCTTAGTTTGTTTTGTTGTAATTTACAGGTCCAAAAGCAATCACATTCATAATAATTTGAATCATAATGGACTATAAATGATAGCCATGATTATGGCTTACAATTGAAATCGAGAAGACTAAGGAAAACTCCTCAGACATAAACTAAGAAAATATTTTATTTTTCCGTGCTCATAAAGAGCTGCAAAGTGCTAAAAGTGAAAAGTGCAGCAGAAAACCTTTGGGTCATAGGCCCATCGTCAATGCCTCGCCTACTGACCGGCATGAATTAAGTTTTAGCTGCAAATGGCAGCATAAATAAATCACATCAATACACACCACATAATGTGATGTGAACTGACACGATGAAGCTTCACTCGCACATTATAAAAGACATACATCACATCAATCCACATCACATACCTAACCCTAGCCCTAACCCTAAATTCATCATGTGATGTGGGGATGACGTGATGAAGCCTTACTCACCAATGTGAAATGATACGAGACATAAACACACATCACATACCGGGCCCGTGTTCATATGTGATGTGGGCTTAGATGAAGCTTTATACTCACAAATTGGATCTGATAATATAGCACAAACAATGCTCTTATGACCTAGAGGTTTGCTGCTGGACTTCTCACTTAAAGCACTTGGAGCGCTTTATGAACATGAACAAAACAAAAAGATTCTTGGTCTCCGCCCAAGCAGTTGGCCTTAGGTTTGTGGCCAGTCTTTCTAGCCAGTTGTCCCACATTTCTATTTTAAAATCTACATGTTTTCAAAAGAATTGCCCACATTTAAATATACATTACAATTTATGCCATTTGTGGACGATTGACAAATTATACGAGGTGCAAATTATGCAATGGCAGAAGCATTCTTTGGACCCCAGTATTTGTCAGCAATACTATGAACATGAGAACACAACATACATACAACACTGAGGATGACATTAGAACACAAGAGCAATGAACAGAGTGCATGGCGTGCAACGAGCTATCCGCAATTTGTGAAATAATCACATAAAAATATCACATAAATGCACATCACATACCGGCCTGTGTTCATATCTGATGTGAACTGACGTGATGGCGCTTTACCAGCAAATGACACAACGCAAATGACGTGAAACGATACAGCTCCAATCAAATGATTAGAAACTGTATGAGAGACACGACCCGACACACGCACCACATACACTAGTGAAGAACTAGTGATAGATAGGAAAGAAAGAAATGACTTATGAAAAATAAAGCAAAATGCGATTAAAAACTCTGACCAGAAAAAACAATAACTTTATTAAAGCAAAGAATAGAAGAGAAGATGAAAGGTCGGGGTAGAAACCGTGCATGTTCGATACTAATAGGTTATATTCAATAATGGATGATATTTGCATCGTGAGCTTGTAGATCAGCTATTTGCTACTTTAGTGTGTGACACTGTAGCATGACCAAGTAAGGAAATTCATTTACAAAAGGTTGAACTATGGAGATACAAGGTTTCTGCCCGACATCAAAAGATAATAAACTACGCCCACTTACCTTCAATATCAGCACTAAACAAAACAAACTAACCAACGAAGAAAATCTGCCATAATTTTCTTCCTGTTAGTTTGGACAGATCTACAGCATAGAAGGCTGTAAACAGTGTTAAGCAGGCTACATGCTACCATAATGATACCGGAAATAAGTCGCATGACGCCAAATCACATTTTGTACACACAGTCCACTAGTGAAGAACTAGGGCAATGGGCAAGGAGAAATAAAAAAAATACTTTTTTTTATTAAAAGAGAAAGGAAATAGAAATTCTAATAACTCGACACAGAAAACAGCACAGAAAGACTACAACAGAACATACATAATGTGATGTGACGTGACGCGACAGCTTTACCCGTAAATTATGTTAAACAATACATAAATCACATTGCGGCATGTGATGTAGAGTGGCATTATACACAGATTACGTGAAACGATACACGGTGCGAATGACAACCTATGGTATGGTAGCATGTAGCATGTAGCCCACTTACACAAGCATCAGGAATCAAAAGGTTCATTACTAACCTTCACTGCCAACAGCACCCAGGAGTGGCAACAGCACTGTACCTTCAATACCGACGTCGCCTTGTCAGCTTCACGTTCTGAAATGACAAGAAAAAAATATATCTATTTAGTTGTCGGCCTACAGGATGACATTTTGTAAGTCATAACAGTCACTGAAAAGCTGTGTCACCAATATCTTACTTTATTATTGTCACAAATTGTGATTAAAGCTCCTATAAGCAATAATGTCAATTTTAATGATTTTTATTTCATTCAGCAATGAGTAAAACACACATGATTTAGTCTCTGCGATACATCTAGGGGCCACAATCTGCAGTCAAAGATATTCCTAGAAGCTTTGTCATTGGTCAGAGAAAAAAAAAGAACCCGGTCAAAATGACTGACCAATCAGGAAGTAGACAGGCAAATCGACCAATGACAAAGCTAGGAACATCTTTGAATGCAGATTGTGGCCCCAAGATGTGTCAGAGACAATATTGTTTTACCCATTGCTGGCAGTCTGAATACCAATTTTTTTAAAAGTAATTACATTTGACATATTGCTTATAGCAGCTTTAATGATTCAACCCATTAAACGGCGACTTCACCCCTTTTGCAACCAGAGCTTATTTTAATGATGTTTGGGAGACAAGAAACACTTTCCTGGGTTTTTTATGTGGGTAATCGTCGTTTTTAGATATGTAGTATTTCAAAAGTGTCCATGGGCTCCATGATGTCATGGACAATGGGCTCACTTCCTCCCTAGACTACATGTTGTCTCAGTAAGACAGCCCTCCCCTATGCACAAGGAGCAGTGCACCAAAGCATTATGGGAATTGTAGTCTGGGTAGGAAGTGTCCATGAAATCATGGACACATTGAAATACTAAAAACACATAAAAACCTCAGTAAGGTTTTTCACCCAAACATATGTAAAATCATATGTATGACAATGAATGGTCAACTTGACATGTAATGGTGACACTGCCCTTGTTTCTACTACAGCCACATGTAATCCAGGTACATACCATGGGGGGGCTTCCGTCGCTCAGTTGAAGATTGCCGGTATTAATAGAGCCGCGTAGGTTGTATGGCACAATACGTCCCGAGCACCGTACGCCTCGTAATCTCAGGGAGCGTTCGTTGACACCGTTATACGTTTCAGCTCAGCCGAGTAGACACTCTATTATCAATACCAGCCATCTCCTGATGACCCCATCCAAGGTCACACATGACACCAAGGTCACATGATTAACCTGCAAGACATAAATAAAAACAACATTACTCTTTATCCAGATTTCATACATTGTAAAATTCATATAATATTAAAAGGATATTTCACTTTATCGTCTACTCGGGCTTATATGAACACTGCAGACAGCTTTTAAGTTGCTTGATTCAGTATTTAAATATTCATTTTAGCTTTTTAACTTAAAAACTGTCTGTAGTGTTCACATAAACCCGAGTAGATAATACAATGACAAAAAGTTAGTTTTTTAAAGTGAATTGTCCCTTTAAGATATTGGTAAAAAAAAAATCTAAACTTGAAAATCTACATTATATAACTTGAGTCAAAGTTAAAAGGTTTTGGCATCAAAATGTACTTAAACATTTCAAATGGGACAATCTGCATACTTGGTCATTTTGAACAGAAAAAAACCTTTTGAAAATAGCAGATCTAAAAGCTCACAATGTGTCACATCACATTCACAATGCATTGTGAGCTTGTAGATCAGCCATTTTCACAGACAAGACAATGCTTTTGTTGCGATCAAGGCCCAAGGCCTGGGCTCTGCCTGTGTTTGATTGCCCCCCAAAATCAAACACAAATGTTTGGTCAAAGCATGTGCCTCCCATTGGAAATGCATTGGGGCGGCCATTAAACAGACAAGACAAATGTTCTTTTTGTGTGATCGAGGCCCAAGGCCAAAGAACGAGTCCTATAAAAGGACAAACATTGCTGACATTGTTGTCCATTTAGTGTCACAATAAACAACAGTCTTATAAATACTCTGTTTAAACAATAAACAGTCCTATAAATCATCTTAATGTCTAAACAACAACAGTGCTCAAGGATAAAACCGTGTTTCTCAAACAAACGCTTCTTACCTTGGAACAAACAGCTCTGCTCATCACAGACAGCATGAAGTGGATCCCAAACCAAACAGCATGCTGGGAAAAAACATGGCCGCTCCTATTTAAATCCAAAGCCCCGCCCACTGGATCCGGTCACCTGTTCAACTAGTCCGTCCGTCATTGGTCCGTTAGTCAGAGTGATTTGTGTTTGGGATCATCCACTGTTGATGTAACTGCTGTGTGCACCACACACACACACACACACACACACGCACTCATGCACTCACGCACGCACGCACGTGCATTATTTCACCCTTTGGTTGGTTATAAAGGCTTATATTAATAAACACAAGGACGTGTGTGTCTGTGGCTGTCTGTATCAGCCTTTATAGGTTTGTTTATTCCGCCATCCTTTTATTTTCGTTCGAGTAATAGTACAACTCTAATAGTAGGCTATTACTTATAATAATCTAATTAAAGATAACTTCATTCAGATTTATTTATTTTTATTTCATTTTCCAGATTTTTTTTTCTTCTTTTTTTTAGATTTTCATTGGTGGGCCAGTCATAATGGTCCCGCGGGCCTGATGCGCGGGCCTGAGGTTGAGTATCACTGTTCTAAACCCCAGTCAATTCAGCTGCGACCAAAAATGAAACAGATAACAATGCACAGATTTGATAACATAAAGGGGCGTTTTATTGATGATTTTATTTATTTATCAGTTCATTTCTCTTTACATTTATAAGTGTTTAAAATACCTTTACATTCATTGAAATCACTTTGTTGTCTCGGGACACGTTCAATCCGCATCTGCCTGATGGTTGCACATATACCCATTTCCATTTCCATTCAGTAAATCACCTCCAGTTATGTCTATATTCACTGATCTTTAATACAAAGTGATGTACTGTAGTACCGCTGCATGTTCCCCTATGTTTCTATATATGTTTATACCAGTGGTGGAAAGTAACTAAGTACATTTTCTTAAGTACTGTACTTAAGTACAATTTTGAGGTATTTGTACTTTACTTGATTTCCAATTTACAATACTTTTACTTCTACTCCACTACATCTCAGATAAAAATATTGTACTTCTACTACATTTATTTGGCAGCTTTAGTATAGTTGCTTTGTAAATTTGGATTATTATCATTATTATTATATACATTCTGTCCATTTGAAAATAGCAGATCTACAAGCTCACAATGCGTTGACGCATTGTTGAAATCTTGAAATGAGACATCCTGCATAATGAGTACTTTCTACTTTTGGTACTTAAAGTACATTTTGATGCCAATCCCTTCGTACTTTTACTATTCTATACTGCAGTATTGATACTTTTACTCAAGTACAAAATATGAGTACTTTTTCCACCACTGGTCTACACTAATCCCTGTGTGGTGTGCTTACATGAGAATGAATGGCTTTGGGGAGAGCACAGACCCAAAACCATACAGGGTAGAGGACAGGGTACATATGGCCTTGGTTTGGTCTGTCTGTCTGATTTAGCTTTTATGTTACAAAAAAAAAGTCCTAGTTCATAAATACAGTATATATTATAGTCATTCATCCTTGTGCTGAAATCAAAAGCTGTGCTGCATTCATTCAGTTAAAAACAACAACTTCAATCAATAAGACACAGGGGGGGCTAGTGTTGTGATGGGTTTACAGTGAAAGAGAGAGAGAGAGAGAGAGAGAGAGAGAGAGAGGAAAGAGAGGGTGAGAGGAAAATAAGGGATGATATTTTAAGGGGGTACTAGGGAAATGTTTGGGTGTGTGTTTTGAAGAGCATTGTGTGTTTGTTTGTACTGTGTGTGTGTGTGTGTGTGTGTGTGTGCGTGCGTGCGTGTGCGTGCGTGTGTGCGTGCGTGTGTGCCCACTAAAGCCTGGAGAAAGCTCCAGTAAAATGGGGAAAACATCGACCCGGACATTGTCCGGAGTGCTGTGACGTCAGCATCTCATTTACATATATTACCTAACTCAGTCACTCGTTGGCTATATAGATGGATATGTCGTGATGACATGTACTGTACAAGACAGAAAACAATACCACGGGAACTGACAATGATGAGCTACCAAAAAACTGCTTGGAAAACATCCCATTTCTCTGTGTGTGTGTGTGTGTGGGTGTGTTCCCATTTCTGTGTGTGTGTGTGTGTGTGTGTGTGTGTGTGTGTGTGTGTGTGTGTGTGTGTGTGTGTGTGTGTGTGCGTGCGTGCGTGTGTGTGAATGTGTGTGCGTGTCTGCGGGCCTGTCTGTGTGCACAGTCTGTGTGTGAAGAATGAGTCTCATACTGATCTACAGGTGCACAAGGCCGATCATTAACAATCATCAAACAATTAATCGATTAAATAATAAATCCAACAAAACAACAATAACAGATGTCAGACATTATATCCTTTACAGTGGGCGGGACCACAGAATTATGGGATGGACGCTCCTGTCAGACGATCACGGCGCTTCTTAGAAGTTGAGTGTCTCTGACATCATCTTCCACCAGTCCATAAGCTCCTCCTTCTCTTCCTCCTTCCTCTCCATCAAAGACTCCAACTCAAAGTCCACCTGACAGACAGACAGACAGACAGACAGACAGACAGACAGACAGACAGACAGACAGACAGACAGACAGACAGACAGTTAGATAGACTTCATTAGCATGTTTCTCATGACATATCATCAGTTTACTGTGAGGATATTGCAAGTGGGCCCCCAAATAATTGGCAAAACACTTTGCTAATATAACATTTAGATAAAAAGAAAGAAAACATGTCATGGTATTTTTTATTTATTTAAATAGTATACTACGTTAGGTCCAATGATCCAACCCAAAACACAATCAGTGGATTAATCAGTCAAATGCACTCTGCCCCGTGTGCCCACCCATCTGACGACTTGACATGGCAGCCACAAGTGGTCAGAATCAGGTGGGCGGCAAACACTCTACAGATTTCCAAGTGGGCCCTGATCCAGAAAAGGTTGCTTTTCTGTCAGTCGTACAGATGTATATAGAGCGAACAAGAAGGCACTGGAGCAGCTCAGACGATTTAGGCCCTTGGTTTATTATAACAGGGGGCAAATAAAAAGTGACAACGTTTCGATGTGTAAGTTACATCTTCGTCAGGTCATAGCCCGAGGGGGCAACACAGTAAGGCTTAAGTACAAACATGGTGCAGGGGGCAGGCCTTTAGTTAACCAATGTCACACAGCCAGCAATCATTAGTTCATACATGTTTTTCACGTCGAACCTACAAGTGAAGAATTATCAGGATGAAAGTTAAAGTGCATTGAGACTATAAATGCCATTTTTTGTTTAAGAGACAACTGTCAAGTTCATATTTAAGTAAAGTGTCAAGTACAAAAATAGAGAGCTTCTCACCCTGCTGGCGGGGCTGTGGGAAACAGCCACCTTCTTGATGACAGTGAGGAAACCCGGGGCAGTTGCAGCCACCTTGTAGTTCCCAGGGGCCAGCAGACGCCAGTAGTCCCCATCTTTGGCTGTAGAATGACAGAGTAGTAAAAAGATTAGTTTACTTTTATATAAACATAAACTTAATATTATTCATAATGGAAATACAGAATGAATAACTTCTATTCCTGTTAGTCCTATGTCGCTATAACTATTGCTGATGATTACCATATAGCAATAATAAATAATATAAATCCAGAGGGGACATTTGCTTTGGTGCAATACCTGTGAAGTCCACTAGATGGTGGCCTTACAACATCAACCTATGAGATGGTAAAATAATAATCCTAAAATAATTTCCAAGGACTATAGCCACTAGTGATGCGTGGGTTGACCTGTCACCCGTGCCTATGCTTCACTAGAACTTGTCGTGAGTTTGGGTGGGCAGGTCAACACGCATCTATCTCTCTACTAGTACAAACCCTATGTAGTACCTGAGAGACAATGCTTAAATACAAACTTGAAGAGGACCATCCTAAATATGTTGTGTTGGGCTGACGTGTTGATTACGGTAGTACCTGTGGTAATGTCATGGTCGATGCCTTCAACAGAGATTGAGGCGTTGGAGAGTGCATTCCCCTGCAGATCTCGCACAAAGCCTTTTACACCTCGGTGAACCTAAGAATACGCACGTGCACGCACACGCACACACACACACACACACACACACACACACACACACACAGAAAACATTTACTGACTGCTCTGTAAGTACTCGATATCCCTTAAGCACAGTCCAGACCAAACATTCGCAATAAAACAACTTCCAACTTGCAGCCACTTGCAACAGATTCCTAAAACTTTTTACAACTGGACAGTCCACACCCAGGCATCGAGTTGCAACCGACACAACAAAATTATATTTATTTATTGAAAAGATTTCCAGCACAGGATGAAATCCTCTACGCCAGACTCATAAACATATACAGACATAAATACAATTCACAAGTACGTACATACATACATTCATATATATATTTTTTTATTATTTTACACGCTTGTATAAAAATATGAAATAGCTTTCTCCTATTTGCTCGCTCTATTATTGTCTCTCCTACTCTGCAAGTGCATGCAGTTAAAATATAAGACAGGCTCATGCTGGACTGTGTGTGCATTTGTTTCTGTGTAAAGCCCGACACACACCGGCTGCGTCCCCCGCGCGGCGCCGCGCGGCGCGCACAGCCGCCTCCATTATTTTCAATGAACCTAACGCACACCGGCTCCGTCCGCCGCGCGGAGCCGCGCCGCGCCGCGCCGCCCGGCGCGCCGATAGAACACAGTTCTATTTTCCAGGCGGCGCCGCGCAGCAACGCGCCGCGCCGCACACGGTCGCAGACGGTGTGTGGTGGGCTTAAGTGAGAGAGAGAGAGAGAGAGAAAGAAAGAAAGAAACAAAGAACATCTAAGCAACATGTTTGTAGAGAAATGCGATTGGACAAGTTTAATCACTTGCAAGGCAATGAGTCGGCATGCAGCAGCCTACAATGGGGTAATTCAAACCGCTGCAACGGTTTTATCATATTGCGAACCTTTGGTGTGGACTGGGCTTTTACTATATAGGTTTAGGTAGTTAGTTACTTACTGCCCTTTATGCCCTTAATGACAGGGGCAGCGGTGGCCGAATGGTTTGCGGAGCGGTCTTGATATCGGAAGGTCGCTAGTTCGTATCCCCGGACCGGCACGTTAAAATGACCACCGTTGAAGTGCCCTTGAGCAAGGCATTGAACCCCTACCATTAAATGTTCTATGAGCAGGGCCTGGTCCAGTTACCCTGGGTAAACATGGTTGCTTTGCTTTGCCGGCTGGCATGTAGGGCAGCAACAAAGGATGGGATTAGTTAGCACAGTGGTAAAAACCCATTAAAATCTGTAAAGCATCTGTGTCATTTCAGATTGTAGCATTGGTTATTAAAAATAGCCAAGTATGTGCCATGTATGAACTTGCAGATCCGTTTGAACAACCTCGAAAATGTTTGCAAATCATGATTTTTTGAAGAATCGGCCTGAGACAGTGATGGGATTATGAAATTCTACATTGGTGCACGTGACGTGAGACATACTGCAACGATGTGAGCTTCAGAGATGATGGTGAGCTGTACCTGTTGGATGTAGTTGACCAGTGAGTTGCGGTTCTGATCCCAGTAGCCCTTCAGCGAGTCCTCGCTGGGGAACTTGTCACAGCTCAGCTCCAGGGTGATCTCAAAGCTGTTGCTACTCAGGTAGTTAAAATCCTGCATGCCTGGGATCAGAGCGAGAGAAAGAGTCAAGAGACATAGGGATAGGGATAGGGACGTCCCAGTGACCTTGACCATTGGCTTTTAGCCACCAAAATCGGAATACAATCGAAAAAAAAGTGACATTCACATTTGAACTTGAACCACCAAATTATAAGTCTTCCTTCTCCAAGTGAATGATTCTCTATAGGATCTAATTGGTTACATTGATTTCCATGCAGGGCCACACCACTTTCAGAACCACTGCTCTACAGTCTGCTGATGCACTGTTAGGGTGGCCGTAGTCTCGCGTAGCCAGACAACTCCACAATGTCTGAATGCTATATAGTCTAGAACTACACCTCCCAAAATCCAATTAACAGAAGCTGTGATTTCTGTTCAGGGATTTTTTTTAAATATGTTTTATTTCCATTTCTGCTTTGATAATTAAAATTTATATTAGGATAAATGTGCGTGACTGTAAAGACAAAACGGAAGTGGGGAGGCTTCACATCCGCTTTCTCCCTTAATCATCAAAAGAGCTTCCGTGTCACAGACTGTATGACCGGAAGCATTTGAAAATTGTGGGAGGAAACAGTCTGGCCACAGGAGACTAGGGTGGCCGTAACTGCTGCCTGCATGGGTAGGGGTCATCTCGGTATAGGAAGGTTGGGTGACCCTCAGTTCGTCCAGTCTACAATGTGTTGAAGTGTTCCATTTAACCCCTATAAGCTCCTCCCATGTACTCAGCCATATATAGGGGACTAGAAAATACTTCCCCTTCCCCCTGCTATTATACAAATCAGACGTCCTCTGGAAAGCATCCTAAAACAGTGGTTCTGTACTGACCCAAATGTGATTTGGAAAATATGAATAAAGGAACAAATAAAAAATAAATGCTTGTCAGGGTGTGTGTGTGTGTGTGTGTGTGTGTGTGTGTGTGTGTGTGTGTGTGTGTGGGGGGGGGTCCCCCAGTTCAAATATTTGGGGGGGTTGCGGCCTGAAAAAGGTTGAGAACCTGAGACCTAAAACAACCATCATGGACGGTCTCTCACCCCCCGGGACGCTGTACCAGGCACCCCCGTTGGTGATGCCCTCCTTGAAGCTGGAGTCATCGTCATTCTTGCGGCAGGGTGTCCGGTTGGGGTCGGACATGACGGGGTTGTACATGGAGTACGCCCTGGCCAGGGACTTGAACGTCACGTCGTCTGGACTGGAGCTGTACTCGTGGGTGGAACCTGGGAGGGAGTGGAAGGGAGTGGGAGGGAATGGGAGGGAGTGTAATCAGAGAGGGAACAGTGTTTAGACAGCTGATCAGTCGTGATCGTACCTGGCTGCAACATCTGCAACGCATTATGGCTCACGTCGTTTCCGTTGGCCAACGAACAGCAGGGAGACATCAAGGCTAGTTCACGTCGATGTCTCTGGGATAATGTTTGTCATGTTTGATAAAATATGTTTCCTCATCCACACACTTGTGTGTGTGCGTTTATGGCGTGTGCGTGTATGGCGTGTGCGTGCGTGCATGCTTAGTTGCTTACCGGTGCGGGTCTCGTCGTAGGGGTAGTTAGCGACAACGTCTCCGCCGTGCAGGTTGGCTGACAGGACAAAGGGGATCTCCATGATCCAGTGGATCACTGCTTTGGTCTCTGGAGCCAGCTATACATACAGTACAGACATACAGCGTTTTAGAGCCTAGGAAATACATTTCTAATACACATGTATTGTGTGTGAGTGTGTGTGTGTGTGTGTGTGTGTGTGTGTGTGTGTGTGTGTGTGTGTGTGTGTGTGTGTGTGTGTGTGTGTGTGTGTGTGTGTGTGTGTGTGTGTGTGTGTGTGTGTGTGTGTGTGTGTGTGTGTGTGTGTGTGTGCGTGCGTGTATGTGTGCGTGCGTGCGTGCGTGCGTGCGTGCGTGCGTGCGTGCGTGCGTGCGTGCGTGCGTGCATGCTTTTTTCAATTTTAGTTTTTGTTATTTGGTTAGTTTTCGTTAACTATAACCTTGCATCCAACCAACCTTGGGGTTTTCGTCCACGGCCTTCTTCATGTTCTGCAGCAGGTGGTTGTTGGCTCCACCTTTTTCTTTCTCGTTAAGGTAGACGATGCGGTCCAGGTCGGGGAAGTTTCGGTTCAGGTCCACTCCCTGGGCGTTGCTCCGACCCACAAACCAGTCCTTCATCTCCCCAGACTGCGGAACACACCAAACCACAGCCACAGCGTGTCAGCCAAGTCAAACATTGTTTAGTTATTGTAGTTTATGTGTACAGAACGCAGCAGTTCTAGGATTGGTGTTCGATGTAATGATTCAACATGAGACAAAGTAGCTAGACGGTTAACTTACATCATACTTTTGTGCTTTTGTACTCAAGCCAATTTTGAATGACAAACCTTTACTTGTAACAGAGTATTTCTACATTGCAGTATTGATACTATATTCCACCACTGCTTAACATGTGGTCGGATGGGTGGGCTTTGAAGTGGGCCCTGATCCAGAAGAGGTGGGGAATCACTATGCCAGTATGTAATACAGTATAAACATTGTACAGTAGATTTAACTGATCCTTAACATAAGCTTGTATTATCGTCACCAATGACAGACATCTAACGTTCTCAAATGCTGTGTATGCGTGTGTGCGTGTATGCGTGTGTGCGTGCGTGCATGCGTGCGTGCATGCGTGAGGTGTAAAAGAGGGAGAGGGAATTGTGTTGCAGATGAAGTGTGCACCTCAAATAGTTCCAGAACTTTGTGAATGATTAGTGAGAAGCATTAACAGTAACAGCGCTTTTTTAAACACGATTTGCTGGCTTCGGATGTGCTGCAGCCTGATGTATATTTTGTAAAAAGCTGGTGATTGGGATTGTAAATATAATAATAAAACATGTGGAAACGTAGCTGGCTCGTTTTCAATTGATGCACAGATCAGGGAATAGTTTAGCTCAAATTAGTTTAATTAACTTTTCTCCCACTTTTGAGAGAGATACACCTTCATCCCTAGATAGGTTCCTTCTTAATAATACAGTACCAGACGTAAGGGTGTCACATCTTTATGAATCATTTCAAGTGGCAAATCTACCTACTACATCAGCTATTAAGCTGGCATGGGAAAATGAACTGGGGACTTCAATCTCAGACGAGCTCTGGGAAGACAGCCTTGAAGAAATTAATGCGTGCTCTATCAATTCCAGACATTGCCTTATCCAGTTTCGTGTCATACATAGACTCCATTATTCAAAATTAAAATTACATAACATATACCCAGATATTTCTTCGCATTGTGACAAATGTAATACAATAGATGCAAATCTTCTTCATAGCTTCGCCCTTTGCCCTCGGATACAAAGATATTGGATTAAGATATTTGAGACGCTCTCTGATATTTTGAGTATTCATATTGACCCCGATCCTGTACTAATAATTCTCGGTTTGTCAGACTCCATGCCTATGTTGACGAAAGCACAGAAACAACTCTTCTCATATGGTCTGATTACAGCGAAAAAACTCATTCTGACACACTGGAAGAAGGAAGAGGCTCCTGCATTTAAGCACTGGTTAAATGAAATGACTAGTACACTTCATCTTGAGAGAATAAGGTATTTCCTGAGAAACCGGGAGAAACAGTTTGATAAGATTTGGCTGCCCCTTGTCCATTACCTGAGTAGAAACGATTAATAGACAGGATACCATTGATATGGTTGACTGTACGCCATTTTCTTTTCAGATGTTTTCCACGAGATTTCTATCATCTTATTATATAGTATGCAATGTCACTGAGCAGTATGGGTGGGAGGGTTAAGGGATTTCTTTATCTTTTTTGTCTTTATCTTTTCTTTCATTTTGTTTCATAAAAAAAAGTATTTCATATTATAATGTTTGTAATAATTTATCTGTTCAATAAAAACATATTTGACAAAAACATTTTAGTTTAATTCATAAAATGACAAATAATATGCAGCTAATGGGAAACGAAAAATGAAACAAACAATGATCGGTGGAGGAAGTAGCAGTGAGCTGGCTGCATGGTGTTGCTAGGTTAGTAGGTCATGTGAGACTGGTCAGGTTAATCTGTCTTAAGCTATCTTTAAAGACATGAGGTGTCCAGTCTGCCTGTGTGTGTGTGTGTGTGTGTGTGTGTGTGTGTGTGTGTGTGTGTGTGTGTGTGTGTGTGCGTGCATGCGTGCGGTTGTTATTGTTGTTGAATAATGCTTCTTTTGACAAAAAACTCAATGTGGGAAAAGAATCAGAGATAAATGTATTTTTGTAAATCTGTTTTACATTGACGTGGACGGAGACTGATTCTTCACTTCTGGTTCATTTCCGGTTGTATCGGTCGCCTAGCAACCCAGAACCCATTCACACGTTGGCGAATAGCGAACCTTAGCATAATCACAGAAAACATGGTACGTGTTAACATAATATGCACCCCTCCTACTGCACCTGAGAGGCAGCCTTCTCAAAGCCGTCAGGGTTCATGGAGGGCATGATGTGGATGCGCGTGCTGTGGATGAGCTCCATGATGGTCTCGTTGCCCTGCTGGTACTGGTTGCACAGGTACTGGGCCAAGTAGATCAGCAGCTCCCTGCCCACCGCCTCGTTCCCATGCATGTTGCCAATGTACTTAAACTCTGGCTCGCCTGGGAAAGGAGAGGGAGAGAAACAACACTATAACACACAGTAAAACCCTGCCTTAACCAGATGTACATTAAACTCAACTTTAACCGAGAGTGTGAGAATTTGTTCATTAACCCATTAAAACTGGGGAAGCATCTGTCATTATACGAGCTTGTAGTGTGTCACTTCGTGTCACCCTATGAGCTTGTACTGTAGATCTGCTATTTTTGAATAATTTGTGCAAATTAAAGCAAACATTTTTAACTCAAATCTTTACTTCTGGGGGCCCCTGGAACAAAATATTTTGAGATGGGGGTCAGTTGCCAAATACATAATATTGGGGGTCCTTGATGTTTGAGCAGCACTGTTTTTTCTAAAAGGATTTAGAAAACATTTTTAGAATTGGCCTCAGGTCTTAATGGGTTAACTGTGATAGCCGGTCCATTTGGTTAAATGTAATGTACACCAGATGCATTACAGCTCTTGTGTGTCATGTATCCTAGGCTATACAAGTCCATTAGATGCAAGCGGCATTCAGTGCCGAGTCCATTTCATTCATATAGTTTTAATCAATGAAATCAACTGCTGTAGCCTAACTTTAGGCATTGTGCCTAACTGCATGATTGGGGAGAGAAATGTGAAACAGGTCTTGAGCTGGATTTCTGCCCAGGACATCATGATGTAAACAACAGTTGTTGAGTACCCCAACTTGGCTGTTCTGGGGAGATTTGTTCCAAGGCCAACCATGTGCCCAGGACAGGAACAGAGAAGAACTTTTAATGGAATAATGTAGTGTTTCTCAACGGGGAGGTACAGCCCCCCAGGGGGTGTACAGATAATACTGACATGATACTGAATATCGTGATCATGATACTCACATGATACTGACCATGATACTTATGATAGGAGTTGTTAAAGGTTCACAAAGTTTATTACACAAACAGGAACATATATAGTGCTGGATCATAATGACGTGACAACAAGATATGAGACAAAGAAACGTGACATGATAATGACTAATGCAGCAAGGCTGACCTTGCTGGTGCTGAGATAGGCAGTGCACAATACATATAAAGTACACTGTATCTCAAGTTCAAGTACACAGACTTAGATGTACAGTACATGGACAACTCATATCATAATACTGACGTGTAAAAAAATGTATTGTAATATATTTTAATATAATTCACACAGGGCCCTACAGGCTGTGGTCTGGGGGGTTAAGTTCCATAGATAATCCAGGCCTGTCTCCAAATAAAGAGGAACGGTGACATAATACTGTATTTGTTTGTTGGTTAAATAACTTTCGGTGGAATATTGCTGACACACCCATACCGGGAAAGGCACATCCACTGTGACAGTTTTAGCTCACATTACAGAACCTACAGTACATCCAGAAAGTAGATGAAACATGAGAGAAACATGAAGTAAAACTAACAATTTATGTTATAAACTTATAATGAAAGACATCTCTTTGTGGAGCAGAATTGGACTTTGGAGCGCTATGTAGGATTTAACCGTGACAAAAAAACTACACAGCTGATTTAATTCAAATTCATTGTGTCCCTCCCCCTTCTTATTCATGAGATTTTTGACTGGATGGTACTGTGAGGAGAGACAGAAAACCATACTGTATGTAAACAACACCAGTTGAGTAGCCCCAGACTGCACTGCAGAGATTTGTCCTAGACCTCTGACCAATCAGGGTGCATATGGGTCAGCCAGAGCTGATAACCTGCCTGGGAAGCAAAATATTCCAGGTTCAATTTGTTGCAATGTGTTGAGATGTCCCAGAGAAATACATTACTAACTGCCACTTAACTGTGTATGCATCTACACTGATGCATAAACAATTCAACAGTTAAGAATAGAATAGCTTATCACTTAAATTTGAGGAGATTAATCAATAGTAAGCTAAGGCTGAACAAAATAAAGATATATGAGCCCAGATCAGGTGTAATGGATTCAGCCATGAGGCTGAAAACCCAAGCAGACACACGTATGCACAGGCACACACTGCCCTGACAAACACACTGCCTCATCCATTAACAAGGTAAGACGGAATTGGACTTTTCTACCTGTAGAATTTAATTTAATTTAATTTAATTTAATAATGAGTCAAACAGCCAGTGAATTAGGCTGCATGCAGTGTCACAGTTGTTTGGCCCAACAGTTTAGTAGAAAACAGCCCAATAGACTCAGGACTGGTGGATTGACAGAATTCCAGAGCCCTACGGCAAAGCATCGCACTTCACTCAACCACTGTCGTCCTAGGGGCCCAGACACAACCTAATGATTGGTGTCTGTTCTACATTACAAGCTTGTTAAATGATTCTCATCTCCTCTCTAGCGGACTCAGGCTGCTGCTTTCTCCCCCTTTTGTGTCACTTGGTTAACTGTGTTAACCCGGATTCCCTGGTCTAGGCTAAATTAGTCACTGATTACACCGAAAAGTCCTCCCATCCGTTTTGACACATTCAGGTCCTCAGTTTGATTTATGCAACAAAAATGGAAGTTGAACACAACTGAATTGGTCTGTTTGATCGTTGCAGACAACAATTTCATGTCTGTGTGTCACGTTGTTGTCGCGACCAGGTGCAGCCGTTTGGTCTAACTGGGTCATTCTCACACGTAGTACAGTCGTTAGCTTTGTATTCTCACCTGTACAAGGTACAGTAGAAAGTACATAGGGACCCACTTCTACAGCTAAGTAAAAAGAAAGACGGTGTCGGGTGGAAACCATGTCCAAAACCATTCATTTTCAGGTAACAGGGGAAAATGTAGTGCAGTATAAAATAGGGCATTTAATAATAATAATAATAATGAAATACACGACATAATGTACAGTACTTTCATCCTGTGTTGCTGACCATAATGCCCCAAACCACTTATTTCCCCACACTTCCTAGTATGACATCACATGTCTAAATATACTTATACCAATAAGAGGGTTGTCTCTGTCATTTCAGCCGGCAGCATGGTTGAAAGGTAACTGGAACACTCACTCGCCCCAACACTCACTCGGACACATTTTGTCCGAGTAACACTCCAGTGGGGACCACTCGCTCCACTTGGTGCGGAACGCTCGCCCCCATTGAGTCAGACCACTAGGCCAGCTTGGCGAGAACAGACTACAGCCCCTAATATTAAGTTAGGTTATTAGTTATATTAGTTAGGTAAAAAGCAGATGAGCCAAGAGAGCCGAGAGGCACCACGAGTGAACTGCCAGGCGAGCGAGTATAGATTAGATTTACGGAGGAGAAATAAGATGATCTCAGACCTGTTACTGTATATGTTGGTGGTGATTTCCCCAAAATGTCAAAATAGAGAATCGTCGTGTTGTAAGCTTCTCATCTACAATGAAGGATAAAATAGGGCCTAGTGGTTAACAATTTCACCTTCCAAATATTGATCATTTTGATTATCTGGCTCCACTGCTAGAGATTAGTAAAAATAATGTTGAATTGCTCTCATTTAGAGCAAAAAATAAGAACAACAAACCTCAGTTGCCCCACATTAAATTACCTACAGTATATTAGAGTGATTCATGTCAATCTGGCCTGTAAAGCTATAGGCCTTCATTACTGCCTCTCTCACCATCTGGTTCACATAATAATTAGTCCTTCTCTCTTTCATTACTTTCACCACAATCCGTAACGCATGCACGCACGACGCACGTGCGCACACACACACACAAAGTTTTAGATTATATTACTATACTTGACAGATTTGTTGCCTAGCCCATATGAGGACCAGCAAAACATCATTGCTTTTTAGCAAGGTTTTCTTTCTCATACATGTGTGTGCGTGTGTGTGTGTGTGTGTGTGTGTGTGTTTCATTTCATTATATTCCACAGTAAAGGTGAGGGTGGTCTGGGGGTCCCCAATTTTGAATGGGTTTATATTGCTTCGCGTGTCTCCCATCTGTTGAATATGCTGAACAGTGATGACCAGTATGTGAGAAGGCTTGCTCGTTCTTCTCTTTTCTTGGACCTAAAAAGACGCAAGGTCCCCCTAGCGAATGGTTCGGACTCTAGCTTCCTGGGCTTCAAGAGGAAACCCAATGGAAAGCTGGACAGTCGCTCTCCTGGCTTTGGTGTGTGGTCGGACTGGCCAGACCTAAATGACATGTGCTGCTGGGCTGACGTTACCCTGGAGTGGGTAGGGTCTAACTCTGAGCCGGTGGCTGCCTCAGAGAATGTTATATCTGACCCCAGTATCTCTGTCAGAGCGACTATGACTGTGTGTGGAACGGAGCATCAACTTCCACTGACTAATGCCAGATGTCGCCTCCTATGGGCGCAACAACAAAGACAGCGACAACATTGGACTGAGTTGAGATTACAAGGAAAGACTGCATGTCTTCCTGCTGCGGACCATTCTGTCTCTCACTCTGTGTTCAAAAATGTTGCCATTGATGAGTGCATTGTTGTTTTTACTTTGAAAGCGAGATTACAGGTTCTACCTTCTAAACTTAATCTCTCCATCTGGTTTCCAGGCAATCATGCTCCTCACTGTATCCATCATGGCCATGAACAAATAGCTGAAACCATGTCCCACATCTTAAATGGTTGCCATGTTTACAGGGGCCTTTACATATGTAGGCATGACAGAATAGTGGATTTGATATCGAAAGACATCTCTTCCATTTTCAGGTCCTCCATTATGCTTTATAAGCATTCTACTGTGAAGCCGAGGATGTTTAACCTGTGTAATGATGATTCTGTGTTCTCTAACATTTCAGCTAACACCCCTGATGTCATTGTTGTAAATGAAAACCATAGAGAGGTGTTCATTCTCGAGGTCGGCTGTACCTTTGACTATAGCCTGGAAGAAGCCTTTCTAACCAAAGTGCTGAAGTATCAGCAGCTAATGCAGACCATCTCACAGCTAGGCTACAGATGTAAACTTTTAGTTTTTATCTTTGGCAGCCTAGGGCATGTGCATAAGTTGGTTGTGAGGGGCTTACAAATGGCCGGCCTTTCCAAAAGGAGAGCCAAGCAGTTAGCGAGGTATTGCTCAGTTTCAGCCATTATAGGAAGCCGCTCAATTTGGAGGAGGCGTTGTTTCCTTTATCCATGATTTATGTCTGCTGCCCTGTGTCCGACATGTCAGCTGTACTGTATGTAACAATGCTTTGCCGTCCATGCACGTTGTAACTGGCTGCTCTCCCACTGTCAAACTGCACTGGCAGTGTTTATGTCCTTTGTACAGTAACAAGGTATTCCTGTACTTCTCATTATGTGGACATAAATAAACATTTCAAATGTGTGTGTGTGTGTGTGTGTGTGTGTGTGTGTGTACGTGTGTGTCTGTGTGTGTGTGTGTGTGTGTGTGTGTGTGTGTGTGTGCACTGTGCAGTAGGGCCATTCCACTGAGGCCCATTGCCAAGTAACATATGATTTAGATACAGTATACCAGTGTTCCCAATGTGGGGTCTGGGGACCTGCAGGTTAATATAGCATCACAATCATTTTAACCACATTAACCATATTTTATACTTTGGCTATTCAAAAATAGAATATCTACAAGCTCATAGCGCGCCACTTCGTACCGTGCTATGAACTGCAGATCAATTTGGGGGTCCTTGAAAAGGACATGAAAAGGAACCCAGAAAACCAATATTCTACACATGGATACATGAATATGGTTGCTGTCGGGTGCAAACCTTGTATGTCCAAAACCGTTCCTTATTTATTATTATTTTAAAAACATTTTAAAACAGCCGATGTGAGCTTGTAGATCTGTTATTTTCACTACTTTTGTGTGACACTCTTGTATGATGAAGTAGTAAGTAGAGCATTGATTTCCGAAAAAAACATAAAAAGTTGAAATATGGAGATGTGAGGTTTCTGCCACCTACACATGAAGAGAATAGTCATTCAAATGAACTACCAACTACAGTACATATGAATGCATGAAGAGAATCAACTTTATGTTCCTGAAGCGGCGTTTTGAGAGGAACCTCATGTTACCCCCAGAGCAATTACATGTCATAAAATGTAATGAGCAGATGGTGTGGTGTGTGTGTGTGTGTGTGTGTGTGTGTGTGTGTGTGTGTGTGTGATATTGAGTGTAGGATCAAACTGCGGCAGAATTCCTGTTCATTTCATTCCTTTAACTTGTATTTTGTCCGTTTTAAGTTCTGTTCATAAGCCACAAAATTTTATTCTCATCTACAATTCGTATTTGATTTGCACATCAAGGTGTGAGTGCAGTCAGTGCACATCCAGTGAGCAGTTCAATTGGTATTATGCACAATTACTATCGTGTGTGTGTGTGTGTGTGTGTGTGTGTGTGTGTGTGTGTGTGTGTGTGTGTGTGTGTGTGTGTGTGTGTGTGTGTGTGTGTGTGTGTGTGCGAGCGCACTTGTGAGGATATGTGTCCTATAATGATTCTCATAGCTGTTTGATCTAACTGTAAAATATCCACAAACCTTTCATGTGTGTAACATGCACGGCGCACACACGCACACGCACGCAAACACTCCACAGGGAACCGCCCAACACATGGTGGATTAGTGTTCTTTACTTGCTCCAATCTGGTTCCTGTCTAAGTGACTACTAATGACTTCAAGACTGTTGAATGACGCGCGCGCACACACACACACACACACACACACACACACACACACACACACACACACATTGTGTTTATTTGACCCAGTGAGTTTGATGGAGAGATTTAGACAGAGGTAGAATCTGGAACTGGACTGCTGGACTCCTAACCTGTGTTTAAATATAACCTCTTAAATGCTATATTAATTTTTCAACAGCCACTCCACTCCATTCCATTTAAGGCACCATAATGAGATGTGCTCTAATAGGCCCCCAGGTGTGGTTATAATATGCAAATATATCTTCCTGGGTATTTTTGGTTTCTTCCTGAAAGCTGAAAGCCTTTGAGTCAAAAGACCCAATCGAAATACACCGCTTTAGTGACACTAAAATCAGCCCCTCCTCGTATTATTTAAAGATATTCCTCCTTGTATAATCACAATATCTGATAGTCATGTTTTAGCGGGGGAAATCATGGCACTGCATCTTTAACGATAGGGATGGGACGATAATTGTTATTATCAAAAATACATTTATCGTGAAATTGTCCTCTATCATACACTAGTAGGAATTAGCTTTTGTTGAGCTGCAAATTCAGTACCACTTAAACCCTCTGTAGAAATCACATTTGGTACGCTCTAATTTCAGGTGGTTGTAGAATTGGCTTTCTCAATGGGTTAACAAACCCATTATCAGGTCATGGTACAGGGGACAATAAAAAAAACAAATGCAACGCAAGTCTACTCATCAATACCAACACAAGCGTCCAGCTTCCAATGTAAATATACAACATATGGTCTGTGTGTCAGGGAGGGATGTGTCATTTCGCTGAGTCATCAATCAGAACCCTTTAGTCATCAATACTGTTTCCTAGGGGACGGGCTAATGGGCGCTGCCACTGTAATGACACTAGGGACCCAAAGAGCTCAGTTGTCGTGGCAACTCTGACACATGCAGGTGCATAGGGAGACTAATTAAGTCAAAAGAGACTCCTGTAATCACAATCTTTGTCTCTCACTCTCTCTTATGTCTTCCACTGCATTACACTAGCCTATATTCATGCATGCAAGACTGACACACACACACACACACACACAAACACACACACACACACACACACGTGTGTGCGTGTGCACGACCATACACAGACATACAGAAAACCACACAATAATATACAGACACGCGATCACGAAAAGAAAAGCAATTAATGGAAGAGATCTTATCATTGTGCAAATGGAAAACTGCCTCTTTCAGCAGTCAACTCAAACTGCACTGCACAAAAATACAACAAACACACACACACACACACAGAGTTGAGCCATGTATAATCACACAAATACACAAGAAACATCAAAGCAGCTCTGACTCCTAATGAGAAAGAATGAATTGCTAATGAGGGCCACAGAGATGTTGTCGTTGGACATGAATATGAATGAATAACACTAAAAAAGAGCTAATCTACCACCTCACAATGCATCGCACTTTGACGCATTGTGAGCTTGCAGATCTGCATTTTTTGGGTGCATGACACTGGAAAGTTGTGTCATGCTGCAGTATGTCTGACCTGCTATGCTGAAATCGGTGTGTGTCAAGATTATCGTTTGCCACACAAAAATATAATGCTGGAGCACAAATAATTCCCTCTTTCATGCAACAAACTTATCTCGTTTTTAGTTTTTCTGTGACATCAGGCTGACTGGTACATCTCACATTATGCCTGTTATAGTAAGAAAGCGTTCACATGGGAAGATGCAAAGATGCGAAGATTCACAGCATATTTGTAGCTTCGTAGCTGAAGTTGAATCCAGCTCAACTTTTTTGTAGCTTTGTATCATTGTATCTTTTGGAGCAGCAAATGTCGGATTTGCGTGGTAGCTTCACGTCGCATGGCTTCCATTGAAAATTAATTGACTGTATCTTTGCATCTGCCCATGTGAACGCAGCATAAGGCTGAACCCCGACGGCGTGACGCACTCAGGTACAGAGTGAAGACGAGGCCCAGGACGAGGGGACGAAGAGGGGACAAGACGAGGCCCAGGACGAGGGGACGAAGAGGGGACAAGGGAGCGACAGCGAGAAGAGGGAGAGAGCAGTGGAAAATGGAGGAGGAAGAGGCAAGAGGCGGAAGGATGGATGGAAGGGGGTGGGGGACACGTGGGTGTGTGATGTATAATAGATGACCCCCAACTGATGCTTTTGCTCTCATCCCCCCCCCCCCCCACACACACACACACACACACACACACACACCCCCACACACACACACACACACACCCCCACACACACATCCTCTTAGTTTTCTCCCTTATTCCCATTTCCCACAGCCCCTCGTCTGTCTTCTCAGTCACTGCTATCTGTCTCCTATTTCCTCCTCTCCCCTCTCTCTCTCTCTCTCTCTCTGACTCACTCGTCATCCCTGTTCTTGCCATCTTCTGTCTTCTCTGCCTGCATGGTGTTTTTTTCTGGTGGCAGATTTGTCTGTTCTATTCGACCGTACAGCAGGGGCTTGTTCATATGAGATGAGAGCATTTTATTCTTATACTGGGCTTTTCCCTATCAGATATCTCTTGAGGTCGTCCTCAGACGAGACCTCCATCATCGCTTCCGGTCATCCCGGTTCTCCGTACATCTGGCCAGCTCGTTGGTGCTTTGTTTGCGCTCCTGCGTCTTTCTTGAGTGCACGTATGTTAAAGTGGGACATCCTCGGTGCCTGTGTGTTGGTTCCCATGCATGATGATAATTCTATTATATGATATTCTATACTGGCTCTTCCCTATCAGATCAGATCGATTGTATTCTATTCTGTAATGTTCTCTTCCCTTATATCTCTGTTCTCAACATAATAACCATGTTTTCATTAACTCCACATGTCGTACAGTATATGACTATATATCATGTTGTATGCCTCTGTCCAGCCATGCTGTGACTGTGAAAGTGCATTAACAGCAGGATTACACGGACACACTCTCCCCTCTGTAGTCCGATGCCACTACTGCAGTATATTACGACAGCCTCATAAAGAATAATACATGAAGGGGTGCCTCATGCACACAGCACGTCTGCACCACTAGAACAGAGACAGCCTACTGCTGTGAGACACTGATTTACCCCAAAGCAGAGGCCTTGAAGGTTTTCCAGACTCGGAGACTCGAGGGATCTATTCCAGAACCTCAGTAGCAGTGTTCTACTTGTTTTTTCATATACTGATTCCCTTTAGTCTAAAAACCACAGTGAGATTAACTGCATGATTTTTCTTTTGTTTTGACCAAATGCCAAAGGCAGATGGACCCTTTATTATGCACAAAAAAGGTGGTTCTTCAGTGATTCTTCTTCTGTAGCACCAAAAGAGTCATAACATACGAGCCAAAGAACCACTTTTAGTGTGTGTGCGCGCGTGCGTGTGCGTGTGTGTGTGTGTGTGTGTGTGTCTTAGTTCAGGAGTAATTTATTAAAAGCGACACAAAACACAAAAGGGTGTTATTGTAGTTATTGTAACTCAGCATAATTTGCAGAGATGCCCTCAAATGCGTATTCTTCGCAAATTGCTGATTAAATAATCTAAAAACAACTCAAATCGGCCGATTAATGTCCCATCACTATAGTTATTGCATAATCTTCAGTTTTCACTGTTTTGTTGAAAATACTTCATGAGAATACTAGATTTCTATGTTATGGACATTCATGGCTGTCAGATTTCTATATGTGGATCTTTTTTTTTTTTTTGTTAGATTATGATTAGGAGAGAACCCTGTATTCTCTATTCCATTATGCTGGTAGGCCATGCTTGTGTTTACACTCTTGGCTATAATGCAACGCAGGCGCAGTGTGCTGGCAGATGGTGGCTGCTTACTGACAGATGCACGAGCTCAGGACAACCGGTCCCTCCACCCGCGACCACAGCCAGACAGCCAATCACTGCCGAGATCACTGCACTAAGCCCATCTGTTGCCCCGGCAACCGCTGTTTCCGGTTCACCTACTGTAAGTTAGTTAATATATTAGATAATATGAAATGTCTGCAGGCCACCTTAAAAGTGTAGCATAACAAGAAATACATTCTATTTCACATTCACGTTTCCAGGAAAATATATTTACACAATAAATATTTTGGCGATTTCTAATATATTTTCTGACCATTCGCATATTTTGATTGACTGATTGAAGTATTTATTAACAGTTTGCAGAATTAGAGTACATTTCAAGCACAATTCAATACTAAAAGCATTACACTTGTTTACAAGAGGGTCCACCTTCATCATAACATTTAGAGACTGTGGACTTAGACAGGTACATGGGTATCTTGGTGGTGTATCGAATCTTGTGGACCATGCAGACCTATTGCAAGATGCTGTACTCTGTCATCAACCCTAAGCCATTCCAGCCTGTCAAAGTGGTCAGGGGTGAGGTGGGTTTGTGAGGCCAAGTAGTAGCCTGACCAATTTGTTTTGGGAAGTCTGGAGCCTTGTTTTTAGGGCCTTTGAGGTGATGTGGTATTGGTATTTCTGACATACATAAGACAGCTCTTTGTGTGTTTATGGTTCTGTGTTAAACCTCCTCTTTCCTTCTCTCCCTGCGTGTTTTTTGTTTGACAGAGGTGAAGGGAGAGAGAGAGCAGGGAGGGTGCATCGTGGAGGGGGAGGAAAGGGAGGTTGCCCCCGGTGACGGAGGCTGGACCTTTGGAAACTCATCTGGTAGTAATAAGGACTCCACTCTGCTACCGTGACTCATGCTTGCGTACACCCACCAGACGATTACAGGCTTATTCGGTGCGTACACACGGGCGGTCACCATGTCAGCTGTAAACACAAAACTTGTGTTTAAGGCGGAGGAAGCAAGCGCACAATGCTCATTGCACAGTGCACACGCAGGCATTAATGTTCACCACTGCAAGGCTAATTGTGTCCTGACCCTAACATAATTCTATGTGCACATGGACATGAAACACACCGAACAGCATGCATGCAGGTGCAGGATGTAATATTCATCTATAGGCATTACATGCTTTTAGATACATTTTCCTGGCATGTAACTGGAATGAAAACATGTAATTTGGTTTTCAAAGTGGGGTCCTGAGACCCCCAAGACCCCAGATTCAAGTTACTATAATTAAATGTACTTACTTTAAATGATTACAATATACAAATATATGAAACATTATTCTAACATGTTCCAATATCACCATTATGAATTTGTTTTGTATGTATTTTACAGTATACAAAAATAATGTGTTCAAATCAGTATCCCTAAAACAGAACCAATTGAAATGTGGGTCCATAAGTAACCTACAGTATACTGAAAGTGAATTTGGGTGTCTAATAATTTGAAAACCTCATGATCTAGATTCTAATAGATACTATGGCAGCTCAAAACATTCAAAAGATGTTTTAAACAATAGATTGATAACCAGAACACTAAGCAGGTGTTTAGTGTTCTGGTCTGGTGTGTTCTTATGCTTCTTAGGTCACTTTTAAACCAAAGGCCTGAGAACGCTGACCATCTCCAAAGCTAAATGTAAAACAGGCAAATCCTGTGCTGACTTATTGTACTGTTAGAAACTTGGCCTGCTGTACTCGCGTGTGGGAGGTGTTTGATTGTGTATTTATTGCACCTCGCCTGTTTTTGATTTCATTGTACCACAGTGAAGAGCCAGAGGCACATTTCCACACGTGTGGACAATAATGTTTTTATGCTATTCTATTCATTCTACCACAGCAAAACCACGGCACATTCCCACACGTGTGGATGATGAATTTTAATTCTATTTTGTTCTATTCTTCCACTAAATCAGACATTTCCCGGAATCTCACTGTTTCATGCACATGCTATATGCAGTTAGAGCTGTCACTTTTACAAATGTAAGTTGACGATTAATTGGTACACAAATAATTGCAATTAACGATTGAATTACGATCACGTTTCTGGCATTGAACATTGGAACATATGAATAAAAACTCAATTTCCGTTTGCCCTTTTAGGCTGCATAATAAAAATGTGCACAGGGAGGGCAGACATGACAAATAAATTAAATATACAAATAAATTACTGATATTATATTTGTACTTTTTACTAGGGGTGCACGATATAGATTTTTTTTTAATGCATATTCACATGACATTTTGACATGAGCATCACTACTATGAACAAAACAAAGCCAAGAACAGTTGACTCTTCAAATAAAGTGACTATTTATTTTTCCAAATAAATAATTGAGTCAAACAATCAATGTGAATCACATTGTGTTTCCCTGAACAATGACTGAACTAAAACCAAAAGGTCTTTGTGCTTTGTTGTGGTCTTGGTCCATAAAGAAATGGAAACAACTATTACTTGGCAACCTGTCAAGTCAATAGCTAACCTGTAAACATAAGTAACATTGTAAGATTTAAACATCTGCCATATAAAAATAAAGGCCTGTAGAACAGTTGCAAATCTCTGTAGTGCATAAGGATTCAAATGAAATACTATTACTGAATAGTAAAAGACTGTCTTGTCTATGCAACACAAAACTGAAAAAGGTGCATTCCAAAATACCGGTAGTCATTTTACAGAACAAAGGATTATTGGCTTCCCTGCCTTAAATTATAATCCATATAAATGACACTGCATGAGTGTTCACTCACTTTTCACAAAAGCATGAGGTTTCAATTGTTCTCATATGAGAAGATGAGAGAGAGAGAGAGAGAGAGAGAGAGAGAGAGAGAGAGAGAGAGGGGAGAGAGAAAGAGAGTTGATTGAAAGAAAAATACGACTAGTCAACATGGAAACGATTATGATGATTGTTATATCATGAGTTGCCCATGTACATCCAAGTCTGTGTACTTGAACTTGAGATACAGTGTACTTGATATGTATTGTGTACTGCCTGTACTGTAGCATACTTTATAGATAGCTATGAGAGACATCTCAGCGGCAGCAAGGTCAGCCTTGCTGCATTAGGCACGTTACTTTGTCTCATATCTTATTGTCACGTCATTATGATCCAGCACTATATATGTTCCCTGTTGTGTAATAAACTTTGTGAACCTTTAGCGTGATTAGTGTGATTACCTCAAATAATTGCGATTAGATAATGATGTAATAATTGTGATAGGCCTATTTACAGTGTGTAATAATCTTATTTTCAGTTCATGTCCTCCTATGTCTACGTTACAGTTTGTTTGAAAATAACTGAAAGCAAAAGGCCTAAGACCAGAGGAGATCCCTGTGTCGACTCGAGACAAAGACAAAACATTCTGGAACTACATTTGGGATCATTGTCATTCCTTGTCACTTTCAAGATTGTATAACAATGCCGCGTGCTGACCATAAGCTACAGCACAGGCGCTGACCCCAGGTTCAAACAAGGAGACAAGGATGTAAAAGCCTGCTGTTAATGCTTTCCGGTGATGACTGTTGAAAGAGGGACTACTTTCCTATAGGCTGAGATTTTGTTTTGTTTTTCCTTTTTTAAATATAACCGCTGAAATTATGAAGCAAAAACCACAGAGCTTTTCCAAATTTGAGGATGATTCCCCTGTGAAAACAGTAGCCTATATTCTAGTGCCCCTCAAAAGGGCTATATTTGAAGGGATAAGGCACAGAAGTAGTAGTTCTCAGGCTTTTATTGTCCCTCTTGTGTTTCCTCACAAGGCAAAAAATATATAAAAGCCTCATTAGCACTATGAGAAAAAGGGCATTGGCCATCCTGCCAGCACCCCTGTTCATCTCACCGGGTGGCGACTATAAATGACGTAGTCTATACTTTGCATATAAACGTCTCCGAGGCTCTGATATCTGAACAGGCCCAACTTTTGTTAGTTTGCATCTTCTATGTAGCTGCCCTCGAATTGTGAAATAATCAGATGTGGATGGTCTCAACGGGTGTAAGCTTATTTGTCTTCAGGTACAGAAGAAGATCACTAGTACACCGTGAAAACTATCAAATTGAATAAATAAATACTTTTAGAATCATACATTTCATAGTTTCACTCACCACAATAATCATAGTTTCGCTCACAATAAAGCAGTGCATTAGATTCATCACTTCAGTATACGATAAACAATAAAAATGTTCATTTAAAGGTCAATTATAAATAATGCAGTGATACAATAACTAAGTTAATTTCAATGCAAGACCAATACCCAGGCAAATGCACATTGCACCATAACCAAGATACCAGAGACCAAACGAAATACCACAACAAAATACAATAGACCATAAATTAAATCATGAACTCAAATGAAACAAACAAACACTGCTGTACCTCGCTCCGCTTATCGAGGGTGCTAAGGTCTGGAAGGCCACCTTGAGCTTCATACAGGAAGCACAGCAAACAGGCACTGTGTCACCAAACAATCAGTACTGTGATGGACACTGTGGGTAAACGGTCCACATATTGTATACTGAAGCTACAAACATTTCAATAATATCGAGTCAACTGGGCAAACATGAAGTGGCAAACATGAAGTTGCAAACATATCATACCATGTGGCTCTGCTGCTAGAAACACTGCATCTCTCCCTGTGTCACTCTGGCTGAGTGTGGCGAGTGGTTCTGATGTGAGTGAAGCTAACAGGCTTCAGCTAGATATGTGTGTAACAGGAAGTGTCAAAATAAAGGTAAACCAGAATGAGCAAGGTAAATAACAAATTAACTTCAAACTAAAACGAAACTAAACTACAATTTGATAGCATGCAACTTATGCAGCAACATAGGTCTTTTGGATATTGGCATAATGTGTAATTTTCCTGCAGGTAGTAGATAAAGATAACGTTACGTATGTTATCAACAACATAAAAACAACAAAAAAGCATTACTGAACCTAGGCTAATTTATAATTAATTAAATGACACTTGATGAAAGGATTGTCGACAAACCATGCAGTCTTAAATCCAGTTTTGTCAACTGTAACACTGCCATCAGTGCCATGCTGTGAGGATGAATGGGAAACAGCAGGGCCCAATGATGGTGAATTAATTGGCTATAACTACCTCTCAAAGTCAAACCACATCGTCTGCCTCAGGCCTACTGACTCTCATGGAAAAACTAAACTGCAAAGCAGAGTGTGCTTACTCACACACCTGTGCAAATCATTTAATTTAAGGGGCAGGTTGGGTCTCTGAGCATAATTGATCAAGATCTTTGAGGACAGCTGCCTGTCAACCATGTCTGCCCTGTCATCCGAACCACAGGCTTTTAGCATTCAGCTCAAGTGCTTTAGTTCAGAGCTCACGCACGCACGCGCGCGCGCACACACACACACACACACGCACACACACACACACACACACACACACACACACAAACCCCCCATTAGGCTACTCAAACATCTCTTTCTCAACCCCCCCACTGTGAGATTTGCTGCATTGTGACAGCTTTGTCCGGAACTATCTGACCTGATGTGACCAAATAAAACAAGCCCACAAGCTATAACCCGTGCATCTGCGTGCAGGTTCCATTTGCCTGGAGCCTCAGGGTGTGTTCTTTCAGCATCACGACTTGATAACGATTCTTATCACCGAGCAAAATGGCGGCTTCTCTCTGTCTTATCTTATCTAGAGATTGCATCTTTCTGAAGTGAAGCCTTCTGGTCACTGTTACTGCAGACAACATGAAACACCTGCGCTCCCCTTTTAGCTGAAAACAACAAGAAACCACCATCGCATCATTGTTTCTGCGGATGGATGGAATGATGGGTGGGTGGATGGATGGATGGATGGATGGATTGATGGATGGGGACCCCCCCCCCACCCTATCAGTATGTGTGTGCGTGATGTCTGTTGTCAACAAAATGCGCGCTAGTGGTCTGCAATCGTTAATACGAGAAGACCGGGATGGACGGGGCTGAGATGTAGCCTATGCTATAAAAAAAAATAGCCTATTCGTGTTATGTTTGTGGAATAGGTCTACATGGAATCTAAATCTTTTCCCCATCCTTTTCATTTAGGCTATTTTAGGAGCTGTCGACGCAGTCAAAATGTGTAACTCTGGGTGTAAAGAAGGACCATACACTTGTGTTAAATAAACACTGAGAATTTTACTGTATCTATGCGTAAAAAAACGGATTATCCGGTAGGCTACACGTGAATAAACATGGGGCATGTTTGATGTTTCTTTTTCACCATGGTATCATGTATTCAGTGTGTTAAATTACATACAGCAGTATAATAATAATTAATAATTCAATTAGATGTATTAAGTCTGTGCAATGTGCATGCGTAAAGGCTGACCTACCGGGCTCGTGCGTTCCGGGGTTGTCGGACATCTCCAGGACGAGCAGCTCGCGGCCCTCCACACTCTCCCCCACCGTGTAGATGCGGCTGATGGACGGACACTGCAGCCACACGGACACCAGCGCCTTGCGGAGCTCCTCGTAGCGGTGATACTCGAAGGAGATGTCTCTGTCGTCCAGCGCGGCGGCGGGGGCGGCCGCTGCACTGACCGGGGTGGTGGTGATGGTGGCCAAGGCGGCCAGAGTCCCCAGGAAAACCAACGACACGAAGCGGTTCATGTTGGATAATGTTGTCCTCCTCTCTCCTCTAAAGCCCTGAATACGGTCGGTCCCAAGCCTTATCTCCCTACAGCAGCTCCGCTCTGTAAGCTATAAATACCCCTCTCTTTCCCTTTCTCTCCCTCTGTGTGATGTCGTAGGCTGCGTACCTGTGTGGTGTGTGCGCTCCTCTCTCTCTCTCTCTCTCTCTCTCTCTCTCTCCCTCCCTCTCTCCCTCCCTCCCTGCTTTAGAGGTGTGGCCTAGACAGTACAGTGAACTGAGCATGTCATAGAGAAGAACCATATTTCCATATCACTCATTAAAATAAAATTACCACATTGGATGGAGAGCTATTCTGCCCAGCAGCACTGTGTAAATAAATGTGTGCACGTCTCATCATATAGTAGTGTGGAATGTGGAACATGAACTATGGACCGTGGCTAATGTTCTTTCATGAGCAGCCTTGTGTGATTGTGAATATGGCAATTTGTCAACAATCAATTACACTTCAACTGATGTTTGTAGGCTAGGTTATAGGGTGTTGAATGTTTAAAATACGATATACGCCTAGTTATCCATTTTGGACTATGTACTTTTAAATAAATGTCAATAACGGTATTCAATCAATCAATGAATGACCCCATGTGACTCCAACCCAGAATCAGATTCCCAGTTTTCAGTAGTAGTCAAATCAGCAGTAGGCCTACATATATAATCCCGACATGCTTCTTCATCTGTCTGAAGTTATATTATCCATCCGAATCCCCACTGACTTTGTGTTCACAATATGAGATGACCACCACACTAATTAGCCGCAGACTAATTTCTCAAGACAGATTTTCAATTTGTCATGAAAATCCACCAGCAGGATCACTGTTTTGAATAGGAGCTCTCCTACGGGCAGACCCTTAAGCAGAAAGCAAGCAAATACACAGAGCAGAAGACCTGGGGAGACTTGAAGGAATCAGATTCCATCCGTGGCAAAACTTGAGGAATATGAGGGAGCAAACAAAGTGAAAGACAAGGAGATTGCCACCCTGTAAAATATACTTTCCATTCAGACAGAGGAGACACAGAGCTCGCTGTTTGAGAAAGATGAAGCCTGGAAAGAGGAACTTGATTATTGGCAAAGCAAATAGGAAAAGATCCTGGAAGAGGACAACGTTGAGAGGTTCTTAGAGAAAACTGAGTTGAACACTATCCTGAAACAACAGCACATCACAGAGGAGAATAGATATCTCCGATACCAGCTGTGCTTCCTTCATCAAGACTCTTTTGGCAGATGAAAAAAACAGGCTTTCAAGGAAGAGGAAGAGGATGAAGCAACGAATAGGAAAGACCAGAGACCGCCACAGTGCAAGAGGTTGGAGGCCAAGGCTCCGACAGTGCTTGAGGACGATGAAAAAGAAAAGCAAAGAGAGACCAGAAGATCTCCACTCTAACAGAGACCAGAGGATCAAGAGGTGACCAAGGCCTGAACACTGCTTGAGTAAGACAAGGAAACAATTAACAAAAAATAGGAAATAGCAGGAGACACATACAGCCCACCCACCCATGCTACAGTTTTGTAGCATGTGAGACAGGTGGCAAGTTAGTAGACAAAGCATGTCGAGGAGTTCATTGAGATACTGCACATAGAGTATGTGGCAGACCTGTTGGCTCTACAGGGAGCTCCACGGGGTGCTCCAGCCAGTCGCTGCTGGACTGTTCCGGCAGCAGGTGTTTGAGGAGAACAAAAAGGATTACAAAAGACAGGCACCACCCTGGAAACTGATTATTTGTAACAATGCAGTCTGGTATGAAAGCGCTTGAGGTGTCTCAAAGGCCAGCTGTCTCTAGGTTCAGAGAGAGTTTTTTCCTTGTGGCTATATACATAGAGCCCCCCTGGACAAAGACATACAGTAGTACTGTACTGTAGCCAAAAGAATAAGAACAAAATGAAAAAGGGAAAACAAAATGAAACAAACTGCATTGAAATTTGTAATTAACCATAGATTCCCCATTTGTTGTGTACAGTATAAAGTATTTCCTGTAGGCCGGACTCTACAAACACACAGTCAAACATCTGTTTAGGTTTGTATCTATTCCAGCAGTGTTTTGATGACTTTTTCTTATAAATATAAAACTCTATTAAAACTCTATTAATAGTACTTTATGGAATCATTCAGCTCATTTATCTAATCCTATAGAAAATGGGCCCAGAGGTAAACGGAGGCATTTCACGGTTTACAGCTTACTTCATTCGAGGACAAAGCAAAGCGATTGAGCCGTGGAGAGAAGCATACAGCAGACTTCTTTAAGACAACAAAGCACAGAAATCCAAGTAGCTGGGAGGGAATTTGTTAAGTTCATGCATAAGGGCCTTTCTGTGTGGAGTTTGCATGTTCTCCCCGTGTCCCCTAGGGTAGATACCCTCACAAAACATGCAGTAATCCTGGTCTCTAAACTGCCTCCCCCTGGCCAGCCGGGGCGCCTGATGGAGGGGAAAGGAACTGGTTGGAATAACGTGTTCCTTCCACGAGCTACATCCAACCAGGGAAACTCCCCCTGTCAGGTGTAAAGGAGCAACTTGGACACTCAGGCATGAAGGGAGCATGAGTTAAGTCCGTTGCTCTCCCCAGGTTGGCGGAGGGTGTGTAGAGCCCAGGATCACAGTAGATGATTGGCACAGGGGTGAAAAATGGGTTACAAAATCGTGGGATAAAAAATATATTAAAAAAAAAAAAAGTTCATGCATAATGAATAGTAACATAACATTGAATCTTATACCCATACCTAACACCATGCAAAAAAAAAGTAATCAAGTGCACAAACCTTATGATTGTTGACATGTTCCTTTAATTCCCAGCTAAAGTGAGATTCAACATAAACCACTACATTGATCCTGACAGGAAATGGGGGAGAGAGATGGGGGGGTGACATGCAGTAAAGGCCGTCGGGATCAGGAGTCGAACCCGCGGCACACTGCCAGACTTGGGCTACCGGCCAAGGTGAGCCACAGCCCAGGCCTTTACTCCTCCTTCTTGTCCTCCTGTGTGAGCCAGTGTTTGTTGTACTGGATGTCTGTCTTGAACAGCTTGTCCCACCAGGTGAAACAGGAGGCGTAGTTCCCTGTACCGTTCATGTGGTGGAAGTCATGGAAGCGAGAGCCAGTGTAGAAAGGGATGAGGTAGAGAGGATTGAGAGGAATGTCATAACCACTGAAAGATAGATAGAGACAAAGATTTACAGGTTTGTATTGAGCGAGGTGGAAGAGGGGGGATGGAAATTACATTTATCCCTACGTAGGGATTAGCTATTTAACCACTTCTATAATTATTTTACAGTGATGTTGAACTTTGGTAGAAGGTGGGGTTAGGTACAATCAGTGTGTCAGGTGTGTCGCTATCATGTGACACACAACAGAAACCCTTGCTTCACAACTGCGATTTGCGCCGATGACAACCAAGGTTTTCAGTTTGCATTTCTGGGGTTATCATGCTGATCAGCATGTTCAGGTTTCGGTACCCAGCATTTCATGAGAACAGTCATGTCAGCATTGTGACAACAGGTATGCACCAGCAAACTGTGACTTAACCGTAGCCTATAACAGGGTTTTGTTTTCAACTGAATGGCTGGAAAATGGATATTTAGAGTTTACATAGTACACAGTGCATGCATAAACTTTCCTTTTATCTGGTTTCAGTATTTATTTATGATGTATTTTCTCTATTATTAAAGTTATTGTAGCGGTCAATTTGTATTGGTGGTGGGGAGGGGGTCGCGAGACATGGCCAAAGCATTTTCGGGGGTCCCCGGCCAAAAACGTTGAGAACCCCTGGCCTCTAACATGTTGATTTGCACTGATGTCAGTCGGCAAACGGGTGTAGCAGCATGGGCATTCAAACTGTTGATTTGTACTGATGTCAGTCAGCAAACGTGTATAGCAGCATGGGCATTCAAACTGTTGATTTGTACTGATGTCAGTCAGCAAACGGGTGTAGCAGCATGGGCATTCAAACTGTTGATTTGTACTGATGTCAGTCAGCAAACGGGTGTAGCAGCATGGGCATTCAAACTGTTGATTTGTACTGATGTCAGTCAGCAAACGGGTGTAGCAGCATGGGCATTCAAACTGTTGCCGAATAATGTTGATTTGTACTGACAGCAGGGATCTCCATGTCAGGCATGTCCATATTCAGGCTGATAATGTGGCACATTATCAGCCTGTCCGCTGTTGCCAACTGGGGTAATTGCATTGACAACCCGTCGCCTCTTCCCAGTCCATATATCTGCATGCCCACCACAGACAGACAGATGTGCAACATGAACTTTATATAGGATATACAGTTACAGTATATATACAGTAACTTATTGACTGTTCACTTTGGCCCTCAATGGCCCTTTAATGTTTCAATGTAACTATGAAATTTATTGTACTAGACCGGTGCCCGGCTGTAGAGCACCGAGTCGGTAACGATGGAAGTTGGAGATCCATGCCCGACCCGGCTATGCAATACCCGTGTACCCGTGTCAGAGTACCCGTTCCACCCATCTGTCTGTGTCCATTTTATGGCCATACATGGAGATTTCTGTGTATGTCTTTCTGTGTCCTTTTATTCCTATGGGTCAGGCATGCCCAAATATGGAGTGTTGTGATGTCAGAACAGGCCAGCTCCATATATGGAGCATGGGCAGGAGCCCTGTCCAGAGCCCTGGCCGGGGCCCTGTCCAGAGCCCGGGCAGGGGCCCTGTCCAGAGCCCGGGCAGGGGCCCTGTCCAGAGCCCGGGCAGGGGCCCTGTCCAGAGCCCGGGCAGGGGCCCTGTCCAGAGCCTTTTGTGGCGGTTCTGTTCATGTGTACCCCATAGCAATGATTTGATTGACTGAACACCCCATAGCGATGATTTGTTTGGCTGAGCAAAGTACGTATTGAGGACAAGGGAGGACAGAAAAGTGAAGACAGAAATGTCAGGATGCAAATTGTGATTGGCCGGAAAGAGATGATGATAAGGGCGCCCCTAACTTCACACAGGTGTGATTTTTTATGATATGTATTGCAGCACCATCGGCCATTTTGTCTATGGCTGAAAACTAGTTTCCCCTTTGGTGATTATAAAGTTCACCCTATTCCAGCGGATAGGATAGGGTGAAATGTATTGATCTCCAAAGCGTAAAGTGGATAGGAGCTTACTTTGGAGGTTAGGGGGTTTATAAAATTTCAGTCATCATTGTGCTGTCCTACAGTAGCTGATATTCTGTGGCACACAATCAGGGAGCTAATGATATGACAACTTTATGCAGATGTAATGCCAGGGATTAAGCTGCCTCATGGACCTTGGCTTAGACCCTTTTTGACCTGTCAGTTCCTCCCTACAAGTACCTTCCAGCCATGCTACTATCTCCACAATAATGAGGAAAATTTACATGTACAGTAGACTCTGATACAAATACAGCTACTGTAGCTTAAAACAGTATTAGAAATATTTAAGAATGCATCATCATGTCAGCATTCAAAATACACTTTTGTAGCGATCATGTAGAAATATTAATTATTTAATTTCATTATTAATTTGCTGACTTATCTCACCCTCATGTGGTGGATTCAGCTAAACTACCGTACCTGTAGGTTAAGACAAATTAATGTCTGGTCAGGCAATCAAATAAGAAGAAAGGATTTCTTTCACATCTTTCACCTGTGAACGTCGATGGTCTCCAGGAGACGGAAGGCGAGCCAGGCCCACAGCAGTATCACGTGGTTACAGAATAGTAGGATACCAATGAAGAAGCCGGCTCCAAGGATCACAGTCTCGGCCGGGTGTGCATACTCGGCCTGCATGCCAAATGGAGCCTGGAGGACAGGAGAAGCAGACACATGATGAGAATCGGATGTTTGTGTATGCGTGTGTGCAGTTGTTTTACTTGTGTAGTGTGAGTTGTGTTGTGTGAGTGTGAGCTGTGTTGTGTATATTGAATTCCAATGCTTGAATTATACTTGGTTGTGTGATGTCAAGCAAATAGCGGATCTACGAACTCATAACATGCATACTTTACTGTGTGTTATACTCACAGTAAAGTCGTGGTGGACCTTGTGGATGTATTTGTAAATGCAACGGTGGTGCAGCACTCGATGAAAGAAGTAATGCCAGGTGTCCTCTACCACAGCACTGGCAAAACACTGAGCTACCACGTAGGGCCTGGAGAGAGAGAGAGAGAGAGAGAGAGAGAGAGAGAGAGAGAGAAGGAGAAAAAGAGAGTCTCAATGGTTGACATTGTGTACTGCATTGTAGCACGGTCACAACTCTGATGTTAACTGTATTATATGTTACGTAAGACATAATACATAGTATTATTGCCACTGACCAGCGGGGCATGGAGTCCCACTCGTAGGGGATGTTGAAGAACTCTGTGAAATAGTACGTTCCAGAGATGAGAAACAGCTGGATGCAGAAATGATTATACATCAATATCTTAAAACACTTCCATTGATTCTCCAAAGTCTCAGGCTTGTCCTGCATATAGAGACACACACACACACACACACACACACACACACACACACACACACACACACACACACACACAGAAAAAACGTGTTTCTTTAAAGTCAATTCCTCCTGTCGTTCAGATTATACTAAGATCCCCTGACCACAGAGGAATGCAATTCAGTTTAGATCATCATTAGCAAACATGCATAGACTCTAATGCTGAATTCACACCAGTGGTCGAGACTTCTACTGTTGCGTTCTTCCACTAAATGTATAAACCGTCTGAAAAACGTCCACGAAGGTGACTGATATGGACCATCATGAAACTTAATCTGGTGTAAATGTAATTCTGTCGCTCTCTCACACACACCTGCTGGATCTTATACTTCTGCATGAAGGGCAGGAACTGGAACAAGAAGCCAGGAAGACAGCACATAAAGTAGATGAACTCGTGAACGAAGAGCGACCCCCAGGTGGCGATCTGGAACTTGGTGTAGTTGTCTAGCATGTAACCCCAGGCCTGCTTCAGCGGGGGCTGGAATGGGTTGGGTGGAAACACTGCATCTACGTACTGCACTGCCAGGTACGCAGCAGAGCTCAGGATGTTGGTTGTGCCGTTGACCTCCATGTTGAGCAGTTGATGCAGGGTGAGTGTGTGTTGAGAGAAATCTGGGGGAAGATGGAAAAGAAAAAAGTATAGTGGGGCTCAACGCTTTACGTTATTTTCCGTGAGTGACACTTACAGTATATGACAAAGTATGTAAATTAGGCTTAAGGCAGACCTAAGGCTTTAAAGCATGAAAGACCCTGTCAGGGTTTATTTTCTCAACAGTGACCGGTTCACATTCATTATCCCTTACTTAATATCAGCGCTGCCGCCTGGTTACAACTCCCCTTGTAGATTGTGACGTCAGTAAAATTAAGAACACAAATTGTGCAACAGGTTAACACGCGTCGATAACCTGATTGGCTAAGGTGTTAAAAAGCCTAATGGGTTAGGGGGAAACTACATAACTGGCTCCTAATATATTATAACATAACTGTTACTGTACTACAACAACATTACATTGGGCAACAATAGCCTACATTGAATTAAAAGTAATTTATGTCCTTATTATCACTAATTATAACCACATTATTCTACCACAACAAAGAAAATCACACCACCAAACTGTCAAGTCTGACAAAAGCAGAGAATAACGCATGATAAAGATCACAACTGGATGTTTCTCATTTCCTGTTATTCTGTGGCGATCTCTCCAATCCAAATCCGATTTAAGATTAAAGGTGCAGTAGATTTCTGTTGATTTTAAAATAATTGTTAAAAGCTCTATATTCTGAGCAATAATTGCTGAATGTTCAGAATCTCCCTTATTCTCCAGATCTTTAGTAAACAAAATGCATTTTCAGGTCAGGATACCAATTTTATCCAGTCAAGAGATAATCATAACTCATACAGAATACAGGACAAACAAGTGAAATTGGAACTGGAAACAGTATATAATTGAAGCTGATAAATGAGAGAGACCCCTTTCTTGAACACAGGCTATCTATAGCACAGATTACTTTCAGAATACAGAGCACAAATGTTTTGTTTTAACCATAAATGATCACTTGCACTACGGCCAAGTACATTTGGAGCCCTATAATCACATACGTATAGAGGGTATGCGCGTGACATCATTGATAGATATTTCTCTTCATATCTTATGTTCACATATTAATGTAATGTTAAAAATTGTCCTCGCTCTGGTGTACAGGATTGCCCTGTCACCTAGTAGGGACATTCTGTTTTGCATGTTCATTCATTCTATTATCAGCTGTCACCCACTCCAGATTGATTCAAACTGGAGGAAACAACCTGACCTAAATGACACTCTCACCCCATGAGATAAACCGTAAACAACAGAATCCGTAATCATGGAACATGATTACCAGTCAAAAACATGATCTGTTGTTTAGCTCTGATGACGCCAGACTCTAATCATGCTGTTCGACCTATGGAGAAGTGACACTGCATTCTGATATACGATGACATGTTGAATTGTATATATATGATTGTAAAATGATGTAACAGTGTTCAGAAACTCTTGCGGTACGGAGAATTCTCTCTCCTACCATATTTCATCATTCTTGTCACATATTTCATGTGTAACATACTTTGTAAGAACCGAAGACTTTCACTAAAGATCATTGCATTACCTTTGTGGTCCGTGTGAACATTCCTTTCAAGTCTTTTTCCCTCTGGTTTTCCACCAGAGAGAGTACTTTTGAGTTGTTGACTGAGCTGTCTCTTGTTTCCAAGGAAAGATAGTTAAGGTGGAGTTAAAGTGTATATTTTATACATATCAATCATCATCATACCCGGAGTGTCAAAAAACGATTTTCTGGCCTTGACATACATCCAAACAGAAAAGTCCTATCTGATTGCATTAAACGACATTAAACAAAGTTAAACTCACTTTACCACTCACTTTGCCACTCGATCTGCCGTTCACTTTATGCATGCGCATACCCTCCATTCATAAAATGAACTATTCCGTATTTTTATACTATAACTTCACAGGCCAACATTTGCAGTAAAGATAGCGTATTTGCTATTCACACCCAAGCCCCCGATTGTTCAATCTGACATGAAGCAACAATCACACCATCTAAATTACTCCCATATCAATGCAATATTAAATTAAATTAATGCACAATAATTTCAAGGCTTCTCACCTTTTATGGTCGGTTTTGTCTACCTGGGAGCCAGACCTTCTATAGATGTTCTATAGTATAGAGTACGGTATATCTATGTATATCCCTGTGTGATGTCGTACCTGTGTGTGCTCTATTTCTCTCTATTTCTCTCTCACTCTGCTTTAGAGTTATGGCTGCCCTGCACAGTGTAGCACAGGCGTCCAGGCCCGGATTAACGCATGGGGTCACGGGGCTGTGGCTTTGGGCCAGCTTGGGACACGACTCAAGGGTCCGAGGGGCACAGATCCTTCAATCAACTGTGCCACCACCCCCCACCACCACCAATTCCATGCCTGCCTCTGCATGCCTGTGTGTGTGTGTGTGTGTGTGTGTGTGTGTGTGTGTGTGTGTGTGTGTGTGTGTATGTCAATGCAAAATGAGGCTTCAGTGTTCTCTGACATAATGACATGTTACTTGTGCAAGGTTCTGCCTTCGACTACTGGGAGTGTGCATGCAAAGTTTCACACCAATCAGAGACTAGCTGTTCACAGACAGACAGAGACAAAGCCATAGAGGTGGAAACATAATCTCCGGCCTTCGACCGCTCTGCCTGGCGGAGATAAAATATTATCATTGCAACCAGCCTGACGTCTTTCTGTCTGTCCGTCTGTAAACAGGGGGCGTGAAACTTACACTCCCAGTAGGACAATGAAGAACCTCCACCCCAAATCTTTTAAATGAGCCACATGGTGACGCTATACTAGGCTGATTTCTGTAAAACAAGATCTTTGCTACAATTACAGACTGCCCAAACTCATGCAAATCGGTACACATTATCTCTGTAGTCATGCGATCCAGATGTATCGGTCAGCTTTTTCAGATTCTGTTCCAATTGGCTATGATAGGATTAATGTTTTGCGGGAGTGGCCCATTTTGCACAAAAAATGTAAACAAATCATGAACGCAGCATCCTGTTGCTGTCATACTTTGCACATGGTCGTAGCCTAGCTTGATCCATCTCTAAGGGGGGAAGGGGGGTGAGCAAAAGGGAGGAAGGAGTGGAGGAGAAGTGGGAGATGATGGTGAAGGTCAGAGAAATTATGTATATGGAACAAGGGAGATGTACTGTATTGTGTCCTTACCCGTGTAATCTGTAGCTATGGATAGCAACCTCAAATGGGCCACAGTACACGTGGTGCAGGCTCAGCAATCGCCTGAAGAAAATCGGGAGGAATATAACCACCGCATCCTCAGGGCGTTTCTCAACAGCACCATTGACAGCATCCTCACGAGCGCCTCACCACCGCCTGGGAACTGTACCGACATCAACTGCAAAGCGCTACAGAGGGGTGGTGAGGAGAGGTGAGCGTCTCTTCCACCAGGGAACACAGCATATTGTGTTACCATTTAGCATGTTAAAAGAAAAATCTCGACTAGGTACAGACTCAGTGAGCACAGTCTTGCAATCAAGAAAGGTCGTCATAGGCAGACCTGTCTCCCTAGAGCAGGGGTTCGCTAACCTTTTTGGCCCAGGTACCCAGGTGGGGGGGATAGAATTTTTTCCAGCTACCCCTTCATCCTCGCCGCAACACAGATAAGCATATTTGAAACATTACATTTAGATGCCATTGGAACCATTTGTATTAAAACTTTTCAATCAAAGTCACAACACATTTTCACAACATTTATTTAAGATGCTATTTTAGAATAGATGTAGACCTATTTGACAGTGCAGAAACATAATTGCCTTCCTTGCTGCATCAATTAAGCGTCAACGACCATCAGCTGGTCACAGTCACAGACACTCATAGCCTCTGCAGCAGTGCAGCACTAACTGAAAGTGACTGCATAGAGTGTGTTTCATTTCTATCCAACGGCCCTTGAATGATGGAATATGATTAAGGATTACTGTGATTATGGTAAACTCACATATGGCAAATGTTTTAATCATGCATATTGGACTTTGAATGTTTGATTTGTCTGCGTCTTCCTGTCATTTGACCCGTTCTATATGTTCCTTTCCTCTCTATTCACTCTTCTAGCCCTTACTGAAATTGCAATGTTCAATGTTTCGTGGTTGGACAAAAATCGTCTCTCTCCATCCACTACCATTGAAATAACGTGTTTTTCAGTTGTTTCGTATTGATATTCTGTGTGCATTCAATTCTTATTTTAAACTGACAGTAAAAAGGAACAGGAACGTGCAGCATGGTGACTGGGCATATCATGTTTGTTTTTTCCAAAAATGACATTTTAGCAAATTCAACATAAACAAGGTGGAAGTTGAACCAGGGTGGAACAAGGCAGAAAGAGCCAGCTGGTTAGACAGTCAGGACCACAAATTGTGAATTGTCTGATGTGAAAATAAAGTTGAGTGGCAGAGAACTTTGATATGGCAGCATACACAAGATCGCTACATCACCATGTGTTTTGTGAGATTACAGTGGGCAGACACAGGCACAATAATTCGGGGGACATGATATGACATGACATATTACATACGATACGGGGACATACGGTCTCCTATATGGCTCATGAGGCCGTAAAAAATGAATACAAATACATTCTTTGGGTCGATGAAGGCAGGCTTTGGCCCATTTCAGTAAATCACCTGAAGGCTGAGATGGAAGTTACTGGACCACCCCATGAACCCACATTCAGATGGGATTGGAATGAGAGCCAACATGGTGGGCCTACGGTGTTGGCTCCACAGGGTGCTCCATCCAGTCTCTGCTGGACAGTTCCTGCAGCAGGTGTTGGAGAACAAAATAAATGACAAAAGACAGACACCACCTTGGAGAATGACGGTTTAGAACACGGCAGCTGTTAGAGCCCTGACAAAGGACATGGACAATAAACAAAAAATGAATAAGAAAATAAACCAAACACATTGCAACTGTGATTAATACTGTATAGGTTAAGGAAAGCACAGTTCAATACGAGGTCTGCTAAGAGGATTGAGATACCCAGAAAATTGTTTGTATGTGTGTACACAGTCCAGTGGCATATACGATTTACTTTCAGGCTTATTTGTGATTATGCGTTAGCTATGCAGACTGGTTTGCTGTAGGCTACCTTTTGTTTGTTTTGCATTACTAGTTTTCATACGAGAAGAGAACCGCATACACAGAGTATAATTTAATGGCAGAACTCTACAAACACAAAGTCAAACATCTGTTTAGGTTTGTATTTATTCCAGCGAAATGAGAAATACAGTACGTCACAGAACAGTTGGATGACTTTATTATAAAAAGCAAACTAAACAAAACATTTTCCCATAGTAATAGTTATGAAATCAGGACGTCCAGGCCAGCAGTTCCCTATAATCTGTTGCTCTTTTCATTTTAATGCAACATCAGCGCACTTAAAACATGCCTGTTTCCCCAACATCTGCTTCCTAAACATAAGACAGCTGAACTGAATCCTCACTACAACATGACTAGCTGATCATAACTCATTTCGAATAGTAAATCACATGGAAAATAAAAAGTGCTTTATGGAATCATTCAGCTCATTTCTCTTAGAGAAGATGGGCACAGAGGTAAACGGAGGCATTTCACACCATCATGGCTTAAGCACCGCTTACTTCATTCGAGGACAAGGTCATATATGGGATGCGCTCTACAGGGTTTTATTCGTCCAAAAGCCATGGAGAGAAGACAGCAGACCTCTTTAAGAAGACAACAAGGCACAGAAATCCAAGAGGGATTCAGGTGCAGTCACACCACCACACTGCTTCTTACAATGTTCAGTCCAGAAGATAGAGTGAGCGTGTGTGTGTGTGTGTGTGTGTGTGTGTGTGTGTGTGTGTGTGTGTGTGTGTGTGTGTGTGTGTGTGTGTGTGTGTGTGTGTGTGTGTGTGTGTGTGTGTGTGTGCGCGTGTGTGTGTGTGTGTGTGTGTGTGTTTTTACTCCTCCTTCTTGCCCTCCTGTTTGAGCAGGTGATTGTTGTACTGGCTGTTTGTATTTAACAGCCTGTCCCACCAGGTGAATGTGGAGGCATAGTTGCCCACGAAGTTCATGTGGTGGAAGTCATGGAAGCGAGTGCCAGCGTAGAACGGGATGAGATGGAGAGGATTGAGAGGAATTTCATAACCACTGAGAGAGAGAGAGAGAGAGAGAGAGAGAGAGAGAGAGGATGGACAATGGACATGTAGGAACTAGTTATTTAACCATTTCTACACATTCTTTTAAAGGTTTCATGACATTAATTTTCATTTATTTTTCGTTTTTATTTTAGATTTTATGACCTCAATTACACCCAAAAACCCTGAACTTTGAATATTCAGTGGATTTTCTGTGGTTGGGGGTTTTCTCTGGGGTTTGGAAGCCCAAAAGGCTGCAATGAAAACAGGCAAAACAGTGACATTTTCTGGAAAATCCCATTGACATACAGTATATGGGATTTGCAGGCTGTGACATCACAAACAGCAGGAAAATCCGAGCCAGAAAACCCCAGACCACAGAAAATCTACTGAATGTTAAAAGTTCCCAGCAAGCCAAATTACGTCATGATGATGTTCTCCAGTGACGTTCAGGACTAGGCCATATCACAGCCCATATGGCATATTATTAAAATAATATAGCTTATTCTGGGCTAGATCTGACTACCGGTAGTTATGACTTATGTTGATGTGGCCTCTATCGGACTCTCTCCGATTCATCCAGGGATGTCTGTCTTAGTGGACAGAATTTATGTTGGTTGAAATCAGGTGATATTCTGGGTCAGATCTGACTAGTCTTGGTTTGACTTGATTTGGTCCCAATAGAGACGTCACTAATAAGTCAAGGTCCTGACCGTGCTTGCTGGGTTGAGGGTTTTTGAGTGCAACTGAGCTTTTAAGGTGATGTTGAACATTGGTATAAGGTTGGGTATACAAATATAGAAGGTATGCGCATGCATAAAGTGAGTGGCAAATCGAGTGGCAAAGTGAATTTAATGTCGTTTAATGTCATTTAATGCATTCAGAACTTTGTATGTACGGTATGGGCTGTCATGGCCAGAAAGTCGTTTTTTGAAACTCAGTAGGCGTTTCCGCATAACTTCCGGGTATGATATCACGAGCATAGCCTCTATTGTCAAACATGCTTATCAGTTGCTCCTGTGCACCGTGAGTGGGGCAAGTGATACATTAGTGGTACCACTAATGTATCTTAAAACTAAATTGGAAATATTTAAGAATGGATTTAAATCAGAATTCTGACAAATTCATTCAAAGTCATGTAGCAATATACAATCAATCTGCTGACTTCTCTCACCCTCTTGTGGTGGATTCAAGCAATGGCAACTTCTCCACATATTCGGATATTGCGGGATAACTCATTGCAAATACATGAGTCACACTTCTAATCGTAAATTATACTGCTGCCTGTTGTGTCCCAGGGCTCCCTTGGAAAAGAGATTTTTTATTTCAATGGTTAAATAGAATAACCACACTAGTGGTAACAAGCCATTTAGCCATTTTGAATTATCTGTTCAGTTGGACTTCATTTATTGTAGATATAGGGCATGTGTCCTATTTGAATGTAATTGAGGAAGACACATGATGCCCTGTGTCCAAATTAAGTCCAACTGAACACAGGGGATATGTCCTATTTAAATGTAATGGAGGAAGACACTAAACACTTGCAAGCATGCACTCATGCTATCTCCCCCTCTGTTAACTTCTGGCTAATGAGGATTTTTTTCTCTTCTTTTACCTGTGAACGTCGATGGTCTCCAGGAGACGGAAGGCAACCCAGGCCCACAGCAGCACCACATGGTTACAGAAGATCATGATTCCGATGAAGAAGCCGGCTCCCAGGATCAGAGTCTCGGCCGGGTGTGCATACTCAGCCTGCATGCCGAATGGAGCCTTGAGGACAGTACACATATAGGTCACATACTGTAGTCGGTGTTTGTGTGTGCACATTTGTTTTGTTTGGTGGTGCAATATGTATGCGTGTTTGTCCACGTGTATGTGACAGTGTTTGTGTGCAAGTGTATGTGTTTGCCTGTTTTAAAGAACATAAACTTAATATATATACTATAATAAACTTAATAAAGTAAAGAGATGGCAATCCAAACTGTGTGAGTGTGGAGTGGATGCATTATTACTCACAGTAAACTCGTGGTGGACCTTGTGGATATATTTGTAGATACGACGGTGGTGCAGCGCCCGATGAAGGAAGTAGTGCCAGGTGTCCTCTACCACAGCACATCCAAGGCACTGAGCCAGCAGGTAGGACCTGAAGGGGAGAGAGAGAGAGAGAGAGAGAGAATTATTAAACTATAAAGAAGTTTCACTCAGATTCCTAAGCACTCTGAGTGCCTTGGAATCTTTTTCTTTGCAATTCTGCATTTTACACCTTTTGGGAATTAAGCAGTACTACACTTTCATCATATTAAATTATCCTGAAAAAGAAAAAACAACTTTTTTTCAATCATCAATTATTCTCAACTCTAAGTATTGTGTACTGAATTGTAGCATATCACAACTGTGATGTGTACTGTATGGTACACTACATAATACATATTATATACTGGTGTTATTGCCACTGACCAGCGGGGCATGGAGTCCCAGTCGTAAGGGATGTTGAAGAACTCAGTGAAGTAGTACGTGCCACAGATGAGAGGCAGCTGGATGCAGAAATGATTGAACAGCAACATCTTGAAACACTTCCATTGTTTCTCCCAAGTCTCAGGCTTGTCCTGCATAGGCAAGCAAACACACAAAAACACAAAAGAATATCAGTTGACGGTAGTTAATTTGCACACGTACACAACCATACACTCTAATGCCCAAAGTCACATCAGTCACCAGTGGCGGTCAAAAGTTCTACTGTTGCATATTTCCGGCCGCAAAATGGGTGTCGCTAAAACATCCACGAAGGTGACGTGGACCTTCGTGGCCGTCTCAACGCCCATTGGGAGCACTTATTTGTCACGCATCCTCTCCTCTCCACAGACGATGCACTGAACTTTGAGTTCAGTTCGGTTATTGAGGCATACCACTGTTTTTGTGAATTTGGTGTAAATGTCTCTCATACGTACACACCTGCTGGATCTTATACTTCTGCATGAAGGGCAGGAACTGGAACAAGAAGCCAGGAAGACAGAACCCGAAGTAGATGAACTCGTGAACGAAGAGCGACCCCCAGGTGGCGATCTGGAACTTGGTGTAGTTGTCCAGCATGTAACCCCAGGCCTGCTTCAGCGGGGGCTGGAAGGGGTTGGGTGGTAACACTGCATCTACGTACTCCACTGCCAGGTACGCAGAGCTCAGGATGTTGGTTGTGCCGTTGACCTCCATGTTGAGCGGTTGATGTAGGGGTGAGTGTGTGTGAGTGAAATCTGGGGGAGACAACTGGAAATCAGTTTCAGTATTTTCGGTGAGACATCGTCTTCTATGACAAAGAATGTAAATTGGGCTTAAAGTCTAAGGTTTTACTTATAATGCCTAATTTATACAGTAGTACTGAGTAGGTGCCAGAGTTACCAACTTGTAAAGTGGTTCTAAAAGTGGGTTCAGGGACCCTCAGGGGTCCAAATAGATTTGGCTCCATTTATACACCGTCAGAGTTATAGGGGTCCTCAAAAGGTTTGAGAACCACTGCCTTATTTTATAGTATAGTATAATACCTAGTTTTGTCGGGGGGAAATGTGTAATGTAGAATGCTTGTTCTGATGCTCTATTAATGTCCTATTGTATTGCTCTCCGTCTGCAATGCCGATTCAATATTGTTCTACATTGGTCTGTACTGTACTGTATTGTAATGCATACCAGAGCTGTTTCCTCAGGGCAAGGGTATATTATAATATATTAAGAAATTATATTTCTAGCTAACAACAATTTTATTGTAATTTGTTATACATAAGTCGGAAAGTCCTATGATTTATGTATACCGGTATGCTGACATACATGCACCTGTATCATGTCAAAAGCACACATCCAATAGCTCTGGTCCATAGCCTTACTGCTCTTGAAATGCAGAGAAAATGCGATGGACGAGAAGAGCTAACATCCAAGTTGATCCAACTATTGAAAAGCATTCTTTCACACAACTGTAGGCTATTCCACAAAATTATCTGACAGGATCAACTGTGTACACAATTCAAATATTCCATAATTACATAACTGTTACTGTAGCCTACTGTGAACTGTCTTACATTACAATGGGCAACAATAGTCCTTTCTCTTTTGTGTCTGACAAGAGAATAACGCATATTAAACATCTAATTAGCTTAAGCTTTAACGCAATGTTTCTCGTTTCCCCGTTATTCTGTGGAGATCTGTCAAGAACTCACAACTTATTTACAAATAATACATTATTCAGTGATGATATATCACTTTACAGGCCGACCTTTGCAGTAAAGTAGGCTGTACGACCAAGCGCCCGATTAAGCTCTTCCTGTGTCATGCAGCAACAATCACGCCATCTAAAATATTCCTGCATCAAAGCAATATTCAATTAAATTCATTATTTTAGAGCAATAAACCCGTAGATTCTCACCTTGCAGCGGGTCTGTTCCGTGTACCTGGTGGCGAGAGAGGTACCGAGTGCGTGAACTAGAAGTACAGTAATATTCCTGATTCTGATTGGTCCAGAGGGGAGGAGACTGACGTCGGGGGGCCGAACGGTAGCGCTGATTGGCCCACGGTATGGACTGATGATAGTGAGCAGAGAGTTTCTACAGCGACAGCCAATGAGCGACGAGATGGGCTTTCATACCATTTGGAGTGATGCAGCAGAGATGGGCTGGATTATTTTTGTTATGGTGCCCCAGGGCAGGGATTGAGGGGAGTCATGTAACCAATGTATAACATAAGATTTAAGTTGATGACATTTTAAGTGAGAAAATAAAGCTGTTAAATTATTACAAAAATAGTTGTTAAAGGTGGAAGTGATTCCTCACAGATGTGTAAATGCTGTGGTTCTCAATGCAAACTTAAAGGATCTCCATTGCATTCTCCATAACTCATAAGGATCTCAATAACTCAGATACAGACCTGTAAGGGTCCTTGTGGAACCTCCTCAAGGACCCCTGGGGGTCTCCGGAACCTACTTTGCATCCATCTAATCATAGCTGTCAGGTTATCATACAGATAACTATGCTATAATATGCTTTTACACATTTCTACACAGAAGTGGTAAGGCCTAGTGTACATCAGTTTGCGACTTTAAATACAAGAAGCATATTTATTAATGATAATATAAAACATGTAATGAAACATTTCAAAGTTCATTAGCTTACATGACATTCCTCAATACACTGATAAGAGACAGCGATATCAATACTTATTAGCAATTATCAAGAACAGGAGAGAGGCTAGAGAGAATAGAATCAAAGAATAGGTTTGGTCACGTTCCAGAGAGAGAGAGAGAGAGAGATAGAGAGAGAGAATACAGGAGAAGAGAGTAATAAAGACAGAAATAATAAGACATCGAAATTGGCACATTCATATTCAGTCGAGAGTGTGCAGTAGTTAACAAGGGGCAGCTACACAAGGACAACAGATCAAGGGTTAGGAAGGTCAGTGTCTTTTTTCATAGTTCAAGGGTAGGAGGTCAAAGATTAGGACCATGCAGTTAGTTCAGCCGACAATCACCTGCTGTCAACGGTGGTTTTAACGACAGCAACAAACATCGCTGCTGACGAGCGACAGTTAAGCACAAATTAAAATTCAACTGCTTAAAAAAAACAAAAAAACAACAGCGTCCGACTGTCACTTGTTTTGGCACCATGGAACGACATTTCAGCCTTTCAGTCCTGGCTGCAATTGACCACATAAAAGTCTTTTTTTTCCTTCTACAACTGCTTTGTGCAAGGCGAACACATGCAGGCTCAGCCAACATCCTCTGGTAACCAAACAATACAAAGTGTTATCAGGAGAACGTTTTCCTTCAGAACAAACCTGAAATCCCAGCACCCTCCGATCAAATAGCACAATAAAAACGGAAGGTGATGTGGTACAGGAAAAAAATACACATGTCACTTGGCATTCAGCCACTTTCTTTTCTCTTTTTTTGACACCAAGAGGTTAGAGGTCACGCTCTTCATCAGACCAGGTGCACCTCTGCACATACATAGTACGACATACATACATACATGCTCACATGCGCAAGCAAGCACGTACTGTATGCATACATGCAAGCACACGCACAAACACACACACACGCGCACACACACTCACTTCTCAGGAAGATGAAATAAACGGTAGCGGGGGGATAAGGAGCGAGATAATAATCCCAAATGCCCCTCTTCCTTGCTCGTAGGACAAGGCTTAAGTAAGGCGATGTCCGACAAAGTTGGCTCAGTGACGTTACTCTGTACAGCAGGTCCTCAGCATCATCAGTAGTTTCACTTACATTAGTAGTACAGCGGTGCTTAAAAACAGGAGGTTATACTGCACCCCCCTCCCACTCTCAAATCCCTTGGTCTCTGTTGCAGTCCTGTTTGGCAAGAGGATAAAAACTAAACAGTTCCATTCCCGTTTTATGTTTTAAGTGCAATAGTCTTCATCATCTACCTACTCCTCATCAACATCCTAATCATCATCATCGGTGCCCCTGTGTGGACACAGAGCCTCAGGTGCAGGCGTTGGCATCATAGGTATAGAACCCAGGTCAGCGTTCAGCAGAAGGAGATCAGCTTCCGCTTCAAAAAATGTTCAGCGACGGTAGCACTCAGCGCAGTCATAAGGGCTTGTCAATCATAGTGACACCTAGGAGGGAGGAGAAAGGTAGTGACAACACCTGTGTCCAGTACATTACAATAGAAACGCAGACCAGGTGCCAGCGTTTCTATTGTAAAAAAGTTTTGAAAAAAGAAAAAGAAAAGGGGGGAAAGAAAACTGCTTGGGAACCTCTGTTATCTGCAAAACAGCATTTTTCTTTTCCTTACGGAATTTGAAAATGTAACTCTACAGCAGTGGTTCTCAAAGTGGGGTCCTAGGACCTGGTGTCCTACGTCCTTCAGGGGGTCTTCTCCATGAGTTAATATAGCATCAAAATCAGTTGAATCACTTTGACGCTATATGCATTGGTTATTTGAAAATACTACACAATCTACAAGCTCAGTTGTGAGATTGTAGATCTGCTATAAAAATAAATCTTATTATATTATATTTTGAAACATTTTAACAAATGAACGTTTTTTTCAAATGGGGATCTGCGGCCAAAGACATAATTAATCTGGGTGTCCTTAACATGATTTTTTGATGAGTACTAATGCTTGTGGCAAACTATTAGTACTGGATACTGAGATTTACCACTTGATGGTGCTATAGAGCTAGTTAAAGCAGAACACTGGACTACTGTAAGTGGACTTGCATCACTAGTGCATACATGTGCTGTAGTATCATGTAGCTGCACAGTATGCCTGAGTGAGTACATACCTACGCTATGTATGGATTCAGTATACATACCTGCTTAGTACATTAATAAAACTAATAATATTAAAACTATTTGTATAGCACCTTTCATGTCATCAGCTCAGTCACTTTTTTCCTGTATTGACAAAGTACCAATCCATGACACCACTGTATTGTATTTCATCATTAATTTAATTAATTTTGAGTGTTAAAATACTCAATAAACACATGAGTATGTGTAATATATGCTATGTGTATACACAACTACAGTATTGTCAGTATGACTGCACCCACATCTTGATTACAATATTCACTGTTGCGTTCCATGGATGAATTGCCATTCACAATACTGTTGTTCCTATGGCAAGGTGAGAGGAGCACTCCTGCGTACGTGCAATGTTTAACAAATCCCTTTAAAACAAGGCAGATACCGTGCCGCGTACTGCTCGGTAGCGTGCATTCATTTGCACATAGTATTTGGTGTAAGTATGTACAGTATATACATCATGTGTACATAATTGCTTAGTATTTCTAGTAGTGTGTGTGTGTGTGTGTGTGTGTGTGTGTGTGTGTGTGTGTGTGTGTGTGTACCTGCATAGCTCCGTCCCGTGCTCATACAGGCAGGCAGTAGTGTCCACTTGTCAGAGTTTGGGTTGTAAAACTCAACAGAGGCTAAGTTACAGCTGCCATCATCTCCTCCCACCACATACAGCAGGTTGTTCACAGCACACACACCTGAAATGCACACACACAGATACATAAAAGATACACACAGATACCGTACACATTGGACCTCATATACTAAGTTCGTCCCAAGGATGGATTTCCCTTCAGTAATCCCCTGATCAAAGATCATCGGATATAGTAGATATAATCCCAGCATCATCTTTTTTACCTCTGCAAAGGTGAGTGAGCAATTGTTCAGTAGAAAGGCTTATATACAGTAGTATCCCTTACAAGATTTTTGTCTTTGGTTGTGAGGTTAAACTCCTTATTCTTATTACACATGAGGCTATTTACTTTCTTAGCGTGTGAGGGACTCGCTAAAATACACTGATCTACAAGTTGTCAAGTGCGTAGCAGTGTGACAGGTGAGTATTACCTGCGTTGCGTCGACACATGTTCATGTCTGCTACCTGTCGCCAGCTGTTGGAGGCGGGGTCGTACACCTCACAACTCTTCCTGACCAAAGGGCCATCATGTCCGCCCACCGTGTAGAGCAGGCCTTTCAACACACCCACACCTGGAGACAGAAGTGGATTCAGCCGTTTCAACCCTTGCCAAACAGTGGCCTATTCATGTAAAGCAGATACTGCCCTAGGGGTGCAACTGTTCATTGAACTAATCGATTTAAATTGATTATTTAAAAATATAATAATTGTACATTTTCAGAAATAGTAACAAAACAAAGTAAGTCTGCAAGCTCATCACATTGTGTTGCAATGTGACCTTGTAAATTGTGTTGTACACAACACTTTTTGTATAAGAAAGTATAAAATAAAATGTCTTAAATTGCTAATCAGACTAATCAATTTGTTTGATGAAAAACAGGTTTCTCAATATTCATAATAGTAATTGATAGAATAATCGCTAAGAAGACAGATGTTTGCCGCCCTGTTCTGAGCATCAGCTCTTAATTTTTATGTCCCATAGCAAACCTTGTCAGGGTTGATCGGCTGATCTAAGAAGATCAGTTAGCCTATTGAACATGGTCAGAATATTTAACTCACAGCGGTGGAAGTTTCAGCGAGTTGACGGCACCGGTGGTTTACCCGACAAAGCAAAGATTCAGCTATCCTAGTTCACAAAATGTACGTTTTTTCTAACAACATGCAAGCTGGTGAGTTTGTTTCATTGGTTTATCTCTGTAACTACAGTATATGCCACGTACAAACTGCTGTCATCAGAATGTAATGGCACTGTGGTAGGCCTAAACATAGGCCTAGACTTAGAGAAAAGTCACGCAAACACAATAACAATAATCGTTGTAGAGAGTGTTTGAGGGAGGACCTCACAACGGCAGGTTGAACACTATCGAAACAAGAAAATTACTCAGTCATAACTGCCAGGTATAACAAGCTCTTGTAGCACCCGTTTCCGTTCATTTCCAATGTTCTTTTGTTGGTTCACTCACTGTGTTTTGCTATGGCATTCCTGTAGCTCCAGTTAGCTCATAACAATAGCTGCTGTCGCCACTCGCAGCACATTGCAGCGTTCAGAGTAGGTTTTTATGCCGTTCAGACTCCCATTGTCCTAGGAGGAAGCCTTGACTAGGTTGCTAGTAAGGTCGCTAGGAGGCAGCCAATAATGTCTAAGTCGTGTTTAGAGTAGTCTTTACGGACATCAGTAGTGGTGCGTGCAAATGTATTTTGTTTCATTTGTGGAAGAGTGGTCCCTTTGATTAAATCTTTTATGCCGAGTCTCTGGTTCAATTCAAGGTCAGCAGGATCATGTGTGTCTGGCTGCTGAGGAAAGTGTTAAAAGTGCATTTATTGGACTGTACAGAAGATGGCCAGGTCAGATATAGGATTTTACCATTTCAATATTTTTTACCATTTCAATATTATTTATGAACCGCTTTGTATTGTAAGTGATTTAAGTGTTACATGAACAAAGAACAGTCATATTATAAAATAAGAGCATGTACAGTTGTACACACACCTGCCCCACTACGTCGGGTGCCCATCTCAGTAATGTAGCTCCATGTATTACTGTTTGGGTTGTAGGCTTCCACTGTACTCAGACACTGTCTGGTTGCTCCATCATACCCACCCACTGCATACAGGATACCTGGAAAGACAAATGCACAGTTAGAGAGACAACAGTGAGCTAAATATTACGAGACTATAAAGCGGTAAAAACAATATGACTTATTCACCGTTGACAACTCCAACTCCGACACTGCTGCGTCTCGTGCTCATGGGTAAAACGTGGAACCATTCATCCGTCTTTGGGTTATAGGCCTCGACCGTGGACAGGCCTGCAAATAATGCACACATTAATCATGAGAAAATCTGTCAATTTATACAATGCCTAGTTTCAATGAAGGTATATGACATGTTTAACATGTTTTCATCTGGTCCTCACAAAGACTGAAGAACAAGAGTGCGCAAACACACGTACAGTAGGCCTGTCATAATTATCACATCTATCAATACCTGATCGCAAATATTTGAGCTAATCCAATTGTTTTGCATAAATCAGTAGAATAGTTTTCATAGACTGTATAAAAACAGCTGGATGAAATTAGCAGTAATGTCAAATTTCAATTTCGTGTCTATGACCCATTTATACCTGAGGCCAATTCTAAAAATGCCTTGTTTCTAAAAACCTTCAAATTCTTATTCAAAACTTTAAAAAATAAAATAATGATGTTGCTACATGTATTGTACAGCAACAACTAAGGAGACAGAGGTAGCAGCTGGTTTCAAAGGTATAACAGTGTATAGGTTGCACCAGGTATCAATGGGTTAAACACTTGAAACCTGGCAACACTATTTTTGGACGACAGGACAATTTGTAACATTTTCAATAATTTTCAACAATTCTCAATAACATAGCATTTAAAAAAAAAGATTTAGAAAGAAATTAGTTATTATTAAATGGTACCATATTATGATTAACATTAGTGAGGATCAATTATATGAAAATAAGGTTGAAAATGAGTGCTCCTTTAAACGTATTGCCTAAGTACATTATTTTGATTACTGGTACCGGTCAATCATTTTTGTATATTAATAGGATTTTATTAAGTTATGTATGTACACCTTGTGTATTGTTTTTGCTTACAATTCATAGTCATCCATCACAGTTATTCGTATGACAATTAACCATCAACTGAAATGTCATGATGGTGACAACCATCATGTAGTCGTGTACACACCTGTGCTGCCATCAAAGCCTCCCACGGCATATAGCAGTCCGCTGAGAACAGCTGCTCCAAGCGTGGAGCGCCTATCCTGCATGCTGCTCACACATGTCCACCTGTCTGTTGCCGGGTCGAAGCAGTCCACCGTCCGCACGCGCAGGGAGCCATTAAAACCTCCAACCGCATAAACACACCCACCCACGTACACCACCCCTAGCACGGAGCAACACAGAGGACACACACATTATCGACTACAACACTGGTTCCCAAACTGGGTTTGGGAACTGGGTCAGTCCCTTTATTTTTTTTGTTTCCTACATTTTGTTTTTAATTATTATTTCAAAACATAACAAAAAAACTGAATTCACAACAAATGTAATGATTGTTTTCAGATAAAATTAAAATTAAATAAATTCCATAAATTAGAAAACAAATGTTTAAGTAGTAGTGAAAATAGCCTACAAAGCGGCACAAAGAGACGCATTGAGCTTGTAGATCTGCTATTTTCACTAGTTTGGGTTCCGGGCAAACGTTTAATTTCTCTTTTGTGTCTTGAGCTAAAAGGTTTGGGATCCACTGATCTACAATGACAACCAACTGGGTAGATTATTTTTTTTACATTATTATTCATTATTAAATATCACTAAAGTGACAGTGTAGTAGCAAAATAGCTGGTCTAAAAGTTCACACCGCATTGCAATCAAAAGACATTTTGACCTTGTAGGAACTACAAGCTTTGTAAACCACAGCGATGATATATAGATTATACGCATGTAGAATTCTGTATGTAACAATATATTGACTTATGTGGAGAATCATACAGATGGTGAAGTGTTAAGTGTTTCCTACCTGCCCTGCACCTCCTGGTGGGGAGCTCAGCCACTTGGTACCAACGCTGCTCCTCAAAGTCATAACACTCCACACTCCGGATGGCCTTGGGAGCCTGGCCTCCTACCACAATCATCACCTAGCATACAGTACAACAAGATCAGTGTGTGACTATGTACTTCTTTTTTTGTGATGACCAAACGTGCTCCAGAAGAGAAACGTGAGGGGAAATCACAATAATTGAGGACATTTTTTCTTGTCCTCACTCATTGCGCGTCGGTCACTCGGATGCAACGGAATTCGGGAAGGCTGTCCGGAAAAATAAAACCACCACTTTCAATTATTCTGCAAATCCTAGTAAATAAATAACCACCAGCTCAAACCATTCCTAACACGACAGTCTATTCTACGTCCACATCATTCCGGCTTTAGAGCTCATCATAGCAACACCACAGCTGTCTGTCACCCTGGTTCTAGACAATCTCATAACTAGACGATAAGATAGCTGCAGCTATTTCCATAGACCAGCATTTGACACCGTGGACCATTTCTTATAGAAAGGCTACTCATCTGCTTGCAGCTGGTTTAAGCACTACCTCTGTAGCAGACATCAGTCTGTGAGGGTGGTGAGGGTGGTGGTGGGGTGCAGTACAGATCAGTGTATATGCACGTACAAAGCCAGAGAATGAGCATCACACATTACATCTATGATACCAGAAACACCGTCAAATTTGAACTCACTCCAGTGAATGGCTGGTTCTTCAGGTCAGATCACTGACATCTTGAGTTTGACCAGATGAAGAGCCTTGGCTCGAAACGTCGTCAATAAAAGTTATTTTCTGGAGCATACGAGTGTGCAGGTTCCCTTCTCTTTTCATATGGTTCTTCAGGTACCTCATGCCAGATCTGACCTGGGAAAGTCTGCTTTCAGTATTGATGCACCAGGTTCTTGGAAGCAATTCGAACAGGACCTCAAACTGAATACCCTGGTACCTACTGGCTATTTTAGGAACTAACTCAATATCCATTGAATACCTGTAGCTGTTTTAATTGACCGTTGTCAATGGATTGTTTTTATTGTTGAGCTTATGCTGATGCTTAATTTGTTTATAATCTCAGGCTTCTCAGCATCATTGCAAATGATGCTGAGATGCTGCTCAATGATTTCTCAGAGAATCTTAAATAAAGGTTGAATGAGTGTGTGTGTGTGTGTGTGTGTGTACTTGTATTACTATACCATTGAGGGCCAAACGTCCCCACAAGTATAAACTTGTCCTCTCAGTCTCAATGTCGGCGTCTCAATAATTTGAGACGCCGACATTGAGAGGACAAGATTTGGGGAGTTGGGTGTACAATTAGGGGGAAGAAAATAAGGTTGGGGTTAGTATTAGCCATTTAGAGGTTAGGTTTAGTTGTTGGGGTTATGCTTCATCTATAGTACAGTACATGGTTGCGCATCTGTGTCGAACACTGAACATAGCCGATCTACCAGCTCACAACGTGTGTTTGTGTGTGTGTGTGTGTGTGTGTGTACCTTTGGGCAGGATGCCGGTGTCCTCATGCGTGTGCGGGCTGTCTTCATCAGAGCCCGTTGGTCAGCTGGCAGCAGGTGGTACTTCATGGCCTCAATCAGGTAATCTTTACACGCACTGCTGTTTTTAACCAGAGACTCCTCCTCCACCCGCTGACCCAGCCAATCACAGAGACAGACAGAGCAACACAATTTCAAACTCTGCATGTTGTATTTCAAAGCAGCATGCGGGATGCAGAGCAACGACGTACAGTACGTACTTGTACCAGGTATTCCCTGGAGAGCAGCGGCAGGCGGACATGCTCCATCAGGTGAGCCAGGTGTTCCTGGCGGACATCTTTGTCGTGGTTGACCCAAGCAATCACAGCTTCAAATACCTTCACATGAAGCACAAAGCATTCTAAAGCTTAATCTATACTGAGTCGCACGGAAATCAGTTCTTTACAGCAAGTGACACCGTCATAATACTAGAGGATGAAAAATAACTAAAATTATGTTTGGAAAACCCTGGGAGCCCTGGGGCCTGTTTCACGAAACTTGGATTAACTAATCCAGGATTTAAACCAAAACCAGGCTTGTTAAATCCTGGTCTGTACAGCCTGGTTTATTCCATTCCACTAAAGCCAAGCAAGGCTTAGAATGGGTGGATTTATCGAGCCAGGATCATAAAGCCTGGCTTTATGATCTCTCGCAGTGATTGCGGCCCTATGCTCCACCTAGGAGCCTACAGGAATAAGTCAAGTAAGTCAAGTTATGATCTCTCTAGAGTCTAGACCCATTCGGTGGAATGGCAGTTGGCATCCTTAATAGTTGCATTACTGCCCCCTTCTGTATATCTCAGTATCTTTACTAATCTATTCCAGACTTGCTGATACAAGGACTTAAGCTTCTAAAAGAAATACTGCTGCTGTAATTAAGAGAAAATACTCTCAATAGTGGATAGACTGAATGATTAACTACCGGTACCTCAAAAATATAGTCTACATTTTACCATTACTTTTAACTTAAAACTTCATAATGAAATCGTCATAATAAATGTAACAGAATTCTTAATATTGTAAGCATAATGATACTGTAGCATCGTGATATTTGGCCAAACTGGTGAATGGGTTCAATAGTGGGTGAAATGTTACAATGGTGATATGTACATGTTAAAACAATAAGTAAATGGTAATATGTTTTCACCTTTACAATTTTTTAATAATATAATGTAATAATTCTTCTTTACCACATTCACCAAAAGTAGCTGATCTACAAGCTCACAAGCTGTCATGATGAGGTTGTGCAGCCTATATATTTTGGTTCTTTGATTTTGTATATAGTGTTTAAATTAGTCCTTTTATGCAGACCGATTAAAACAAGGCAACATAAACCTTAATGAAAAGTAAAGACATTAGGATTAGGTTAACCTGGCTGTTAGCCTGGTCCACAGCATTAGTTTCCATGGTAACTAGTGTGGCATTGCTTTCATGAAACTGAATCAAGCCTCAACATATCCAGGTTAACTGGCAAACTTAATCTGGCAAGATTAACCATCTTTCATGAAACCGGTTAATCGCTGATCCAGCATATATTAAGCCAGGATATCTGTTAAATCCAGGTTTAATCTCTAATCCAAGTTTTGTGAAAATTAATTTATAATAATTTACTTGTGCACACACAGCATCTCTCTCTTGCCCTCCACTCTAGTGCACTTATCTGTGCATTAGCACAGATAATATGTGTACATTGTGTCTGAATAATCCTGAAAGGGATGGTCTGTGAAAGGCAGCCAGACACAAAAATTAAATTCACAGTTCATTCGTTCATTCACAGCACTCTAAACTTTTACTTTTATATAATCTGTTAAACATGCTGCATACTATTAAAAGGGCGACAAATGTAGTCATCATCTCTAAACCTACGGCGCTGTCCTTGGTTTTGATCAGAACGACGATGTTCTGTCCAAATTTCTTACTTAACCAAGCATCTCGTTTGGAATACCGGTATTAACGCTTCTAAAGAGAGATCAGACAACGCAAGGTAGTAATGGAACATTATATCTCCCGGTTTTGGGAGGAAATGGAAATCGGGGCATTTCAGAGTAAAATCCGCTCATCTGCTTGGCACTCTAGCACCTTTATTCTGAAGACCTCTGGCAGCATCATAAATTAAAGTGTTAAAAGGCATTGTTCACTCCCAAAATGACTTTTTCTATCGATTACTCACCCTATGGAGACTTCATGGATATTTTTGTAGTTTTTGTTGAATTCCAAAGCCAATAATTTGCTAACCAGCAGTGGTTCCCTGAAACAGAAAGATTCTCCTTTGTGTCTCTATAGGGAGCATATAGATCAAATGATTGGCTTAGGAATGCGACAAAAACATATCCATGAATTCTCCATGGTGTGAGTAATCGATAGAAATAAAGTCATTTTGGGGGTGAACTTAACTATCCCTTTAAGTAACAACGTTGTGAAGAACAAGTGGAGAATTACAGGTGCATTGAAATTAAATAAAAAACGGCAATTACCGGTAGATAAATGTGGAAAAGCTGACACAACCTCTATTAATGACACAAAAGAACTCATGGGACAATTATCTCAGCTGGCACCAGTGATTCCAAAAATAACAGCTTATTTGATTGTGTATGCTGTGTGTACTGTATGTACTGTATGTGTGAGCCTGTTGTGCGCCTCACTAAATGTAATGTAGTGTGCGTGTACATGTGCGCCTGTGCATGTGTGTATACTGTACCTTCTCCTCCGTGGGGATGGTGAGTTTGTCACTGGCAATGAGGCTGGACACCTGGTCCATGCCCAGGTTGAGGAACTCCTCAGTTCCAACCACCTCAGCAAAGTGTTGTTCTGTCAAACAAACAAACCCAACATGACAGTTCTGATCAACATGACCACGTTTCACCGTTAGCTCTGCCCACTCTTCTCTCGCTCACATTCATCTTCCTCTCAATCCCTCCTCCACTCTACCCTATTTCCTTCTGTCGGTTTCTCTCTCAACGCACGCACAGCACAGACACACTCTGTAGGTCTTCACATACCAGCATAGCAGTTGGCCTGGGTGAGAAGTTGGGAGCAGGCGTGGAGGTCTGCAAAGGCTCGTATTCCCAGACAGTTGGAGGGGTGGAGCTGAGAGCTGAGGAACTCACAGCAGGCCTTCCTCACCTCCGTCAGCTGGAGGAGCCCTGCCGCGGGCAGCAGAGCCTACACACACACACACACACACACACACACACACACGTGCAAACAGCATGTTTTACTTGTCTTGAAGTATGATCATATACTGCACATTCTTTACCCGTGCATAAACAAGGAGATAAAGACAGACTAACACAGATGGCAGCATAATCACCATCATAATTGAGGACACACTACTGTACATATTGACTGCATCTGTGACGTTGTAATGTGGTTTGTTATTCATTATGTATAGTGTTTTATATTCCTGTGATCAGGAATATAAAACAAGTACAAAGAGCTTGCTCTCAATGAGAGTCCCAGAATAAATAAAGGAAAGAATGGAATAATGAATGAAATAGCACTGGTATTTCCAAGTGCATGAGAAGTGGGCATCATAAAGACACAGCAATCCAAATGTGTGTGTGTGTGTGTGTGTGTGTGTGTGTGTGTGTGTGTGTGTGTGTGTGTGTGTGTGTTGACCTGCTGCCAATATAGGTGCATACACTGTGTGTGCAGAGTATATCAACAGTATGTGTGTGACTCTACATAATGTAGACATGGTATCTTGTACACTGCGACTGAGTGCGTGTGCATAGTTGCATACATACAGTACCTGTACATTGTCCTCAGTGACCCCTATCTCAGCAGTGTAAATGTAGTCCACAAGCAGACCCAGAGTCCATCCATCCATCTCCTTAATCCTCACCCTCTTTGCTCTGCTCTCTGCCATCTCCCCTGAACACACACACACACACACACACACACACACACACACACACACACACACACACACACACACACACACGTACGTACGTTTCCCATCTAATAGTTTCTGCTTTGGTATGACATACTGTATACGTGTTGCTCATACAGGATATAATGTTAGCCTTCCAAGGATTTGTTTGACATAAATTACAGGATGTGATGGTCTACCATTAAGACGAAGCCACCAAAATCAGGCTGTTATTATGGTAATCTTACCTTAGCTTGTGTCTTGGCTATGTGTGCACTATGGTTAGGATTTTAACAAGTCCCTCTTAACCCATTTTGGTGTTAGCATCATGTCGTGCTTTAGCTATTGAAAAATAGCAGATCTACAAGCTCATAGCGCGCCACCGAGTGACGTGCTACGAGCTTGTACTGTAGGTCTGCTATTTTTGAAAAATCGAAGAGCGACTGACATAGAAGAATTTTTTTTAATCTGAGTTTGAGTTTTTTTTTAGTTTGAATCTTTATTTCGGTCATTTTTACAAAACAGATAAACAAAATAGGTTGAAGCAATACTTAGTCAACGCAGTGACTAGTTTTAACCGAAAAGGTATGGGCTGAAGCATAAAGCTTATTTTGCCCACCTTTTTATATAATACAAATAATAATAATAATAGTCTGTGATCATTAATCACAGTAGCATAATTTATGAAAAACACAAATGAAAAGAAAAAGATCTCAGGTCAGAGTGAAAACTGTCAGGATGTAGAAGACATTTTTAGAATCTGATCTCAGGTCAGAATGGGTTAACGGTCTGATTCCTTAATGGTTCCCTTTAACAATTCCTATATTTTAATGTATATAATTTGGTCTTCATACAATTCTGACTTATACAGTATTGCATACATATTATTGTAAAAGTGAGGTCCTGGGTTACTTGAGGGGGTTCCAAATAGACCCTTACAGGTCTGTAGCTAAGAGTGAACAAATGTTAGAACCTTACGGAACCAAATTTGGAACCAATGGAACCAAATCAATTTGATCTGTAAGGGTCGATTTGGTTCCATCTGTACACTCTCAAAGTTATGGTGGTCCTTGAAATTGCAAAGTTTGATAACCATAACCACTGGTAGAATTCCACATACCAGCTCCGACAGTGTGATAAAGTTTAAACCGGTTCCAAATGTGATGGAAGACATTCTGGTTCCTCAATGTTGGATCCGGTTCCTCAGATTCCAGATCCAAAGCCTAGTGCACACCATCAGAAACAGCAGTGCATGGTTACCTGTAAACATGGCGTGGAAGTAAGGACTCCCGGCAGCCAGGACCACCCTGTGAGCAGCAATCTCCACGTCCTCTGCGACTATGGTCACATCACAGAGCAGGCTCTGACTGGAGAGAGACACGATGCACCAATGACATGATTACAAACAGAGAAACAGAGACAGAATGCATGCACGGAATACAGAAATAACAAGAGGGTTCTAGATGTAGGCAAAGGCGAACTTATAATTAAAAGTACATAGACTTGGCTGGCCTATGATGTGATTTCGGAAAGCCATGCTTCTGAGGGGCTAGTGCCCCTCAAAAATAATCACTGCACTGAGATTGAAGTGTGATTTATTCTTAGTTTGTTAACTTTGTTGCACATGGTGGTTGCACACAGAAAGTAGCCGATCTACAAGCTCACAAAGTGTCACGGATAACTAGAGAGAAAGAGAGTGAGAAGGTGTGTGTGTGTGTGTCTGTGTACGTGGGTTACCTGCGCAACTCATTCATAACTTTGAAGGCCTTTCGCATGTGTCGTGGGTTGAGCGTAACGGGGCCTTGTCTCTCTACACCATCCTCCTTGTCCAACGGATGTGGACTGAGTCTGGTACAGCTGAGAGGGATGAGCGTACAGACACACGGACAAGCACATTGTAGATCATAATGCTGCCCATGACAGACTTCACATTCACTCACAATCATTGTGCATAGTTCTGAGAACCCGCAATTAACTATTCAGTCCCCAACCCCAATCCATTCATACTCTATATTTTTAACCCCCAAATTCTAAAACTAAACCCCCATCTAAAACCTGCAGTCATCAAGCCACTCTTAAAACTATTGTAAGATCTATATCAAACCTTCTACTGAACAACTTCTTGGTACTAAACAAATGCTTTGATATCTTCCAGTCAGGATTTCAACCACAGCACTGCGACTGCTCTTGTTCATAAATGACATCCACTTACCACTGAAAATAAAGCCTGGTAGTTTCCTCTGCACAGCTCTAAGTATGTTTTATAACATCCTAAATCTGGTTTTGCAGATGAGAACTCACTAGAACATTTGGTTCGATGTGGGGCACACTGACAGAGGATGTTAGCATGGTGTGACAGGTCACACAACCAAAGCCAAGCATGTTTCATTTAGCGGAGTGGGTCTTTACTCTTCAAACACAATGGCAGAATTTCAGTTTTAGTATTACTAGGAAAAAAATTGGTTGTTTCTTTCTGGCAGTGCTACTACACACTACTTTAGTGTCACCTGTAATTACTGGGCGGATACAGATATACTGTATGCACAGTTCCCCAAGGCTCCATACGGGGGACGATTCTGTTCAACATCTACCTGCTCAGAGATTATGGAAAACTACAAAATGAGTTTATGCACCAGATGGTGTATAAATGACACCAACAATATCAATGAATGAAATATTGGATGTGCCATCAATTTCGAGCCACATAAGACAATTCCAAAATCAGCAATCACCTCGAGAATATAAGAATGAAAGGAGACAATGCAAGGTGACAATTGGTGTCTTTACAAGCTTCCCTAAAAGAATATCCCTATAGCAGTCAACATCCTTACTGTGTAAATGCTGTTGATTAATTCAATACAAAGGAAACAGGACTGTTTTGTGTTAGCTAGCCTTAGCTTAATGTATTTTCTGACTAATTCAATCAATATCCAGAAAGTGGATCACATCACTAACTGGCTCCATGTCTGTCAAATAATTGATTTCAAAATACTATTTTTATTTGATAAAGCATTAAATGGACAAAATAAATTTCTCTGATCTTGTTCATGAACCATCCAGACCACACTTTCAAGTTCTCAAGTCACCTGGGACTTGCCTTTCTGAACCAGAGACAGAACTAACCTCACTTAGATTTTCCTATCCTTTAATCCAAGAGCCCACACAGTGAATTTGAAGAACATTGGTTCCTCATGACAGACTAATTAATGCATGGTAGATGTGAGCATCTATCGCTTTATATCTCTCAGCTAATATTCAATAGCCTATACACTATACAGTACGTGCATAGCTCAACAAACACCCACACACACATCACATTCTTGCATCGGAATGTCACATCACATCACATTCTTGCATCATGACATTTTCAGTAACAATTAAACCGCAACCAAAAAAACACCCAAGCTAAAATAAATCTTCATGTTCACTCTGAGGGGGTAGTACAAATGGAACAAACTGGACCCTCCCTATAGGGCTCATTCTTAGCTACAGACTGAGCGTAGGGGCACATTATGGCTGGGGCTAGACCCTTCCTTACCCATTTCGTAACTCTGAAAGTGCACATATGGGTCCATTTGGTTCCATTTGTGCACTCTCAGAGTTAAATGGACGCTCAGGATTTTTGCAGTGTCTGTGTACCAATGCGGCATCATCAGTCACAGCAGCAGATCTACTATGATGATGAACCCTCAACCCCTCTTGTTCTTTGCTCACTTACAGAGGATGAACATCCATGGTTGTGTGCTGCCTGCTTGCTGCTGCTTCTCAGAGTGTGGCAGCCTGCTGGAGCAGCAGCATGCACCAGTCCATATCCACCACGGCGTGTCTCTTTTGTTAGATCATAAATCCAGACCCCCGGGTCTAATTCTTTTCCTCAGGCGACGACACGGGCTCCTCCAGCCCGCAGCCCCCTGTGCGGCGTCTCATACAGAAGCCACTGCGGTGACAAGCCTCGCTGCCTGCCTTGCCGTGCTGGGGTGTTGGCCCGCCTGCTGCTGCTGCTTCCCTACGTTCACCAAGAACCGGGCGGACGGACGGAGGAGCTCAATTCCTAATGCTGCAGTCGAGTCACGGACTGAACAGTCTGTCTGGCTCCCAGGTGGATCGTTAGCTACCGGAGGAGGCTGGAGCTGTCGGTGCGGGGTGGGGGGGTATACCTGTTATTTTGCTATCACGGATTGGAAATGCAGAAACAAGGACATGACGGCAAAGACGTTCCTCCGGCTGAACCTGGTGTCCGTGAAGAAAGAGATGTCTCCCTCTAGCTGTGGAAGACTGGTGGTGAACCCATATACTCCAAGGGTGAACCTGCAGTATCATAACTCATAAAAAATATAATTCTTGTAATAGCATAACCAGCCTTTTATTAGCCCCATTTAATTGTTTGTGAACACTGCTTACACGCAGCAAACAGGATAGATATGAATGAGAACAATGATTAATAAAGGAGGCGTATATGTATCACTGTTTTGACTTTATGGTTGAATAATGCAACATTCAAAATTAACCACCGTTATAAATAGCCTTCATTTGCAATAATATCCTGCTTAGAACACATCACATAGATAATAAGGCAATAGTTCTTCCTGCAGCTGGCCTGGGTTAGAATCAGACCAGACATTCTTTGAATCTTTGCTGCACGTCATCCCATCACTCAATACAACACAGCACATTGTTTTGGGTCACATGAAACAGACAAGTACAGATCCAAAAGACACATTTTATTTCAGTAAAATAAAAAGTTCAGAAATATTTACAAAAGCCAAAAATACAGAAAGCAATATTGAAATAAAACAATCTAAATAACTGAACTTGGCTAAAGGCGGAGGGTGTGTGTGTGTGTGTGTGTGTTCGTTCATGTTTTTCAGGTCACTTTATACAGAGGTTTTAGGGCAGGCCTGCCCTGTTTAGCTAGGTTTTAAGGGTGCAGGGGGCAGGCTGGCAGAGGCCTGTTCCAGGAAAGCCAGGGGTCCAGGAGGAGGCAGGTCAGAGGGTTTACGATGCTGAGTGCTCACGTCTTCCAGAACCTGCTGCCAGTGGTGCAGCTTGGACAGGTGCTTCTGGACCAGTAACTCCTTCCTCTGGAGCTCGTTACGCAACTCTGAGACGTCCTGCAGACGGAACGAGATACATGGAAGTGTCTATGAGAGGAGGGGCCTGCTTACTGTCCTTATTCACTCTTTAAAGAGTATCATACTCATAGGTATGATATACTGTATTTGCAGTCTTCGGCTTAGGTCAAAGCTAAGTTAAATAAATGTACTATTACTCACTAGTCACTTATGTCTTTTTGTGTGTGTGTGTGTGTGTGTGTGTGTGTGTGTGTGTGTGTGTGTGTGTGTGTGTGTATTTTTTGTATTACCCCTGCAGCTCCCAGACTGAGGCACTGTTCCCACAGTTTTCACTATGACTAACCAAGAAAAACAGATTCACATTCATTGATTGCAGTTCAATGCTTTTTGATTACACATATGCATGTGCAAGTAGACATTTTGTTGCTTTGCAGATGACAGGGCATAGGATAAGGAACCACTAGTTTAGGCTAAAACTTAATGACCACACAAAAAATAATAACCAGGAATCAGCTTTATTGTCACATCACTGGTTCACAGGATGGTGTAAAGTGGATGAAATTCGGTTTCACCCCGACTCCATCATTTTGTTGCTTCTCAGAAAGGGAGAGGAAGAAAAGGAGGAGACACAGGGAGAGCAACGAGGAAATAAATATAAAAAAATATCTACCTAAACATAGCATAAGACCAGCAGATACACTCAGTGTGTACACGATTGACATTACCTCTTTTACAACCTGTTCTGGCTTCTGCACAGATAACTGAAGTCTTTTTTGCAGGAAGAAGCATTCCGTCTGTCTAGCTACATCCAGGAACTTCTGGATGCACTGGTCCACACCTTGGATAAACAGAAAGGCAGATGAGTGATGTCATATTTTAACTAAAAAGATGGTACATCCATATAGACATCCATTGTATAGACATCCATTGTTTTTTAGACACTATTTGAACATGTATTTATTATATGTGAGATATTATAAGGCGATAACCATTATCTGTATGGTGTTCCACAGGTAGGTAAGATGACGTTGTCATTCCTTGACCAGACTGTCACTGTGTGCTGCTGTGTCATCATGACGTGTTCCAGTGTGAAAGTGTGTGATTGTATAACAAAGTTCAACAGTGAACAAAATACATTTCAGTGTTGATTTCACACATGGTATACCAAGTTTACATTGCAATGGCATTTTGAGTTGTGTTCTTTTGAATTATGTCATTTACAGCAAACCAATGAATATAGTGTTGTCCCCTGGAAACACAACAGTGCACATATTAAATGTCATTGTCTATGTAACTCACCGGTTCGAATTTCCTCCTGATCGGTTCCATTGACGTAGTCTTGACTCACCAAAGACGCAAAGCACGCCTATGCATGTGACAATCAATTAGAATTACTTGGTTTAATCTCAACAGCATCTTTATTTACTGAGATTCTGTAACATATATGTCAAAGTTTGGCTAAAATCTAAACTGCATCTTCTGTTCTGATACGTCACGGTCAGATACGACACTGGATAGGCAAAAAATATATACATTCAGTTAACTTCTCGTTCAGTAGCCCTGAAACATGATTGTTGAGCGTCATGACAGGCTGGAATGGCTTAGGGTTGACGACAGAGTACAGCATCTTGCAATGAGTCTGGTCCACAAGATTCGATACCCTACCAAGACAAGACATGCATTTACCTAGCCCCTTTCGGCACCCTCGTTTACCTTTTCTGAATTTTGGACGGCGGTACCCTAGGCCTAGGGTCCCTCGTAGCTTATTCCACAGGACGCAGATTTACCCACTGTCTGTTCACGGAGGCCTGCTCGGTCGCTTGAGTGTTGGTGAGATGTTTCAAAGATGCATACAACAGCTTTAGGAGACCGCAGAAACATGTGCGAAACGGCATTAAGCACCGTTGCCGTTAAGTATTTTTTATCTTTTTTTTTTTTAATTTTGCTTCGCTGAACTCCTCTCTCTTCCTTGACTTCCTTTGACTTCGCATTGTACCGCCTCCCGAGCGGCGACTGGCTAGCTGCACGTCCTAGTTACTGCCTCTGATTGGCCGACCGCATGCATGCAGGATGTTTATAATGCTGTTGTGTCGTGGGACTGGGAGACAGGACATGGGAAGAGAGAATTTCAGCAAAACTTCAAGAAAAGATAAAAAATACGTAACGGCAACGGCGGTTAATGCCGTTTCGCCCGAGTTGTGGCGGTCTCCTAAAGCTGTTGTATGCATCTTTGAAAGATCTCACCAACACTGAAGCGACCGAGCAGGCCTCCGTGAACAGATAGTGGGTAAATCTGCGTCCTGTATGGAGGGTGGAATAAGGTACGAGGGACCCTAGGGTACCGCTGTCCAAAATTCAGAAAAGGTAACAGAGCATGTACCTGTCTAAATACTTCCTTAATGTCAATGAAGTCCACACCCACAACACCAGAGGGATCTCAACAAACCATGTGCACTAAATTCATTTCGCTCCTATGCCACCAAAATGTGAAACACCCTACCAACAGTCATTAAGACGTGATGTGAATCCCTTGACTCCCAGCCAGCTGGCCCTGGAACTCCGGGCACAAACACAAACAGAGCCACGAGATAGAAAACCCATTGGACTAAACCAAATTAATTATAAAACAGCAAAGGGAAAACTATCTGACACATTGGAAAGAAGCAACACAAAAGCAGAGTAAACTAGAATGCTATCTGGCCCTAAACAGAGAATACACAGTGGCAGAATACCTGAGCACTGTGACCGACCCAAAACAAAGACAAATCTTAACTAGGTACAGACTCAGTGAGCACAGTCTCGCGATCGAGAAAGGCCGTCATAGGCAGACCTGTATCCTGAGAGAAGACAGACTATGCACCCACTGCACACTAAATTAAGTGGAAACCGAGCTACACTTCCTAACCATCTGTCCATTGTACCAAGACATCAGAGACACATACTTCCCACAGATTACAACCACACACGGAGATTTTGAAAACATGACCAATGACAAAAAACTCCCATATCTGCTCGGCGAAGTACAACAATGTGCAAACACAGCAGCAAGATTTGTGAGTTGCTGTGATAGGAGAAGGATATCAAATGGAACACAACCACCCTAAAGACTAATCATTGTGTATATTCCTGCACTATACCTGCATCGAGTGATCTTGGTACATAGAAGTTGATCTATTGAAGATTCTGACCTTCAAATGTACATAATTGTATTGCTGTATTGTTGTATTGTTCTTTCTGCTTTGGCAATGTAAACGTATGTTTTCTCATGCCAATAAAGCCCTTTGAATTGAATTGACTCCCCCTCACTGTTTTTTCTCTTTTTGCCTCTATGATTTCCTGTTTTTAGTGTATATTTGTAGTCTCTAAATGTTTTGATGAATTGAAAACGGTGGGCCCTATGTAAACTGTAGCCTAATGCTTTTATTGTGTGGTCCACTCACTCACAGTTAACAGTTTTTGTATTGAGTTGTGCTTGAAATGTACTGTAATTCTGCAAACGGTTAATACATCAATCAATGTGAAGCATGGCTACTCGTTCAGCTAACAAGGCTAACTAGCTAGCTAACCAAGTCAGAGGTTCCACCTACCTCAAATGAAGCCTCCAAATCATCCACCAGGGTATTATTTCCCTGCGGACCCCTGTTGGCAGCACCGGGGAGCAGACCGGGCTGGCCCGGTCCACCGACGGGATGAGCACCTGGCCCGGGCTGCTGGCCGGGAAACATTCCACCCATGGAAGACGCCATCTTGGTTCTAATGTTTATGGAGGTGGAGCCACAAAACCAAAACAGTATGGGGAACGCATGCGCATACACGGCGCGCAATGAAGTCATACTCCGTAGTACCAGAGCCATCTAATAGAATAATTACGATATTGAGGGGGCAGAAACCGAGCGCTCGAGCGCTGTTCATGCAGCCTGAACTGGGACAAGCTGAAGTTTGAAATACATTGTTTTCAACGAGGGCGGCGCAAATAAGAGCAATTTTAGGCATGTGTGCAACATGCCAACTGTTTTAAAGTATTGTACAGTAAAAACTAAAGTCTCTGTAATGTTTGTACATATACAAAATAGTATAGTCAGATATTGGTAGTTCTCAGTTGAGCACTCAAATTCAGATCCCCAAAACAAAACAAAAACATTTATGAACATAACAACTTTACGAACACACATTTAGATCTGTAATATATATGCTTTATTTGTAATATTCATTTTATAAAAGAAAAGAAAGTCACAGCTCTTCCACAACATATGACAAACAGGCTTTTGACAGTCATGGAAACGTTCTCATTCTCTCTCTATTTTTTCACACACACCCACACACACACAAACACACACACACACACACACACACACCACCAGGGACACAAGTGTTCAACATTTTCCCAAATTAGTCAGCACTTTTCCAGTAATAGCAGATCTACACGTTCATAATGTGTCTTATTGTGATGCGTGTCAGCTTGTTTGTAGATCAGCTATTTTCAGATTATCCTAAAATGGTTAAACTGCTCCTCATTTTGCTGGGGACACCCTGGCACCACTCCAACGACCCCTGGACCCCACAGAGAAAAAATGCAGTAGTGTTTTCTCTTCATAACACACCGGAAGGTAACGTGCTCTTCAGCAGCAACAGCTCACGTCGTGCTGGCTGTGTGTGGCTCCAGTCACTCAGGCTTGGCTGGTCAGCCCAGCAGCAAACTCCACCAGTGTACGCGTCGGCCTGCCTGACATGCCTTTCCTCAGGTAGGGGACCTCGTCTTTGTTGGACATGACCCCAGCGATGTCCAGGTGAGCCCAGTGGCGCGCTGTGACAAACTCTTTCAGGAAGGCAGCTGCTGTGCACGCACCACCAGAACTGACGAGATACAGATTCATATCACATGGTTTATGAATGTATATTTTTGAGGAGCGCTAGCCCCTCCAATATCTGGCTTTTGAAATTATGTCATATGGCAGCCAAGTGTATGGACTTTTTAATGTTTGTTTAGAGCACTTTAAGAGTACAGCCACGTCTATGGAGTTTTAATGTTTGTTTGGAGTATTTTAAACATACATTACCACCAGGCACAAGTGTGATTTATTTATGTCTATTCCCCCCCCCCCCCCCCCCCCCCCCCCCCCCGCTGGGGCCCGCCACAACTGTTATCAGGGTCATATGGGTTTGAGAGAAGTAAGGCAATTTATCTTCATTCTGTACTTTATTGCCTTATTTTACTGTCATTTTGTAGTATAACATTTGTTGGTGCTCAGGGTCAGTGTGTGTTGAGCTGCAGTACGTACCGGCTGTACTTGCCGATGTTATTGAGGTCGGCCAGTGGGCTGTGAGTCACCTGCTTGGTGTAGTGTTGGAACAATGGCATCCGCCACACCCTGTCACCTGTCACCACACTGGCCTACACACACACACACACAGTCACACACACACACACACACACACACACACACACACACACACACACACACACAAATATATGACAAATAACCAGCTATAGTCTATTTTCCAGCTCATAGAGCCCCATTGTGAACCCGGACACTTTGAGTACCCTAAACTAAGGTTTTATGTTAGAAATGTATGGAGAGAGTATGGGTCCCCAGAAATTACAAACTGCCAGATTCTAACTTGCATATGTTGGGCAATTTTCTTAATTAGCATAATAATCAGGGGTACCATTAACAACCTATATAAGTCAACATTTTCAAAATTTCATTATGCTTTAAGTAGCATGTGACATGTCAAACTAGGGGGGGTTCATGATTCTGAATCCATTGCAAGTATTATTTTTTTACGAAAAACACACTAACATAGCCGTTATCACAAATGTGATGAGGTCAGCACATTTGGGCACATTGTGCAAGTGGCTATGGCCGAATTTAGCCCAAGGAGTGTTTTTCATGCAAAACTAATGCTTGCAATGGATTCAGAATCATGAAAAAACCCTAGTTTGACACGTCACATACTACTTAAAGCATAAAGACATTTTGAAAATGTTGCCTTATATAGGTTGTTAATGGTACCCCAGCTTATTATGTTAATTATGAAAATTGACCAACATATGCAAGTTAGCATCCGGCAGTTTCTAAATGCTGGGGACCCATACTCAACATTTCTAACATAAAACGTTAGGGTACTCATAATGTCCGGCAAGTGGACTAATAGCACTGTGTGTGTGTGTGTGTGTGTGTGTGTGTACCTTGTGCAGCTGCTGCCAGAGCCAATCAGAGTTAGTGAACACTCCGGTAGCTGCGGAGCCGAGAGCGACATCTATGGCCCCTTAAGAGAGTAAAAAACAGCAGCCATTATTGTCCAATAGTGAATATCCCCAACTGAGTCATATTTCTAATACTTCTTCTTAATGCACAAGTAAAAGCCTCCAACAAAACTGAGTAGCTGTCCAAATAAATAAAGCCCCCTAATAGAGCCCTAATAGGCTCTGTGCATGAATGTAGTCCCAGGTTTCCAGAAGGTGGCGTTTCATGTTGAGGTTCATTTTCTTCCAACTTAGTTTTTTTGTTACACATCAATCAATCAAGCCAATCAAACAAGCCAATCAAATTAAGCTATTGGGGAAATTAACAGTAACAGGAAAGAGGTATGCCACGTTCTGTAAACCCGAGAATACAGTTATGCACAGCCTATTCATGTTTTTCCATGTGTCTCACCTGTGAGTGTAGCGGCGTTGACGATGGCCCTGGGGTTGAAGGTGTGAGCATAACACAGAGCATCAGCCAGGATCAACCTCCCTTCTGCATCTGTATTATCAACCTGGGCAAGAAAGACTAATTAAAAAAACAGTTCGTCTAAATCACTGTGGGTGGGACGGGACCCATTTGTCGGTCGTGAACCACTTTGGGTCACGACTCAAGTAAAAATCTTTTCTTTTCCTACATAGAAAAATAAATATTTCAAAATAGTTTAACCTCTCCAAATTCTTTTTTAGAAATAACAGACAACAACATAACATTTCTCTTTTGGGCCACAGGCTAAAAAGTTTGAGAACCACTGATCTAAATAACTTGGACATACAAATAAATTGAGTTGAAGAACACATAGCATGTCTGACAACAACAGCAAACAGACTTGCAAAAATCCATTAAAGGGACACTTCACCCTTTTTGCAAAAGAATATATGTTAATGACGTTTAGAAGCTTTATAACACTTTCCTGGGGGTATTTATGTGTGTAATATGTGGTTTTAGATATTTTAGATTGTAGCAGTGAGCCTGTTGTCTCTGATGTCATGGACACTGGTCTCACTACCTTCCTGGACTACAATTCCCATAATTCTTTTGTGCACTGCTCCTCCTTGTGGATAGGGGGGAGAGCTGTCTTACTGAGACAACATGTAGTCCAGGAAGGAAGTGAGCCCAGTGTCCATGACATCAGAGACAACAGGCTCACTGCTACAATCTAAAATATCTAAAACCACATATTACACACATAAATACCCTCAGGAAAGTGATCTAAAGCTTCTAAACGCCATTAACATATATTTTTTTGCAAAAAGGGTGAAGTGTCCCTTTAAAGCTGGGAGTGGTGCCACAGAGATTCCAAAGAAAGCTAAAGGCCAGTCCACACCAATGCAACCGTTTGCAACTCCTTGCAACATACAACTTCTTGCAGCAATTATCTCAATGGCAGTTGCGACTAATTGCATTGGTGCGGTCTGGCCTTAAGATGCACCAGCCTGCTATCATTGACCACCAGTGGTCACGTCCCACATAGCAAAAGTATTTGGTCTCCCATGATTCACATAATTGTGCACTGTGGCCCACACACCTGGATGGTTTTACCATTCTTGGCTCGGACTACATCCCCTGGTTTGTTGGCTTTTCCACTGGGCATGTTCTCACAGAGGGGAGCTAGACCTGACAAACACAGAAAAGACTGAAGAGTTAAGCAATCAAGTGACAAACACAAAGATGTATTCCATAAGATTTTGAGGGCAGTTGAAAAAAAGTTATAAATAATGATTGTTATACAAGACAGCAGGTAGCTTCAATCCTTGCTTGACAATAAAATAAATGTTCATATGGTTATCGAAATAATAATCGCCTGTTTCTCGTTGAGGCCCAACAAAGAAAAGCTACACAACAGGGGGTGCCAGCAGTCTCACCGATAATGTTGACTGGCAGCTTGAGGGCTGCTGCAGTGACGATGGAGGCACACACGGTGGCAGCTCCACCCATGTCAGCTCTCATGGCGTCCATTCCGGAGGGTGGCTTTAGGGAGATACCACCACTGAACGGAATAAGAGAAGAAAGCAATGTGAAAAATGACTTGACTGTCAGTAATATAAGAGTGTCTACATGTGAAAGCAGGACAGCAGTGGCTCAGGGGTAGAGTGGCCCGTAGAACAGCCGTATGGGAACCGTGATGTTCCCAGTTCGATCCCGGGCTCACCCAGTTAGTGTCGAAGTGTCCTTGAGCAAGTCTCTGAACCCCTAATTGCTCCCGGTGTCCAGGTTGGTGCCGTGCATGGTTTCCTTCGCCATCAGAGTATGAATGGGTGAATGTAATGCACAATCTATGTAAAGCACCTTGGATAAAGGTGCTAATAAATGCCATTTATCATTAGCCATTTTGCTAAGATAACCTTTCTTGTTTTGTTTTTTTTATCCCACGATTTTGTAACCCAGTTTTTCTTTTTCACCCAGTGCCAATTATCTAAGTAATCCTGGGCGCTACACTTCCTCTGCCAACCTGGGGGGGCAGCGGACTGACCTCATGCCTCCTTCTATGCATGAGGAGTCCAAGCTGCTTCTTTTCACCTGACAGAGGGGAATTTCCCCGGCCGGACGTAGCGCGTGGAAGGGACACGTTATTCCGACCAGTTCCTTTCCCCTCCAGGGGGCCAGGGGGAGGTAGTTTTAGAGACCAGGATTACGGCATGTTTTTGTGAGGGCAAACTCCACACAGAAAGGCCCTATCGCCAACCCCCGACTCGGGTATGGGCACTGATGACGCGGAGGAGGGAACACGCCGCCAGTGCCCACAGCGTCCCCAGCGGGAATCCAACCCAGGACCTTCTAGCTGTGAGGCGACAGCACTACCAACTGTGCCACCTTTCTTGTGACCACTGCGCTCTGACTTACAGTATGGTGCGTTACCTGCTCAAATCATATTATATAAATAAATGTAATGGGTCGCACACACCAAGACTGAGTTTCAGTTTTTATTCTTGCATGATGGAATGACAGACGTTTCGGCTATCCAGCCTTCATCAGTAATTACCGATTACCAACATCCAGGATCATAAATTAACACCTTCCAAGTGCCTATACATTTTCATCTAACAGACATTTGGCTGGTAAACTATAGTTCATTTCGTAAGATTGCCAACATTACAGCCAGGGCAGCAAAGGACTAAGGTGAAGGGTGCAAAGGTTTTCGTACTATGGTTTACCTGTCAAAGGTGACACCCTTGCCCACCAGTAGTAGGGGTGCCTGTGTGTGATCGGGGCAGCCATTGTAGTGCAGCTCCAGGAACACAGGGGGCTCATCTGAGCCTTTGGACACGCTGAGAAATGCTCCCATCTCCTGCTCCTCTATCCAGGCCTGACCCCTGAAGAGATACATAAAGGCTCCTACTGTAGTCTGCCAAAACTCGATTCACTAGCATTGTGTGCTGTCACAGAAACTCATGGAAGAAGCCATAACAAACTGTATCCCATCTAGTAAATGTACATGACATTTCATTTAATTCACTTCTTTATTCCTCAAATTGTATGTCCATGTCCAACACTCAACCCTACAGACTATGACTCAGTCAGTATACTATATGATAACACAACACTCACCTCTTATGGACGTTGACTCAGTATGTGAATGGTAGACCTAGAAAGCCTGTGATCATTTAATTAACTTCGTGAATTTCCATGTATCAGAGGCATAGAACGGTCGTACTTACTTTCTATTCGGCTTCCAAATTGGCGGCCTAAATGTGATAAATGCTCCGTTTGTACTCACCCATTAAATAATTCCAAAGACGCGTAGTGAAATATGGTCCTCTAGTTTTATATCCATGTGAAAGTTCTGGCACAAAACGTGTATTTAGACAATTATCTCCACTTTTTCAAGAGATGCACACGGACGTCTTTCTCTCCAGGCGAGGGGGGGCCGGAATGATCGCTGGACTGATTTTACGAATACTTCCTGTTTACCGCAGACGTCATCACCAATTGACCAGGGAAACACAAAAGTTTGGGTCACACAATTGGCAGGTGGTGTGATTAATTACCCAGCACCTATCGCAAGGCACCTGCCAATTGTGTGACCCAAACTTTTGTGTTCTCTTGAAAAAGTGGAGATAATTGACTAAATACACGTTTTGTGCCAGAACTTTCACATGGATATAAAACTAGAGGACCATATTTCACTCCACGTCTCTGGAATTATTTAATGGGTGAGTAGGCCTACTACAAACGGAGCATTTATCACATTTAGGCCGCCAATCTTGCGTCCGAATAGAAAGTAAGTACGACCGTTCTATGGCTCTTGTATGTGAAATACTGTACATACTGTATGAAACAACAAGAGCCGTTCTAGGGCTATGTGAATGGTACCTCTTGTGGACTTGACTCAGTAAGTGAATGGCAACACTCACCTCTTGTGGACTTTGACTCGGTCGGTGTATGGTGCCATATGCTCCTCGATGGTGTTGGCAAACACTGTAGGAGTAATGTAATTGGCGGGTGCTTCCATGAGTAGGCGGGCCAGGTTCTGGCCTTCTCCATATAAGACTCCTTTGTGCCATGCCTCCATATCACCACTGTAGGAACAACACACCCATGCATACAGTATCACTGTGTTAAAGCACCATAGCAATGTTCTGGAACGTTTAGCCCAATGTCTATGACTCAAGGTTTTTTTTGTGTGTGTGATTGGATTGTGTTCATTTCAACACGGTATGAAGATGAACTGGTAGACTTGAAACTTGTTTCAAAAAATGTATCCATCACACTAAATATCATTGGTTATTTTTTAGTTAAAGCTTTGTTATTGTCATTTAATCTATTCTAAAGCAATTAGAGTAATTAGAAAACAAAAACATTTAATAAATATTCACTAAATTATTCAGATATTAATTACATTAAAATGAATGCAAAAATGTTCATTGTTGTGTACAATATTATGACAAAAGCTGAAAATAGGCAATCACATGTACCGACATATGGTAATATATGGTTTATATTACGTATGGAATATAATGATAATGAAGTTATTTCTATAGCGTATTTCCTAACAGGGTTAAATAATGGGGTAATGAGCCTTATGGTCTTTGTGACAGTAATGTCATGTCCCAAAGTGCTAACAACATTTTGAGGAATAAATTGCACTCATGCTTACATTCATAAGCAGTATACTGAACACACAGGTGACATCATTTAGATGGAAATATACCTTCCATGTAGCCGTGTGGTCACTTTGGTCTTTTTCTTGGATTTGAGTTGGTCATATTGAAACAAGCCCAGTATGGCACCCTCTGCTGATGACTGGGCGTCACCGCAGCTGTCCACCTCAACGTGAGTCAACTCCAGGTCCTGAAGCAGCCTGCAGCCAGCTGTACACACGCACACACACAAAAGCTATAAGGGGACGGCAACAAACGGCTCGCAGGTCAAAATTGGCCCCTCGGAAATAGTTTCTGGCCTGTCAATTTTAGGCTGACAGTATAATATACTCTATTATAATGGCTATAATGTCCATAATAGAGAATGCATTCCCACCTGAAGGATCAGTCTGGTCACACACAGTCTAGCCTCGGCAACCGCAGGCGTTTTGTTTTCGGACTCAGTAATGGACCTGGTTAAAGTGTTTCAGTCAATAACTTTCGTGCCCATCTTTGGTGGAAACACTTTGAAGTAGCCTTAGATTAAGACTCTTGTAGATAATATTTTACCAATGTTGACATTTTCATACCAGCCTACCCCATGTGGTCCCTGCACGGTCACCAGTAAAAGCTGCAGTTCTCCGAACATGTACAAATGCTAAATGTACAAGGTGCTTACCCGCTTGCCCCAAATGTTAACTAGCTCTGTGGGGTGTTTGTCTGTGGCCGATTCTGTCGGAAGTTCCCAATGAGTGGTAGTGAGGGGCTGCATCCGGTGAAAGACGGAATTACACTTAATGTAAACAGGAAGTAAACGAAGGAGAAGAAATGGCATTCGGCCACAGACAGGATTAAAACACTTCTTTATTGAAAAATATGCACTAGTACGTTGCACAAACACCCCGCGAAGCTAGGTAACATTTGGGACATATATTTTGCATTTGTACATGTTCAGATAAAGTATGCTGTCACATGTTCGGATTTACTGGTGACCGTGCAGGAACCACAGGAGGTAGGGGACTAAGACTCTTGTAGATATGAAAATGTCAAAATCGCTAAAATACATCTACAAGAGTCTTAATCTAAGGCTTGAAGGTGCTATTCCATGCTTCATCTTGTGATGCCATCTTATATTATATAATTATGGTATAGTATTTATGTATAGTTAGTATATTAGTTAGTAAAATAATTAAAAGTATAATGAGTTAGGCTCCACTACATATATGTCTATAAATGTGTTACTCTTCACAAATGGAAAGGGCCATCCATTAACTTAAGGGCCACCTTAAGTTAACCCCCGAGTTCCAAATGTCTTTCGTGGTGCATGCATGGGAACGTTGAGTCCAAAATGAGCAGATCTACAAGCTCACAACATCCTGGGAGCTTTAAATGTATAGTTTGAGTCCAAAATGAGCAGATCTACAAGCTTTAACATCCTGCAGCTTTAATGCAGGATGTAGTATTTTCGAGTATGTGATGATACCAGTCTGTCATGGAGTTACAGTAACATTTTTAACTATCAATTTCTTAAATTAGCCTTATTGAAACAATACATTTTTAGTTATTGTTATTATTAAGAGAACTTCGTTTAATCAAGGCCACAAGTAAAATCTCCAGTAAACTCTAATTTTATAAACCAATCAATTTAAAATGACCAAAGCTTCTTCTTCTAGACCCTTACATGATACTGCAGCTCTGATGTTTTCCTTGCAGGTGTCCCAGGACTCTGCTTCACACACACTGGCATCTTTCTTCCCCAGCCCAACCAGTGCAACGCACGGAAAGTCCTGGAGAATGCAGTTCAACGTACAGTACAGTTCAACATTATTCAACCACTGTTTCCCAGAGACTGGGTAGTTAGCAATTTGTGGGCCACAGACCATTTTAAATGGGTCACGACTCGAGTAAAAAAAATACCATTTCTTTTTCCTACATAAAACATTTATATTTCAAAAGATATGCCCACCCAGTGCCCATAATACAGTAGTCAATGGTTTTGAATGCATCCTGTTGATATCGATAATTTAAATTATGCAGACGATGTGTTCAACCTGGTATTCCTATTGTGTGTCATAGTAATGTCATTATATTATCATTATATGTTATTAGATTATAGGTGAATATTCTCAGATTTCAAAAATAGCCACTTTTTTGAAAAATAAGTTTTTCATTTTAATGTTTCATTAAAGTAATTCAACTTAATAATAGACAAAGTGTTCTTATCTTTTCTTAACTCATCTTATATACTGATAACAGACACAACAGTCTAATGTCACTCTACATGTAACAGGATTTCTACCGATTACCTCATGGAGTCCGTAGAATATTCTGTTGCCGCCTTTCTTAAGAGGTGGACCGGAGCTAAAAGAAACAAAGACAGAAACAGAGACAAAATTGACTTTATAAATGATAAAAAATAAAACATACTAAAACATCATCTGCATTAAATGGCAGTGATCCAAAGCCATGTTCCTCTACCAGTGGGATGTGACAGAAAGATGAAGGTGGCTCACCATACATTCTGCAACTACAAACACCAAAGAACAGGCTGAAAAAGCACTCTTGTGTAATATATTATATTGTGACTTTATAGCAAAAACATTTGTCCTGTGTTAACTGCTCATCGTTTATGTCAAGAGGTCAATGTGCAAAATGCCTGGTATATATACACCCATATACTTGGTAATGAAGTTCCGATGGTTAGGTTCTGCAGGTTCAGTCAGCGCCATAGACTCACATTTTCAGCACCTCTGACAGTTTTCCAGACACAGTGCCGTCAAAAGCCACTGCAGTGTCCGTCAGATGTGGATTGGAATCTTCTCCGTCCTTCTCATACACACCCAACACAAGACCCTGAGAAACACATACTATTTAACATGACATACGTGATATATGCCGAGAGATAGAAGCAAGAGGAGAGAGCACCAGCTTTAGCTGTTCTGCAATGGCTTCCTACAAAGATCTTAACACTAGGATAAAAAAATTTGCTTAAATTCATATTTAGAAAATGTTTCAGATGTCAATTCTGAGATGATGGAATGACCTGCCTGCTCTCAAGAACACAGCTGTTGCTGGTCTATTCCCATAGCAACAGAAAGATCACTTTTATCATTTACTTGCTGGTCTATTTCCATAGAAACAGAAAGATAATTTTTATCATTTATTGTGCTAGACGCTACATACTAATTCCTACACGGGTTGTGTTTAAAACCATGCCCCCGGGCAAGTTAAGTTTACTGAGGTTAAGGTTAGGGCTAGGGTTAGGTTTAGGTATAGTTTTCTTGAGGTTGAGGTTAGGGTTAGGTTTAGGTATAGTTTTACTGAGGTTAAGGGTTAGGGTCAGGTTTAGGCTGTCAATCACAGTGACTGGCCAATCACAGCGCGTCGACTGCACAACCCGTGTGAGTCGGTAACGATGGAAGTTGGAGATCCATGCCCCATCCGGCTATGTAATACCCATTGTAGTTGTACCCGTGTCAGAGTACCCGTTCCACCCTGTCTGTGTACCTTGACTCCCTTTTATGCCCATATCTGTTTCTGTCTCTCTGTCCTTTATTTCTTATATATGGAGTTTTGTGTCAGGCATGCCCAAATATGAAGTGTGTTGCCTAATATCAATGTGACGTCATGGAATCTGTGAACTGTCCATAGTCTGCGCAGAGTTTCCCTTTTATGCCCATATATGGAGTTCTTTGTCAGGCATGCCCAAATATGGAGTCTATGCAGATGTCAGAACATATTTGTGATGTCAGAACAGGCTAGCTCCAGATATGGAGCCTGGGCAGGGGCATTTGTGCTGGTTCTGGACAACCATGGGTCCGACCGACTCGACAACGGGCACTGCACTCCCTGTGGTGGTGTGGAACACATGTGTTGAATTTGAAGTCAGCGGGGCGACCGGTTCTCGAGTTACGTGGAAGACGGACATACAGAGACTTGGTGCATTTATAGATACTAGAAAGGTGCCCGTAGGGCCTCTACGGCGGTGCCCGTTGGGCACTGGCCTACTTGGAATGATGCAAGTTGGAACTGCATGCCCCACTAAGACATTATGTCTGTGTCCCTTTCATGCCCGACGTCAGAACTCAGAATGATGTCAGATTTCTCTATGTATCTCTCGGTGTCCCTTTATTCCTATGGAGTTCTGTGTCAGCCATGCCCAAATATGGAGTGTTGGGATGTCAGAACAGGCAAGCTTTAATGGAGTTCTGTGTCTGGCATGCCCAAAATGGAGTGTTGTGGTCAGAACAGGCCAGCTCCATATATGGACCCTGGGCAGGGGTCCGGTCCAGAGCCTGGCAGAGGCCTTTTTGGGACCGTGGGTCCGACTGACTCGACACCGGGCACTGGGTCCGACTGACTAGACACGGGGCACTGCAGTGACTGCACTCCCTGATGGTGGTGTGGAACGTGTGTGTCAAATTTGAAGTCGGTGGGGCTAACGGTTCTCAAGTTACGTGGATCACAGACATACACACAGAGACTTGGTGCATTTATAGTTAAGATAGATGTGCCAAAGGCCAAAGCTATGGGACACAACAATACATATCTATAGATTTCAGGGAAACCAGCCAGCTCCCTATAGTTATTTTCAAAAGAAAAATACATACATTACATGTCTTCACAGTTTACATCAGCCATAAACAAGCTAGGCACTTCCTCTCAGTTGCACTTTGGTAATGCTGTGCATCAACCTTTTACATTAGCTCAAATGGGTAATATTATTCTCATGTTAGTTATCGTTTTATTTTACACAAATGTTGTCATCCTTGTTGTAAAGCATGTTGAGCTTCTAATTATGTATTTATCTAGTTTTAATACAATCCCTCAACAAAGAACCCAAGCAACACAAATTATATTAAGAGAGCTCATGTACAACATAATAAAGATAGGATGCTCAACATGAAGATCATCATTATCATTTCAACTGGGATTACATTTAAGAAAACAGTCTTAGCTGTGATTTTTAAAAGGAAGATGAATCCAGACTATAGGGCCTAGAATGGCTGTGAGTGTGACATTACATACATGTAATAGCCTATAGGCTAAATGAAATGTATGTAATATCTCAGCGACACCACAACACCAAAGGGAGTGCAACAACCATGTACAACCCAGATTCGGCACAAACAAGGGACTAAATTATTATAACCCTAACCCAACACACATGCAGTGTAGATAGCCTTTGATTGATTGAAATATGTATTAACAGTTTGCAGAATTACAGTACATTTCAAGCACAAACTCAATACAAAGACTGTTAACTGTGAGTGGACGACCCAATTAAGCATTACACTTGTTTACAACAGGGTCCACATTGTTCAATTCATCAAAACATTTAGAGACATACAAATAGACACTTCTATGTAGCTAAAGAACAGAACAGGAATTCATCATATAGGAAGCAAAAAGGGAAAAGATACATATACAGTCAAGTGAGGGGAAATGGGGGGGGGGGGATTCAGATTTTACAGAGGCCAGTTTCGAATTGCAGCCATCCGTAGGTGCCCTTTGAGAGCGGATTTGTAGGAGTCAAGGGATTCACATGTCTTAATGACTGTTGGTAGGGCGTTCCACATTTTGGTGGCATAGGAGCGAAAATAATTTAGTCCCTTGTTTGTGCCGAATCTGGGTTGTACATGGTTTGTTGCACTCCCTCTGGTGTTGTGGGGTGTGGACTTCGTTTACATTAAGGAAGTATTGGAATGGATGGAACCGTAAGTAATTTGATCTTTTCGTGAATTCGTGTGATAATATTGTCACCCACTCTAGCCCAATATTTACTCGTACGCTACGAGAGTCTAAATCTTGGGCTACAGTGAGTGTAGAGTACAAGTCATAGGTACAACAGATGACCATTATGCAGATGACCCCTCTGTTTGCTAACGCTATCCTAGGCTACTTACTTTTCTGGCATTCAGTTTGGCTTGAGAAGCAGAGAAAAATCGACATGTGTTGGTCCGCACTGCGATCGGGATAGCTCTTCTTAAATTAAGCATTGTCAACTGTTGCACATACGTATTTTGTTCAAAACGTTGCTAAAAGGTACAAGGCAAGCGAACTATAGGTCCTCTGTAACATAGGCTACTTGGACTACACCGGGTCGCTCTGGTTATGTCATCCACAAGCGACGAGGTTACTGGACTGGAACCATATCGCCACCTGGTGTCATTAGTGCGATACTGCAGTGAAAGTAGTGGTTGGTGATGGAGTCATGGAGAGGTTGCCTACTAAAGCAGGCTACATACAGTATTACTAGTAATGCTTTATTATATAGCCTGCTTTCTGTCACATTATGATATAATATTCAACCTTGTAATGCTTTATTATATAAAGCTAGCTAGCACTGGACCAGGGCTAGATGTTCCCCAGAGTTTCCTCCTCCACTAACTCTATTGTGTATAAAATAAAAACCTTCCTCTCTTTTCCCTCTCCCACTCATTCTGCCACCTCCAGTCCTAACTAACCCTTTATTATTCTGCAATAGCCTACTCCAACCTGGATGTTACTCTCGTCCAGTGCAAATTTCATGGATTTTAGATAATTTATGAAAAATACTGTAGGCTCTAGAAAATGATTCCCTGCCTTGGCACCGACTTGATGCCCACAGAGTTGAAAAGCCCATATTACATGGAGTAGCCTAGTCAGCCCCTGTAATAGTCATTTGATCACTTAATTACGCTACAAGGTTGTTTCTTGTGTGACACGTTCAAAATGAATGTTAGGCTATTCTTTCAATTTTTCATTAGGACTTTTGGGGCTCTGTAATGCGTGATTGTTATTCAATCAAGGCTCTAGCTATAGCCCCTTGAGCACACACACACACACACACACACACACACACACACACACACACACACACACACACACACACACACACAGGTGAAAACCTGGAGACCATGGAGATCCAGACACTGACGGATACATCGGCCATTAGGCCTACACAAACGCAGACAGACACTCTTATAGATGGCTAGACTCCTGCAGAGCCACAATCTAAAAGAAGAAAACCATGTCAAACTCTTGCTAGAATTTCATTTATTGACATATGAGAATAGAAGTGAATTTGCATGTTCATGGAATTACAGGCTCTATGCAGCTAACTGAGATTATTACTTGTGTGTAAATATGTGCACATAATTTAAATAAATTAGATTAAATGAGACAGACAGAATATTGACAAAAAAAACAGTTTTTGTGCAGTAACAAGATGTGGAAACTACAAATGTCAAATGCCCTAGTCATAAGGAGAGAAAATGAAATCAAGGAGGTGAAATGATTTAAATAGTTTGAGGGAAAAATGCAAATGTTGAACTACAGAAGCAAGGCACCATATCTGTACTGCACAATTTGTATACTTCACATTAGAATGAAGGTCCAATAAATTCAAAATGTAAATCAGCACTGGATAATTTTCACATTTGCATTATGCTGGCAGCCCCAAAGTGGCAGTGAGAGGTAACGGTTTTGATATTTTCACCACTGTCTTAAGAAGCTAAAGCTTCTGATGAATGCAACTCATTTATAGATTTACAGCATTTTAATTCGTTTTCAATCCCTTGTGTGATTATTTTACATTGATAAACTACTTTGGCCTAAAAACCGTGCATAATGCAGCTTTTAGTAACGAACTGCAAGTGGCTTTTATTAACTCCACTTGGTTTGAATCAACAAGGTGAATTGACCCCAGTATCTTGCCTCACATAACCTGGTAAAGCCTTTGACGTGGATATTTATTCACCCTTCAATGAGGTTCCTATTGGTATGATGTAACATGTGGCTGTTGTTTGTCTGACAGTGTCTTACATATCGTGTGGTGTTGTACGTACAGTAATAGATTTCCCATGGGCCAATAATAGAACATACTTGAAAGCAGAGGTGGAAAACGTACTCACATTTCTTACTTACTTAAAAGTACTTGTTATGCAGAATGTCCCATTTCAAGTTTTCAAATGTATACAAATCTTTTTGAAAATAGCTGATCTACAAGCTCACAATGCGTTGCAATGCAATGCAACGCATTGTGAGCTTGTAGATCGCTTTTTTAAATGGCCAAAATGAATATAAGGGCTGAAGTTGTTACTGTATGTTTTGTAATAATAAAAATCTACAAAGTACCTAGTAACTAAAGCTTTCAAATAAATGTAGTGGAGTAAAAGTACAATATTTGCTTCTAAGATGTAGTGGAGTAGAAGTAAAATAACTGGAAATTGGAAATACTCAAGTAAAGCATAAATAACTCAAAATTGTACTTAAGTACAGTACGTAAGTAAATGTACTTAGTTACTTTCCACCACTGCTTGCAAGAGATCCACAAGTCTTACCTGATGTACAGTACCTGATTCTGTACCACAGCAACAAAAAGGGTTGTCATTGTCATGATATGAAATTGCTTTGCACTCAACCAAATGTCCTCCATCACTGATAAGAATAAGGATATAAGTGATACATTCTACAGTATGTCCACTTCAAGAAAGCCAAGTAAGCCCACATTATAATGTATGGGAAAAATATATTTGTTGACGTTAAAAGTTATTAAAAAAGTAACAATGTTCCCCTTGGTTTTAGATAATAATATACTGCCTTACAAAATAAAATAAAATAGAATAAATAAAATGCACTGACATTGAAATTTTAAACCAAGAAATTACATTCAAGATGTGTTTAACCTTTAAACAACGATTGTTGTCAACAGGTAAACCCATTGATGCATAATTGACCTTTAAATGATTGATGCCGATACTACTGGAGTCCTGGACTGACAGAAGCTATCCTGACCTGTACTATACAATGGATACATTAGAATGACTCCATGTGTGTGTGTGTGTGTGTGTGTGTGTGTGTGTGTGTGTGTGTGTGTGTGTGTGTGTGTGTGTGTGTGTGTGTGTGTGTGTGTGTGTGCGTGTGTGCGTGCGTGTGCGTGTGCGTGTGCGTGTGCTTGTGCGTGCGCGTGCGTGTGTGTGTGTGTGTGCGCGTGCGAGCGTGCGTGCATGCGTCTCACTGGCAGAAGTGACACTAAACATTGCCTTAAGAGTTGACAGGTACAGCAGCCTGGATGTATGTTGTGTCTTTCAAAGGAGCTCCTCATTCTTTCTGTTAGAAAATAAATCAGAGTTTGGAATAGGATTAAGATTTGAAATGATGAGTTACATTCCAGAGTTAGATTTGTAACATGTGAAAATAAGTTAAATCAAATGACAGTTTACTTAAACACTAGTAGGCAACCCTGGATGATGGTGATATTGATGGGTGAAATTCAGATCAACTTCATTTTTTTTTCTTTTTTGTATATTGCAAGCAAATTCTTTAGGTTTAGATAGTAAAGAACATACCATGTTTAGGCAATTCATTCACTTGACATTCACAATTTGGAAAAAGCATGTTTTATGCATAAATGGATTTGATTGATTCCATTGCTGAAAATGTATTGTTGCTGTACTGATCACAACAAAGGCTAAATTGCTGTCAACGGCTTGAGTTGCTGGGTGTAAAGTTGTTACCTGCACTTTTCACTGAAAACATGCAGTGCACATGCACATGTCTTAAGGTCATCTATCAAGCCACTATTTTAAACGACCAATATTTTGTGTCCTACTGTATCACCACTTATGTACCTTCATACTGTAGCTTGCCTTTGATTTGTTAGTCATAACTTTTTTTATATATACATTTCTTTTTTAAAGAAAAAGTTAACTCATGCAAGATTTCATGTAGATCACCATGTACGAAAAATACTGTGTTACTTATCAAATTAACTGACATCAAAATAAACAAACCAGCCCACCCCCCCAAAAAAGATACAAAGTGTCTCTGTGTGGTGAGGTTTTTGCGTGTCCATTGAGCCAGGTCTATTTTAGCCGTACATGTGGTATGTTCAGGGACTCAGTACTGCCAGCAGAAGGGCTGGATGTGTGACCACTGCCTAGGCTTGGGTTGGAGCCACTGGCCCCTACTCCTGCCCTGGGCCCAATCCTGAGGAGTTCTGAGGAGTAGGAGGGGGCCTCAGCGTTCACCTGGGGGATGAAGCCGAGGCCCTGTGCCTCAATGTCCCTGTCACTGATGAAGAGGTCCTCCTCCCCCCACCCATGGCCGCCCCCGCTCACTCCCCGACGGACGCCACCCCCTCCTCCCCCGGGATCCTGGCCACTGCTGTGGAAGCTATTGGGGGAGTCACTGCTAGTGCTGGGGGACGAGAGGCTGTGGCTGTGGTGGGGGTCCAGAATGGCCACCGGGACCGCCTGCATCAGGTCCTGCACTGACACGGACTTGCCCAGTCCTCGGTCTGCCTGGCTGGAGCCTGAGCAGCAACCCAAGGTCAGGGGCACCAAGGGCTCCATCTCTAAGCTCATGTGTCTCCTCCAGCAGCCGTCGTCTTTAGTGCTCGGTCTGTCATTGCGATTGCTGCTGCTTCTCCCCAGTCCTCTGCCCGGCAACATGAGATCCTCCACCATGCTGTTGGCCTCCACCAGCTCACCTAGACGTCCACACAAGTCCTTCACCTCTGACCTAGAGTTAGTGCTGATGGGGCCACGGGTCCGGCCAGAAGGGGGAGGCGGTGGAGGCCTAGCAAGCATTGGGAACCTGCTGACGTGGAGGGTCCCTCTGCCACCACCACTAGGGGCACTATTAGGGGTGAGAATGGGTGAGCCCCCTCCCATCTCTTCACCACCGGCCTCAGGCGTTGCTAGCTGAGCCTGGGGAAGGTGATGGTGGTAATAAGGATGGTGGTGGTGGTGGTGGTGGTGGTGAAGATGAGGTAGGGGCGAGGGGCTGAAGGAGGAGGACCCCAGAACAGAGGGCGGTGTGGAGGCAGAGGCATTGAGGTTGAGGTTCATCTCATTGGGTGGCGCCAAGATGAGCTGGAGACCTCCTCTGGAGAGGTGGGAGTTGGTGGAGGAGCGTGTAGCACAGCTCCCTGTGGAGGTCACACCACCACTGCTGACCTGGGTGGAGCAGGACAGATCCTTGCTGAAAACGGAGTCAGAGGTCTGCTCCAACTCAAACAAGGGAAGAGTGGACAGAGTGAGGGCCGAGGACGGGCCTTTATGCAACACCTGACGATAGGTGTCCAGCAGGGAATCCAGCTTGGACTCAATGGACTGCACCTATGACAGGGCAGAAGACAATGACAGAGGAGCAAGGTTAATATAATGGGGAATTCCGGATTAACCGTTTTCTTACCTTAATTTGATGTTACTATATCAATTTACAATTTAGGCATTTAGCAGACGCTCTTAATCCAGAGCGATTTACAGTAAGCAAGAACAACACAAGAAAAACATCAAACACATAGAAATAGTCATCAAGAATCATAAAGCTAAGAACCTAATATCTGTCTAATAGTATATTATCTGTACAGTGAGGCTATACATTATAGAGTGCTATGTGCTACGTCTACATAAAATGCTAAATTATAAATCTAATAAAATGCTAAATTAAAATCTAAATTACATAAATTTAGCCTTTGCATACGCCTGTAAGGTCATCAAGGCTAGTACAAGTGCTACGGCAATATAGTATAATATAGTATCCAATAATGAGTGGTAAAGGTCAAAAATTACATAACATCCAGAGTGCAGCACTAAATCGCTTATTTTAAAGAAATACACAATCTACACATCTGTCTTTCATAATGACCAAAGACGTTGTTCAGTGTTTTGTCCCAAAGGGGCTTCTGTTCTGTAAAAAAGGCGAACGAGCCATAGACGCAAGGCTAAGTAAAGGAAGGAAGGAATTGGGTTGAAGGAAGGAAGGCTTGAAGGAAGGACGGAAAGAACAAATAAATTAAAAAGAAAGAAAGGATAGAAGAAAGGAAGGGAAAGAGGAAAGTTGGTCTGTAAACTTGAAACTTGAGTCCTTTTGTACATGTATTTCTATTCTAAACATGCTCATGAATCTAATAAACAGTGATTCAGGATGCAACATATCAGTATCATTGAAGGTTTTAACATTTGTTTGTTTTATATGATTGGTACCTTTATTATGATTAATGTCAGAGAAGAATAGAGAAGTAGAGAATAGAAGAAATAGAAGAGAAGAGAGAATAAAAGTACCAGACAGGTACAGTATACTGACTTGTCGCTCCACCTTACAGACACGACCCATCATGCTCATGTCCTCCAGAATATCCCCATCAGACAGCAGCTTCTCTCTGATCTTCTTATCCAGAGGGATCTGGCCCTTCCCTAGGATCTGGTCCACTCTGGAGCACACACGCATGCACGCACACATGCACGCACACGCACACGCACACGCACGCACACACACACACACACACACACACACACACACACACACACACACACACACACACACACACACACACACACACACACACACACGTCAGAGATTAGTAATATGAGGATGTAAAGCATGGTAAGCAATAAGCATATTTAAAATCCAAAAGGAATCCCACACAATATGCACATAATTTTACTTTTTGTGTACCATCACTGGATTTGATGGATCTGCTGAAAAACAAGCTTTGTCAAAACTACATCAATGATGAAGGTTTGATTAAAGTGTCACCAATCGGAATCTTGGTCAAAGTGATATACTATGACTATTAGTCTGTTATGGCCAAACTAATATCACTGCGTAGATTATAGTCTGGAACTTCGGTGTGGAAGATTTATTTCCAAGGAGCGGTTATTTCCAACGTCACAGCAAAAAAGTTGTGTGTGTGTGTGTGTGTGTGTGTGTGTGTGTGTGTGTGTGTTTTGATGACATGTATAGTGTGACTTTCCAGTGTGACCAAAGGCCAAGCAATATTCGTATGTCTGTATGTCAAAAGTAGACCAATCAGCTCAGAGGCTTAAAGTTCTCCTGTATGCCGCTGACATTTTCTCTGCTTTTCTGCGAAAGCACCGAGATTCCAAATGGCAATTGTAACACATTTAAGCTACAATATAGTAGAAAAACTGGCAAATGGTTTGTGCACACATTATTATTTTTAAGAGGTGGCCTGGGTGTGGGATTTATACTTAATTTATATTACACCATATTGCTGAAAAACATGACACATCATACGACAAAGCATATATCAGTCTTTTTTACTATAGATGCCACAAGCAGCAGTCCGGCATAATCGAGCACCACAATATGCATAACAGTCTGCTTTCATCAAAATGACTCCTACCAAATCCAATGAGGTTCAATAGAAGCGGGTTAGTGAAGCCTTTTTGTGGCTGATCCCAAAAGAAGAACAATTCATGAGCCCATGAATAAACCAAGGAGACATATCATGCACAAAGGATAGGTTGTAATATTTCCTAAAGATACAATAAACCCAGCTGTTTTGGATATTGAATCCACACAGGACTCCATGCAAGAAAGGTTTGATGAACACTCTGGCATCAGAGTTCATCTTTAATAGATGTGGAGAACATGCTTACTACAACATTAAGGCAACAACAGGTATTTCTGAGCTGGTGGGCATGCACAGTTTAGTAAATGTGTTTAAGGACAAACACATTATGTGAGCTTCAAGTGAGAGGGCTACTGTATGAAACACATAAAAACCAAGATGGGAAACTATGCACTCAGATTAATTTCTGCAGGCAATTCATTACTGAAGGTAGAAAGAAACCAAAAAGGATGCTTGATTACCAAGTGGGTGAGGATGAAGAACAAACTTAGAATCCATTGCCAAAATGTATCTGTATTTGACTGGTGATAAATTCCCATTTTAGTTATAATCCCATCAAGGAGGTTGTGTTACAGCATAGTTATGTCATGCAGACAGGCAGAAGACTTATATGTGATTAAGATATGAGGCGGGGATTAGGTCAATTTACTTTCAATTCAATCACTCCAAAATCCAAACTCAAGCTACTTATCACTCATTTCTGAAAGAGTGCATTATCAGTAATTGAATAAATTGAAATCCATACAGAGCTTAAATCATTGGTTGACAGACACAATATAAACGTTTAGTATAAGTAAGTAAGCCTTGCCGAGCCCTGAGGCCCATAGGGCATGAGCCTATCTCTATACTAGTTCCCATAGCATGAGGGAGCTTGATGTAGAAGTATACCCCCTGGACATGATGCTAGTATGTCACAGGGACCCCAATCCAACCCTTAATGCTGAGTGTCAAAAAGGGAGGCATTGGGTCCCGTTTTTAGAGTCTTTTATATCACCCAGCCAGATCGAAACCCAACCTCACAGTCTCAGGGCAGACAATCTAACCACAAGTCCACTGAGCTATAAATGATTTCATAGATTGGATATTGTGAATGTTAGATGACTGAAGTACTTCTTGTCTTTGAAAAAGAAAAAAACCCCAAAGTGATTGTTGAATAGAGTGAATTGAAAGTCAATAGAAGCCATCCCTGGTGTAAGGGCACATTCTGACCCCTGGCTGGAGTTCTTTCTGCCCTGGCTGTAAAAGACGGACAAGGATGGGGAGGAAAATGTCTTGGCTCGGCTGCCCAGGGACTGTGGCCCTACTATCGTGTCCAGCCTGTGAGGGAAACACACACCCACAGTACATGTATGCACATGCGCACACACGCCCACACACCCAAGTACAAATGTCAATGAAGACATACAAATCAACACATGCATGCAGGTGACATACACATATACACAAGGTTCATACGTATAAACATATGTACATGACACACACCAAATCAGGTTCAGTACAGCAGAGATGGGAAGTTCCAGTTAAAGTGGTAACATGATGACTGTGTCATGCAATGCATTTTGAAAACAGGAGAACGCATGCAGGCCAGTGGCAATTTATGTTCCTACCTGGTCTGCAGGCTTTTGATGCGACACAGCATGTCCAAGTGACCGGCAGAGTACTGCTCAATCACATCCTTCACATCATATGGACGCAGTGTCTCTTTGAACTTCTTCTTTGCTACATGGAACTTCATGATCCTAGTCAGGCAACAGAACAAAGGACAGCTATTTAAACTTTGGCCACTAGGGGCTACTCTCAAACAGGATCTGTAGCAGCTGCCTTGACCAGGAGAGACATTCAAACCGTTTACAAAAACAAATCTAACTTATTTTCTATTTTGCTTTTAAATCTGCTCAAACTATATCATGGCACGCCAGCTCCTGTTTCCTCACACAAACATACCCAGTCAGGCATCTGGAAAATCATTTCGTAAGACCTTACATAAACATCCTCTGTAGCTATAAAGGCCAATTTAATGGCAGTGGTTGTGGTGCTGGTTATTTAAGCTGTGTGTGTAAATGTATCTCTCTGACAAAGCGAGGACTGGGATTAATTCAGTTTCAATGCACCTGACCTGTGTAACCCTGGAGTCAAACATGGAGCAGGGGCTCAAACAGCTCAATAAAAGACAAGGCAAATTAAGTGTTAATTAATTGTATATTGTTTATAGGAATGCATTAAACACCAACTGTACAGTGTGTTCTGACATCATTATGATGAAATGTTCAATTAGAAGAGCAAAAAACAAAAACAAAAAAACAGCTACATTAAAACAAAGAAGAAAATATCTTCAGATATTGTGATTTTTGACCTTTCAGTTTGGACACAGAGAATGTTGTTGTCTCCCTTTCAGGCCCATGTATGCTGTCTTTCATCACTACATCCAATCAAATTACGGTAAGCATAAATGCCACAAAAACAACTGTAACTGATTCAATCCCCTCCCCATTCAAGAACGAGAGTAAAGTGTGGGACACAGGGTTTATTTGCATCCTACTCGTGTAAACAAAACCACTTGGACTAGATTGTGGATCGAGATTGTGGGTTTAATGTTGTTTTTCCTCACCTGACAGCTCTGATGACAGACTTGACAGAAGGCAGCAGGTCTTCTACTGATATCTCACAATGACAGCCCTTCTCATCGAAACCATCCTCCCCTCCCATGTTAGAGTCTGTTGCTAAGGAGGTAGATATAGTTAACATTTGCCTTCAACATTTTCTGAGTTACTAAAGCAACTTATAATGTAGACTGGTACACCGCTACAGCTAACTGTTTTAATTTAAGTGATTGAAGTGGTCAATGAGATGATTACAGACAGCAAGAGGGAGGGGAAGTTGAGAGACAGAGATGGATAGAGATTGAGAGAAACAGTCAGAGAGAGAGAGAGAGAGAGAGAGAGAGAGAGAGAGAGAGAGAGAGAGAGAGAGAGAGAGAGAGAGAGAGAGAGAGAGAGAGAAGCTGATTATTTTTCATATAGTGTAAGAAATAAAAAAAACATGTTGACATGCTGTCAGAAAATGAGAGTCAGCAGTAGCTCTGGCTCTGGCCTGCCCTCAGATATACTGCCAACAGGCCACATGATTCATCACAACACAAGCCTTTTTATGGATTTCTTGAGTTACGAACTTACGACACACTCAAAACAGCAGAAGGTTACAAGTGTCAGACTGCAGAGTTAAGCATTATTTCCCAGTCGAACAAAATAGGGCATATTTTCCCATGTTAACACCTACTAATGTCAAACCAAAATAGGGTGTGTGTTAATGTATATAGATATGTAATTCTTTGCTCAAGTGAAATAAACTGTATCACTGTATGAAGCATCACAAAATAGAGACAGACACAAGACAACAGATGTCAGACAAGGCTTAAAACTGCCAAAGTCATAGCACACAATGCTAAACATTACTTCCAATTAAGCTGCATGAAGAATTACATATTTCCAACCCACAATCACTAAAACCTACAGTAGAGTAGTTGACAAGATCTCAGTAATAGTGAATATAGACTTTCAGCCTGTTTGGTTTGCTAGGTTGGTTATTGTTTCCGCTCCACCACCAGGCCTCAGCCAGCTGACTAACTTTGAGAGTCCCATTCCCATAATCCATCCATCTATCGAGCCAACCATAGCTACTAGCCAGCCATCACCCTGGAAGACCAGCGAGGCAGGCACTGCTATCCCTGAGCCGGGCAGTGGAGACGAATTAACATTCCTATGCTTGGCTGGCTGGGTATCTGGGCAGAGCCAGCTATGGTCAGTTGATGGGGGCCAGTGGTCAGGTAGTAAGCCTCAACAACATAGTGGAAAAGCCTGAGAACCCAATAGGTTTTTCAAACTGATGGAACAGTTTGAGTACAGATTATTGCCACTGCATTACTGTGTGAACGTTTGTTTGTTTCAATACAAACTACCGGTATATACTTTTCTTAGTTCTAACCCATTGCTGGTTTGGGATAGTCTATATCTAATTTCCCATGTAGCACCTGCTGATCATTATGCATTGCTGTATTTCCGATGTTCATTATCTCCTAACATACTAGAGTATAGAGTCTATACTCTAGTATGTTAGGAGATAATGTTTCTCCAAGATCTGAAATGGATAATACACACTATTCCACTTTTGAGTGTGTAAACACTGGAAAACACAAGCCAAAATGAACCATTATACTACAGACACTAAAGGTAGTGGTGTTAGCATAACCTGTACATCAATCAATCTTTGCGATACCTATACATACTAAGGCCTCTCTAGTACGGTTTGAGTGCCACATGAAATTACCATGTAGCATGTACTGTATATAGCATACAGTACTATATAAAGAAGTTGTAAGAGTGCTGAAGTGAATCATTTCACCATCAGTGGTAGAGCGTGACTGGCTCTTGAGGCGCAGTGAGGGTCTGAAACGTGTGCGGTCATTGAAGCTCCAGCTCTTCTGCACCTTGGCGGGGCTGGTGCTGTCCGAGCCAGGCTCAATCACCGGGGAACGGCGGTCATTCATGCATGGCGGCTGCCTGCTCTTGACGCTCTGGCCACGAGGACTCGCCAACCTCACTCGCTCCTTGAAGCTCAACTTCTGGCCGCTTGATGGAATAGCATGAATAACCAGAGAGAAGGAAACGGGAATGACAAGAGGAATAAAGGAATGAGGAGACAAAGAGGAATACCATAACCACATGAACTCTAACCTGGGGATAACATTTGGCCAAATTAGCATCTAGCCATCTATACAATCTATCACGTTATGAAGCATTGTGAGTTTGTAGATCGGCAAATTGTCAGTGAAGATATTTAGTGTAGAGGGTAAAAGAACGTGGGACTCCGGTCAACTAAGAATATGTGGTTTAAGTGAGAGCAAATCAGATAATAATATGAATACTATCCTGCTAACAGGAAAAGTTTGTTTTTATTTTTCTAACACAGTGGTTCTCAATGAGGGACCCTCAGTGTACCTTGTGGGGATTTAAAATGTGACCTGAGAGAGTAAAAATGTTAACTCTGAGAGTGCATTTGTACACTCTCAGAGTTATTGGGGGTCCTTGGAATACATTTGAAAATCACTGCTCTAAAGCATCATTCATCACAACAAACTTCTCCCTCTCGTAGAACAAATTAACTCCAGTGTCCCCATTGTGGGTATGACATAATAAGCAAACATTTGGCAAAAACAGGTGAACATTCGGCAAACATAGTTAAACATTCTGCAAAAGTTCAGGAAACAGGAAAAACTGAATAGATAACACATTCGGATGTGGACTGCCACTGAAGTTCATTATCACCAGGAGAAATACATAAATTATTCATTATTTAACAGAATCTGTTAAACTTGCATAACTATTCTGAAAGCAAACATGGTTAAAAACCAAATGGCAACAGGCAGAAGTAGTGCGTCTCCCAGGCAAAACCAAAAATTTAACAGGATCTAACAGGATGGTTAAAAACTAAAAGGCAACAGGCAGAAGTTGTGCGTCTCCCAGGCAAAATCTAAAAGAAGGCAGCATATACATTATTATAAAGGCAAATGAATTGCCTCAGGCCAGAATACATCTCCTATATGAAGCTCCAAAGGCTTTCACTAGATGCCCATGCATGGATAATTAGTTGGCATTCCCAAAGAAAACGTCAATGTGGGAGTGAGTATAGGATGCCGTATACCTATGTTTCCTTGTTGTACACCTCCTCAGTAGCTTCTGTTTATTACTATGAACCTTACTAAAACACCAAGGGGAGATAGACATACGATGATGTGTTACAATGATATAGAAATAGAGGGGGAGAAAATGTCTGCCCATGTAATATGGCCATCCACACCCACTCTTTATCTCTTTTCCTGCTCACTCTTTGAGATTCCGAGATCTATGCTTATGATACTTAGGGCTCCATTTTCATTCGATCTTTCTAAATACACTGTTTGGGGATTTAGCAGTGGGGAAGGGGTGTTCCCCCACTAAAGTTGGTATTTTGGTTACCTGTCTAAATCCCTAAAACACTTCCGTTACCCATTATATTATGCATAGGTGTGGTTTGGGCGTTACAATAATTAAACCAATCGGCAGTCCACGTGCCATTGCCGTTTAGAGATCCCAAATCCGTTGCCCGTTATGCGCAGTTCTATAGGCTTCATAGCCTTACGGTCTATAGCCCATGGAAGAGTGATGTGCTGCTGCCTTGAAGTCTCACTTGTGATGCAACTAATTTGGCTACTGGCATACGGTTTACGGGTGCTTTTAAACTCTACTATCGCTTTCCCAAATGTGTGTGACCAAAATAGCAATTTAGGGGAAAGCGTGACAGCACACCCATGACCACACCTCCAGGTGCAAATACCGGTGTCGGCAAAATAGATAGAGCGTGACGCTGGACCAAAATATCATTAAGGGACAGAGCAAGCTCCTATATTTGTAATTTTCGGCCAGCGGTTGACTCGCGGGCCGCGTTGCGGGTAAAGGCGGCGACAAAAATGGAGCCCTTAGTATTAAATGGACAGAAAGTGGACAGTATGATGGAGACAGTGAAGTGATCGGGTACACATTGCAGGAGAAAGGCACTGTCTGGTTTCCAGGCCAGCAAATGCACATGTGAGTGGTTTGAGAGAATACCAAAACGCTCACCCCAAAACACATTCGGCCCGGGCAAACCTCGGAAAAGTCTCTACCTGGTATTCCTAAATGTAACCTCAGTAAACTATGCCTAAACGTAACCTTATTCCTAACCTTAACCTCAGTAAAACTGTGAAAAAAACCTAACCCTATTCTATTCCTAAACTTAAACCCCAGTAAAACTATGCCTAAACCTAAACTTATTTCTAATCTTATTCTCAATAAAACAAATACAAGAATACAAGAACCGCCCCAGTGAGTGGTCGCCGTGAGGTCGACGCGGAAAAATGAGAGCAAGCATGACTGACACACACAGAAGTAGTGATAAGAGAGGATACTGAATTTCAGGAGGGGAGGAGAACATTATCCATTCACATAGGGTGGTAAGCTGTCAGAAGGTGTCAAAATAAAAAATCTCTCAAAGTTTCTTACATTCACTGTAACAACAATAACATGGGTGTTTTAAGGCGAGCATTCCGTTCTGTTTACTGATGTTTTTTGGCAGCCCTTGCAAGTGTTACAATATTGTACATAATTTATGAGGTGATTTGATTACCACACCAAATACTTTACATCACTGCCAACCATTTCCAAAGCACACTCAGCCACACTGTGTTGTGTGAATGTGTTCCATTACTTTCAGTACAGTATACAAATTCAACATATACAGTAGGTATTCCAATACACTTTTTATTGTATTGGGCGGTAATTTCTTGTCAAAGTTACGTTAATGTTGCTTTTTTATTAGCCAGTTAGCTGTCAAAATGAAGGTGTTAACATAATAATGTTACGTGTACGATGTGACAGTGGTTTGACAGTGGTTTGTTTTCTATTGTGAAAAGACATTCATCACTTGTCACTTAATTCTTATATTGTCAAAAATCAATAAAGAGATTTGGTAGTCTGACAGTGGTCGCTGCTTCGGAAGTGAGTCAAGACAATGACCCAGGACAGTTTAGTATTTTCAAATTATCTCAATTATCTCATTATCTTGTTAGTTGTTACTAAGTCACCCCATTTGAAAGACATTGGTGACTCATATGAAACTTTGTTCATTTAACTATGCAAATGTAGCTTGACTATTGCAACAAGACTAGTGCTCTAGTCATGAGAGTGATGATGGCAACTTTTCAGATAGTAGTCATACTGCATACTGTCATACTGCAATGCAGTACAAACCCTACTTCTTTATTCATTTTCTGTTTTATTGATGGGTTTCATTGGTTCCTCTGTGTTTTATCACTTTATACTAAGGGCTCTATTTCCATCCATGCTAAACCCATTATCCCTAAACTACTTTTTTATTTTATTTTTACATTTCTGAATAGTGTCGATGTAGATTCATCTTCAACTTCCCTCAGGTTTCTTAGGTGTGTTGGATAACTTTTAAGACACCAACTTGAGGAATGCACTTCTTTGAAATACACATTAAATTATAGTCATACAGACACACAAAGAAAGACACGCACGCACACACGCACACACGCGCACACACACACACACACACACACACACACACACACACACACACACACACACACACACACACACACACAGGCTTATGTTTGGGACAGATTAAAGTGACTGCAAGAGTTAAAGAAGAATGAAAGAACAAAGCCCAAGAGGATTTATAAAATAATTAGTCATGGTGAGTGCTTGTGGTGTAAGGGACAACCCCGAACAGATCATACAACTTGAACTCACACTTTGAACTCTCAGCTCTGCCCCTCTTTTTCTATCTACCTTTCTCTCAAGTTCTTCAAACAACTGTCTTACTTTGGATTGAAAAGATTACCATACTTGCACAGCAGCACATTGTGCTCAAACATTATTTGACCGGTTCGCACCATAGCAAATAGATTTTTCAAATGAAATACTCGCACTGTTGAGCCCTGCAAGTGATAACAAAAGGTCCGCTATTAGGACTACATCACCCAGACTGGAGGGACCAGTGCTCTGCGCTTGCATAGTTTGATGTTATGCCAACCAGCATAACCAACCAATGGTGTAAGTCAGTGACAGAGTCAGTCAGTCAGACACATTCGTATTTTTATTTGTTGTGGGGCCAGACAAAAACTTGGTATCAAAACCTCACCTCGGCTGTTTAATCTTTTACCAAGTGAAGAGGAGATTATATTTAAACATATACACTGTGTATAGTAAGAGAACAGGAATGTTCAATAGACAGCAGCACAAACCTTGTGGTTGACTCTCCCTGCTCCTTCCTGGAGTTTGACGAGATGAGAAGAATACAGAAGAGGACACATTGAGAAAACATTGTTTTGGTCATTCAAGTCTTCAATGCACTTTTATCACATATTCTACAAGATAAGGTGTTGCAGTCAACTGTTCTATTTGTCAATGCCGAAGATGGGAAAGTTTACACTGAGTGTAAAGTTGAGTGTGTGTGTGTGTGTGTGTGTGTGTGTGTGTGTGTGTGTGTGTGTGTGTGTGTGTGTGTGTGTGTGTGTGTGTGTGTGTGTGTGTGTGTGTGTCTGTGTTTTGCATGTAATGTGCATGTGTGTGCAAGTGTGTCTCTGTGCAAGTGTATATCTATGTTTGAGCATCAATATATCAGTCATGCCTGCGTGTTTGTGGTTATATGTTAATTTATTGCATTATCTACAAAATATATATGCTTTGAGCAGATGGCTTAAATATTTCAAGGCTCCACAATCCACATCCATAACGACAAATGCCGTTAGCTGGCAAAGCTAATACACTATGACATAAATAGTATTGCAGCCAAAATTGAATTAATGCCCACAAAATAATGAGTGATAGACTGATATAGGTCAAGATCACAACGCAACTGATTTGTCGTACTTTAAAATCACTTAAATTAGTAGAGAGAGAAAGCAAGAGCAATTGATACAAAAATAACATACAAAACAACCGCCTTAAAAACAAATAATAATAATAATAATAATAATAATAATAATAAATGTAATAATAATAAAGAAAAAAATAAAATATTTTAATATATAAATATATATAAAATAATACATTGAAAAGGGATGAGGAGAGTGGTACAGACACCAGCTGCCATCTTTATACCTACTTTGTAGGACTGCAGGTATGCAACGCCTTCAAGTGAGGCTTCCAGGTAGCAATGGAAACCGAGTTCTCATCAGCCGAATAACTACGCCAAACACACTACATGCAGGATACACAAAACCAGCAAAGGAGAAAAACAGAAAGAAAGAACAAAACAAAAAGATTGATAGTGAGAGAGAAAAAAAGGAAGATGAACAAAAAGAAAAATAGGAGGAAGAAGAAGAGGATGGAGAGAAGGTAAAGAAAAAGAAAAGCTGATTAGTGAAAACAAAACAACAGGTGTGTCACACGTCTGTGGAGGGCAGGCATGAATACATGCCTGTGGCAGGGCAGGAGGCTCTCATAGTGTTGCCAGGTGGCATCCAGGTATGGCCTGGTGCTGTTCGTGGAGTAATAACGCCACGCAGCCTGGGGGCAGGGCGGGTGGGGGCCCAGAGGAATGGGCCAGGGGAGGAGGCGAAGCAAATGCAGAGAGAGAGAGAGAGAGAGAGAGAGAGAGAGAGAGAGAGAGAGAGAGAGAGAGAGAGAGAGAGAGAGAGAGAGAGAGAGAGAGAGAGAGAGAGAGGTGGAATGAGGGTTGAAACAGAAGGTGGAAGCAGAAGGTATAGGAGGGTGTCAGAGAGGTAGATGGAGAAAGTCAGAAATGAAGGAAGGAGGTAAAGTATGGGTAAAAGAGGGTAATGTATGAGGGGCCAGGGAGGTGAGATACACGAGGAAGGTTCACAGTCAAAGCTGCAGGGTTCATTTATCCATTCATAACTCTGAGAGTGTACAACTGCACAGTCTCTTAATTGAACACTCCGCGTTCAATTACTAATGAGGATTTTACTGTGTAAGGTGGGGTCAGTCACATTCAGTTTTCGGGGTGGAGACATGGGAGTGCAGAGAGCAGAGAGAAGAGGAGAATGGGAAGAACAGGGTTTGTAATTCTATTTTCTTGTTTTTTAACAAAGCTTCACAAATATGGAAGAACCCAGACCCAGGGTCAAGATCACCTCACAGAGAACAGAACGATTATTACTGAACACTGTGCTGTGTTTCTTTGAGTTTACGGCGCAGTGTCTTGAAGTCCATGGGCCGAAAAAGAGAAATTATATATTGATAGATCATTTTAGGGAATAATGATCAGTTTACTTTGTATTACACTTGGAACAGCAGCAATATAAATTACGCACCTTGTGGAATACAACATATGGGTTTCTTTTTTTATAATATTATTTTGTCACAGAAAAACTGTGTGCTTACCTGGATGAGGCAAGCAGCTGGGTTCCTCCTCTTCTCAAAATGCTTTTGTCTGTGTTGTTCCTGGACTTTTAGAGCGAAACCTGAGCCCAGAATACCCTGGGAGAACGTAACAAAAAAAATGGCAACGGAAGTTGAAGACTACACCATTTCTATCCATTTCACATTTCACATGTTGAAGAACATAATTATATCGTTGTGTGGGTAAACATAAAAATTTAAATATCTGTACATTTGGACTGGAACATGAATTTGAAACTTCACCTTAGAATTTAATTGCACTGAAATTCTGTGAAAATAAGTTTTCACTGGCTCTAGTCTGGACAGGAAAATGTAAACCAAAATAAATCAAATTAATACAATTAAATTACATTCTTCTTTACCTACTAGATACATTTTTTGTTGAATTCAAACTAAAAAATAATGCTTAGTAAATTATCTGGCAGAACAAAAGCATGTCTCTAGGAATTGTCTTAAAGAAAATGATGCATCAGTGTGAGGCAGAGAGAATGTGAGTAGATGAATTGACTTACTGCTGGCAAGGCAAAGAAAGAGATTCCCAGTAGGGCAAAGCCAGCAGAGAGCATGCGTCCTGTCCACGTCTTTGGCGTCTTGTCCCCATAGCCGATTGTTGTCAGCGTGATCTGAGAAGAAATCACAACTGAATGCTCTGACAAAAAAAACTCAAGCACAGGATAATATGGGAAGAAATCAGAAAATAATGTTTTTAAATAATTCCACATTAGAATGCACAACGCTGTTTTGGAAACTTGTGTTCTCCAGTCCAGAGCCTGCTCTCCCTCCAACCTCTCAGCTGTTACCCCCCAACCTAAGTCTGACCACCACTTCATAACCTTCTCCCTCTCTCTCTATCTCTCTACTCTCCCGCCTAAATCTACTCACCCTCCGACCGTCACCACCTGAATGTAACCTTAAGTCCCTAAACCATCGCCTCTACCCTCTCATCCTCTATACTCTCCCCTCTACACTCTCTCTCACCTGACACTGCAAACTCATCCTTTCTCTCCACTATTTCATCTGCATTTGACCAACACTAACACTGTTTTCTCTCATCCAGGACAGCACGCTCATGTCGACCGGCTCCCTGGTTTTCTGAAACACTCAGAACTGAACGAACACCTCTCAGGGCAGCCGAACAACTGTATGACCTCTCCTACTTTCACTCACTCCTTTCTGCCTTTCCCCCTCTCTATCCACTGCTAAAACCTCTTTCTACCACACCAAAATCCAATCCTGTACCTCCAACCCAAGGAAGCTCTTCTTCATTTTCTTCTCCCTCCTTAAACTCCCCTCCTGAACATTCATCCCTCTCTGCTGATGCTTTTGTCACTTCGAGAAGAAGGTTGATGATATCAGCAGCTCCTTTTCCCTTCTTGCCCATAATGAAGCATCTGACTCACTCAAAACTAACCCCAACATAATTTGCATGTCCTCCTCTGCTCTATCCCCAGAAGGACCTGTCCTCTTGACCCCATCCCTTCTCCACTCCCTCCATGGGTACAAAAGAGTACACAACTCTGATGCTGGCCTTCAAAGCAACCAAAGGTATGGCACCCCCATATCTTGCAAGTCTTATCGGACGCTACAAACCCTCCTGCTCGCTCAGATCAGCCAAAGCAGGGAAGCTGGAAGTACATTCACCAAATAACGCTCAACACATCCCAAACTCTTCTCCCTTCTGTATGGAATGTATGGAATGTACTTCCCATTGCAATCAGAACTGCAGACTCACTCCCAATCTTCTGCCGTATGCAGAAAACCCACCTCTTCAGACTCCATCTTAGCCCGTAGTAGTTGCCGTAGAACTTGCCCTATAGCCTTGATGACCTTACAGGTGTATGCAAAGGCTCAACTTATGTAACTTAGATAGCATGTTACAGTATGTAGACATAGCTCTCTATAGTGTATATGCATTGTTTCATGATATCCCACTGTTGGGTTACGTATGAGTCTTGATGACTATTTTTATGTATTTGATGTATTACCATGTTTTTGTTCAATGCTTACTGTAAGTCGCTCTGGAAGAGCATCTGCTAAATGCCTAAAATGTAAATTGCAATGAATGTAGCGTAATAACAGCAAAAGGAGGAGAGTGGAAAAACTGTGTGCTGCTCTTCTTGAAAAATGCTGATTTGGTTTACATTCATGTCAACATATATAATCTAAGAGATTAGAAAGAACAGGACATAATACAGCAGATCTCATTTAGAGACTGGATTTTCAACTATACGTTGCTCAGATTGTCGCATTCCATACCATGGCTGACACTCAGTACTCCAATGTTTTCGCAAAGGTTTATGAAAATGACTAGGGCTGGAAGAGCATAGAGCAATGAAACTTTAAACATAAATTGTGAAAATAATATGAGAAATTGCTGGCAAAGGCACTTTGACAACTGCTTTAACAATAATTTATGTGCCGAGATGACACACACTGTCAAATCACAGGCAAAATGATACAGCTATCTCTTGAGCTTTCCTTTTGCCTAAGTAATGAAGTAGACATTGCCCTTTTGAAGAGTGAGAAGAGGAAAAAAGGGTAGTCAAGGCCAAATGTAACAATAAAGGCCCTGACATATTGAAAACGTCAGACGTTTGCGTCATCAGAAGAGAGAGAGAGAAGAGTCCAGAAGAGAGTCCAGAATCCCAGTGTGGATGTGTGCATGAGTGAGTATTTGCATGTGCGTCTGTGTGTTTTGGTACGTACGTACCTTGTTTCATTCGGTCTGATGCTGTTTAAAGCCTGGAATATTTCATAACACACAGACAAGACGAGAGCTAAAAGTGGATTGTTTATTTTCTGACTCCTGTGCCAGTGTGTGGAAGATGGTGCAGATACAGTTAGGGAACTCACCGTGCCCCACCACAGAGCGTCAGCGTAGGTAGCAAAGTCCTTGTTGAACTTGTTCTCCACAAGGTAGACCAGAAATGATGAGAAGATGAGAACCAGGAAGCCAATATACCATGCTGTTACCAGCTCCTATAGATGTGCAGAGACGAACACTTAAATTTAAATTTGACACTGGTGTTAAACACATTTGTTTATGGCTTTATGTCATTGCTGTTGGGCACAAACCTCGCCATATTCTAACGTTTTGTGTTGTTTCGTGAATGAATGCCCTGTGATTAATGGTGATCATACTACAGCATTACACAAAAGCACCAAGAGTAGCAGATCCACAAGCTCAAAACGCAGCATGAAGTGACGAGGTTTGAGCTTGTATAGATCTGTTTGTTTTGCTACTTTTGAATATGAATCCTGAAATGTTAAATCTTTGGAGGTTTGATATGATAGATGGCTATTAGTGGTATCACAAAAATCCAAAGAATGTTGACAGTTTGATTTAAAAAAACATCTAAATAGAAAATGTTTTAGGCCTATATAAAGTTTAATTCTCCTTTTAAAAATGCAACATTAAATTGAATCTGTGTATATACAGTATGAGTTTTTATTAATGTGCATGTGTACAGTATGGTATGTGCAGTACAGTATGTATGGTTATATATGCGTGCATGTGATCCAGATTGCATCTCAACCAACCTTACTGTGTGCATAAACCACAGAGCCTAGCAGTTTCCAAGTGCCCCCCCTCCGGTCCATGCGCACCATGCGTAAGATCTGAAGGAAGCGAAGACTCCGCAGGACCGAAGTGGCGAAGATGTTGCCCTGGCTCCCTGCAGACACCACCGCAACTGAAGCTATGAGCACTATGATGTCTATAGGGCAGAGAAGAGAGGGAACAGCAGAGAGATCACTAATTATTGCACTGTCCTCGACACCAGCATTAGTACTGAACAATACTGAGCTCTCCAGTTTAGTTCATTTGGTTACATCTGGCACACTCTCAAACGGATGAATCAACACTGATGATTTTACTGTGCACAGTGTGCAGTACTCTTTCCCTAACCCGCAAATATATCTCTTAATAATAATAATACAACTTTATTTATATAGCAACTTTCAAAATTGCATTACAAAGTGCTTTACATAAACAAACAGCAAAATAAGCAGCAGAAAGACATTACAATAAACAGCAAAATATAATAAGCAGCACGGAAAAAACTAAAATCTTAATAATGATTGGCAGTGAAGGCTAATCGATAAAAGTGCGTTTTCTTAAATATATTTTTTATCCCACGATTTTGTAGCCCATTTTTCACCCCTGTGTCAATCATCTACTGTGATCCTGGGCTCTACACACCCTCCGCCAACCTGGGGAGAGCAACGGACTTAACTCATGCTTCCTTCATGCTTGAGTGTCCAAGTTGCTCCTTTACACCTGACAGGGGGGAGTTTCCCTGGTTGGACGTAGCGCGTGAAAGGAACACGTTATTCCAACCAGTTCCTTTCCCCTCCATCAGGCGCCCCGGCTGGCCAGGGGGAGGCAGTTTAGAGATCAGGATTACTGCATGTTTTTGTGAGGGTACCTACCCTAGGGGACACGGGGAGAACATGCAAACTCCACACAGAGTGCGTTTTCAAAAGAGATTTAAAGGAGGACACTGATTCAGCACGCTTGATCCCTAAGGGCAGTGTGTTCCAAAGAGTAGACCTACAGTATGCTATGGTGCTGAAAGCCCAATCTCCTTTGGACTTTAGCCTACAAGTTTGGGGATCTTTAGTTGAAGATCTCAGGCAACGAGTTCAGTACTCTTAAGTACCTCAACATGTTTCCGCGGAGGAAAATGTTATTATTAAAATGGCACTTGTGTCAAACATAATGTAAATCATTTAATAAGCCATACATGGTGGCATGTATATTTTCAGTTCAAATGCAAGGGCTTATTTGGAATATCTATGGCTCCAGACGCAATTGCATCGGGAGTGTGTCCAGCCAAAAATGGGTTAGTTAAAGCAAGGCGCATGGTGCAAAGAGGTTGTTTCATCTCTGAATTAGTCATGGGTGTAAATTAGAGTGTAGTCTCCCATTCCGTTCAAGCTCTATTTGCACCTGCTTCATAGCACATTGTTATTTAAATGTTACAAAAGACCATAATTATATGGGAGCAGCATTTAAAATGTGATATAATGATGAATGAAACAAAAGCTCGGGGGGCTTTTTTTAGGCCAAGGACACCTTAGCTGACAGATGTACATTACTGTAACAAGTTAATGTGTATTTTCAGACATTTAACAACATAAACCGTCAATACTTAGTATAAACTTGACCTTTCACTCTGTACTTGGTCTGCTCTTTTTTGACTCTACACTACTTCTTTTCTGAAAATAGCCTATCTACAAGCTCACTAGATCTAGAGCTTGTAGACCCCCCTGTTGAAGACCCCTGAAATAGTGTAGGCGACTACACTCTTACGAGAAGTTATGACTTGAAATAAATACATCTATTTTCCTCTCCCTTTCTCTCTCTCTCCATCCTTCTCTCCTCAGTGCAAAGAAAACAGGAACTCATCCAATGCAATGTATTATAAAGGATTATATATATATAATTTTATGAACCTCAATGCAGAATGTCACCATGTTGAATATGATGAGTGTTATGTTGAATTGAGATGGATTTGGACACCTACACTGCGCGGGCGTAGGTGTGCTGTGCATCATAATCTGAATAATGCGCCCTCTAAATAGTACACAAATCCGCTGTATTTATAGGAACAGCTTAGACCTGGTCTCTTGAAGACTACCATAATGCAGGGGTTCTCAATGTTTTTGGCTGGGGACCCGCGGAAATGCTTTGGCCATGTCTCTACCTACCGAGTGTAAACCAGTCAGAGGCACGCTGTCTGAAGGTGACTTGAGCCACGAGAGGCACTGCCAAGTGAGGTTAGGCAAGCGACTCGCCGTGTTGGGTGTTGCGAAGTCACCTTCAGCCAACTGTCCCTATCATGTCCCGATAGGGACAGAATCATAAATGTATTTTTTTGATGGAGGGCCCAACGCACACAAACAAGCACACACTATAGGGACAGGTGTAACACCCCTGATTGGAACCCGGGTCTCCTGAGGGGCAAACCAAACATCTGGAGTGAGGCCAAGCAGGGCTCCCCAGTTTGACAGGGGAAATATTAAGCATCAGGCTGAGCTGCTCGGCTGTATTCTACTAACTGGGGCTCCTGTGTTGGAAACGAAACATATATTGCTAAGCCAAGAGGGAATCCCCCCTTGGCCATGGATATATTGGCTTTTGGGCTTCAGGCTCTACTCTGCTACAGAGGCAAGGTTTACAAAGAAACCACATTCAACAAAAGTAAAACATTATACCCTGGAAGAGCACAAATTCAAATTACCTAAAGCTTCAAACATAAGTTGTTTTTTCCAGGGCTGCAACTATCGATCAATAATCTAGTCTGATTATGTTTGTAGCCATTATTCTGCTCACAATGCATCACAGTTGTGAGTTTGTGAATGTGTTGCACTCCTAGTTTCTTCTGTGTCCATAACGATGGGATGTGCAGTGTGAAATGTCACCTTCAAGTCACGCTATTAAGGCTTTCCTTTTCTTAAGCTTTTTCTGTTATATATTCTTAATGTGGGAGTATGAACCTGACTGTGCAGGTAAAATGCTGAACAAGGTGCGGCCAATCGCTCAAGTCACATAAATCATGGGCCCATTGACCCGTGGTGAGCAGAAGAAGCATCATGAAAAATACATGACCGACACGCAAAGATGGGAAGGAACTGACGATGGTGACCACATGAACCTCTCAACCCCAGGGGGAAGGTACTCACTGCCAGTCACTGGTGTGACAGCATGAACCGTGCTCACCCAATAAACAATTTCCTTAGAAGGTCAGAGAAAGAGAAATGAGTAACTGATGGCTGGCGTGTGAATAGTACATAATACGGTATACATTGTGCAAAACTGTATCCTCCATGTGTGAATTCACGTGCGTGCGTGTGTGTGTACGTGGGTATGTGCATGTGCATGTGCATGTGTGTGTGTGTGTGTGTGTGTGTGTGTGTGTGTGCATCCATCCATGCATTTGTGTGTGTATTTCTGTATGTAAATACTCCATCTGCCAGGTTGTAGCTTTAACAGTGTATCTCTTGTGTATCATACTGTACATACTTTTGATATTCCATACTGACTATACTTGGATTCCAAAGTTTGTAGGAGGTTTTTTATTCTAACCAAAAATGGCAATAACTTTGCACATGTCTAATTCAATATGCTTTTTTGAGTGGTGCAACAACTCCAAGAAACATCAATGTTCGTGTCCGCCTATCTATGTGACGTTAACACACCCACCTATGTGACTGTGAGCACCAGTAGCTATGACTATTAGTACCAGTAGGGGCGCTGTTGTGCCAGAAACAGAGAGAGAGAGTGCTGCACTGTGCTGTACTGCTAATGAGAGAGAGAGAGGGGGGGGGGGGGGGGGGGGGGGGGAGTATTTTTTTATACATGCATTGCACGCACAATCCCAAAAATGTCATCACATGCGCCACACAGGCACAATGATGGAGGGTGGTAGGGGCGTGCCTCCTGGCAAAGATTTGCACTCCAGTGAATATACCCATTTCTTTTTCTGTCTTGACTGCAGTGTGTGTGTGTGTGTGTGTGTGTGTGTGTGTGTGTGTGTGTGCGTGTGTGTGTGTGTGTACACGTGTGTGTACACGTGTGTGTGTGTGTGTGTGCGTGTGTGTGTGCGTGCGTGCGTGCGTGCGTGCGTGCGTGCGTGCGTGCGTGCGTGCGTGCGTGTGCGTGTGCGTGTTGAGGTACTTAAGAGGGCCGGCCCTGACTAAAATACTGCCCCAGGCTAGATATTTCCTGATGCCCCGCCGCCGCCGCCATGGTGCCATGATGCACTCTTCAAATTTTGACGCTTCAAATTCATACCAGTTTGTTGACCTGACCTGAGACTCCTTAATGCAAGATCATGTAGAGTAATGTTAAAAATACATATTGTTTCTGTTGGGATGGCAACTAGGCTCTTCCCGACAGATTGATTGATTGAAATATTTATTAACAGTTTGCAGAATTACAGTACATTTCAAGCACAAACTCAATACAAAGACTGTTAACTGTGAGTGGACGACCCAAATAAGCATTACACTTGTTTACAACAGGGTCCACCTTGTTCAATTCATCAAAACATTTAGAGACATACAAATACACTTCTATATAGTAACAGCAGACATATGCAATGGACAAGTCAACATTAGACACAGACTAAAGCTTCTATATTGTTATCCATTAAAAACAGGTATTTTTTTAAATAATACAAATGTAATATGTACTGAACAGATTATAAATTGGTGGTAGTATTAAATAGGAGAGTGTTCCACAAAATGGTTCTCTATTGTGATCCTCTCTCAATTCTAAAAAATAATATCAGTATCATAGCATATAATTTTAATCACTGTAAAAATATATATATAATAATTAAACCAACCACCAAATGAACCCTTACAGGACTAATTTAAATTCAAAGTTACTAACTTTGAGTGTACAATTTGTTGAGATTGAAATTGAAACAATGGGCTGGCTTTGCTTACTGGCTAAAAGTAAACAAAACCATTTGCCCTCAGGGGGACAAATAAAGTTGGGCTCGTGGGAAATTATCAAATTAACTTAATTATTTGACATTATATGCCCATATATTTACTCATTCTCAACTAAATAAGCTAGCTAATAGCTGCAAGTCTGAGAAGTGACAATGACAACACAACATGCAGTAGCAGCTAGCTTGTTGCTACTTGTTTAGCTCAAATAACTAGACAGTTTATTCATGATTCACTGTTTAGTAATCACATTCATACCTTCATTCATACATTCATACCATTTTTTTCTTTCTTCCCTGATGACCAGAGGGTTGGTTTGGCCTCTTGGACATCACAACACCAACAAAAAAAACACCACGACGAGTGGACAACACAGTACTTTATTTGTTTATTTTCCCCATCAGTGCACCATGCCGTTTGGCGTTTGCCTGTAGGTTAGGCTGGGGGCGGGGGAGGGGGCATTCCACCGGCCACACCCCCCACCCCTGGCTGGCTGGATTTAGTAGCAGGGGTGGGGGGGCAGGCAGCAGAGCAGAACAGCCACAGCAACAGCGTCAGCTCAGCTGTTTTGCTGCGCGCAGCGCTTGAAAGCGAAAGTATCTGTGACTGGGCTCTGCTGCCCCCGTCCCCTCCTGATGCCCCAGGCTATTGCCTGACTTGCCTGATGGGAGGGCCGGCCCTGACTGAACTGTATACGTAAGTGCGTGTATATGTATATGTGTATGTGCGAGGCAATGAGCCAGCTCCTGTGCTGCAGACAGGGAGCCACATGTGGGACAGTGTTGTGGATGATGTTAGCAACAGAAGCAACAACAGCAGTGGTAGTAAATCTGTCTGTCAAACAGCCAGGCCCAAAACTGCAGCTCCTTTCCAACACCCAACATTCCTAATTGTAATCTGAAGCGAATTCCTTCAACGCAGTCAGATGATGAGCTTGCATCTTCAAATATCAATTTGAGGAAATTTAAAATTAAGAATGAATGCATTCACACCAGCGTGTATTCACATAGGAATGAGCCTATAGATGCATATTAATGGTCCTTTGTGTGACCTGGAGAGGAGATAGATGCAACACTGGAGAGGAGATAGAGGGTGTGCATGGGTTTGATGAGGCGGCTATGTTTGCAGGATAAAGCACCACTGACAATAACAAATTGAGTTTGAGAAAAACAATAAATGGACAGTAGTGGTTATTATATGAATCTCCAATGGGAGAGGTGATTACAGTGAGCCACCTGTGAATTATTACAGATCTACTTCGGTTCATCTAAATCCCAGGACCATCTATGGTCCACTGGGATTTTTATGTATTATTGTTTTCTGCTTTTATACCTCCTATCCAAGTCCTGTAACTTTGACAACTCAACTAATCTTCCTTTCACTCTCTGACTTTGCCCCATCTCCAATATGCTTTTCTCCGTGTCTCAATCGTTCTTTTGTTTTGGCCTGTCTATCCTCTTGTGTTGGCAGATGACAGAATCCCGTCCGTCTCTAAACTAAAGTGTGATGATGATCAGAACTCACAACACCCCTACGTGACCACAAAAGCCTTGGCCTCCCTCCTTCCTCAAGCACCCCACTGCTCTGTCCAAGAAGGAACAGAGAGATCCACGTCTAAACACTGGAAAGAATCTGTGACGGTAAATTTAGACCCCATTGCGCAAATGCTCCCTCCTGTTTAAGAGCCTAAACCACAGCTGTATATAAATCTAGGAAACTATGGTCAATACCCGTGCCACAGTAACCCTCTAAAGTTGAATGTCAATTTCCAGAGACAGAGAGGATTCCGGACGGCAGCTAGAGGGAAACGGAGAGCATCAAATAATATCACCGTTGTTATAAACTGAATCCAAGTACAAAAGGTGTCATGTGAGACTCTGGAGAGGAATGGTGGAGTGTGTGAGCATTTCAACAAGGTTCAGAGCAGGCACACTGTACCAGAGGCGCAACACTGACCGAACGCTAGGGGGGGATATAGAGCGGCGCCGCAAAGCGGCGCCGCCGAAAAATCCGTCCCCCCCGTCCCCCCCACCACCCTAGGGGAGGGGGGGATGGGGGGGTCTAACCACCAAAACGTGGGGTTATGGTTAGGGTCGGACTACAGAGAGGTTGTTCCAGTGACTCAATGCACATACAAAACTGCTTTGGCACAGTTGTTATTATTATTATTATGAATTACCTGGCAGTGGCTGTGATTCCTCCTCCTCCCATGTGTCTCAAAACGTAAAAGTTTAACCACATTATCAGCAGCGCCTATAACAGGTCAAAACTCACTGACCATCTGTAAGTCAGCCTATTCTATATAAAATGTACAACACCTGGGCAGTTTTCAGGAGAGCAGACTGGGTTCGCATGTTTTAAATATGTAGTTGCACCTTACCTGGGTGTTGACAGTTGTGCTTTCATTAGCGGCTAATATAATAATATAAATCTCAAAGTGGGGTCCGGCCGTCCCAAGAGCAGAGGTCCTTGAGCCGTGAGTTCCAGGGGGTACAGTACAGTACAGCTACATGATAGTTTGGAAACAAATGGACCCTTGTCGCCTTGTGGCATGTCATGTGGACGCAGCGGGGTCCTTGAAATTAAACAACTAATACGTCACCGTGTCCATTTGGGGGTCCTTGACACGAAAAGGTTTGGGAACCACTGTACTAGAGTAGAGGATAAAGTAGCCTATATTCATTCATCTCCTATCGATCTAGTCAATACACGTTAGACGTTACCAAAAGTTGTGCGTGACACCAAAAATGGTGATCTATTGAATCCTGTTCCTGTATAATTAGAATCATTACGCAATCACCACAGAGTGCAAAGCACATTGGGTCACTGATGGCGGTGTAACAACTTCCAAAAAACCGAAGGTGGGCCAAACCATTTTGGGATTTAGACAGGGGTGGATCAAATATACCCTTCAAAATATATCGCGTTTATGAACGCAGGATTTCACAAGTATTACTCCTAAGATAACTTTGGAGCCAGGGGGGATAAAGGGGGGGACCCCCCAGCCAGAGGGGGACCCCCAAACTCATTTGGGGGGGACCAATGTGACGCTGGCAGGGGATTCGTCCCCTCCGTCCCCTAGCTTATTGCGCCCCTGCACTGTACCAAAACCAGAAGAAAAGGAGGAACAGGCACCGCACAACCTTCTTCACACCAAACTCAGAAATGGAGAAACAGGAAGTGAAATATCGCTGTGTAACATGTCACGCGAATGTTATTTAATTCACCCAAAACATACATTTTGTAACCGGCGATCGTATCGCTCATGGAAATCATCCGCAAATCAAGCTTGTTTTGATCAAAAATGCAGCCTGGAAAACAGTGCAACTCACCTATAACACAGAAGGGCTTCCTGGCGAAGCGGAGGCGACCCTGCCATCCTCTGTAGCGACAGCAGCATCCAGCCGACCAGATACGGATGATGTACTCCAACCCGAACACCACGATCATCACAAACTCCTGTAATAGTGTCAAACAATAAGCAGATATTAATGTTAGGGAAAAAGTTTCAGCTCGGATGATGTATCCGATTCATCTTTCAATATCACAGTGTTAATATCGTCTTTTAATACAGTGGCTCTGTCAGGCTTCTATCCCAGGTAAGGATCTAAAATTCAGAATTCAAGGACACAGAATAAACTTAGAGAATCAAATAAAGTCTTTACTTGGCAAAAATAAAACTCAGGTACACCTTACAAGGCAATAGTAATGAATACACACAGGTAAAGCAAACTGATAAACCAACAACCACATGTAGGCATCAAGGGATATAGGGTGTGGCACAGACTGTGACAGAGGCTGTGACAGACTACATGTTGATTAGAAAAAGAGAAAACTATATCTAGCAATAGCATATCGTTGCTGTCAGGCAGAAACCTCATGTCTCCATATTTTACCCTTTTTTAAATTAATGCCCTACTTTCCGAGGTTGCCGGATTTGAGCGTGGTTTGGGGGCGAGCGTTCTTGTATTCTAGATAGATATACTTGTAGTCATATTGATCCCGAGAGATATTCAGTTGTCATAGCAGCCTTGAAGTACTAGGCATACGGTAAGTTAACAATAATAAAAAAACTGAACACAATAACTATAACAATAACTATAAATATATTGTTTTAAAAAATCGAATTGGCCCGGGTTTTCCAGGGTTTGATGGGGGTCGGGTTTGACTCCCGACCCCCCATCTCTCTCCCCCCATTACTGTAAAAAAAAAAAGCCCACAATTGTTCTAATTGAAGTGGATGGCATAGTCCACACCACAATTATAATGACAACTATTATTATAATTATTATTCATTGGATCACTTTCAGTGTGATTTTACGAATTATGTAAACATTCACACCCACCCCACAGTTGCATGGCGATCTGTTAATGGGATAATCATAATTCTTAAGGGTTTTTTTTGTGGCTTTCGCCTTTATTTTATTTTATTTTTTATGGAGGGACAGACAGTAGGCTGACAGGAAATGGGGAGAGAGATGGGGGAGTGACATGCAGTAAAGGCTGTCGGGATCGGGAGTCGAACCCGCGGCACTGGATTACCAGCCAAGGTGCCTGGACCACTGAGCCACGGCCCAGGCATAATCATAATTCTTAAATATCTCCAGTCTCAAAATCAGTTATGGCCAAGTCCACATCATACATTTTGACATCTTCAATATCCAAAATATCTCAACATTATGTACTTAACATTCCCTCAATACAACTGTATTACACTATGTTTGGCAGTTTGCCATAATTTGAGTGAATGTATGCCAGAAATAGAAAATTCAGCATTTAGCCTAAACTAAATACTGTTATTTATAACTGTACACTGGATAAGGTCATAAATAATGTAAGGTTTGCTATGAGTTCAATGCACGCCTTTCAAATGCATACTGTATAATTAAATCTCCCTGGGCGCAGGGAATTAAAAGCATAGACATAACCTTTATCCATGTGTCCAAACCATCATATCAGTTTAGAGCTTCTGCATTCATGTATAATAAAATTGCATTCATAATCATCTTAAGTGTATGTTAAATTCTAGGAGCTGTTGGGGATCAGACCCATGAAACACATTTGTTCTTTCTTTCAAACTCTAGGTTCACTGAGCCTTGTTTATCAAGCAACAAACTAATTGTCTCATTAAAGATTCATGCAGGAATTTGAAAACTGGGATCTATTGAAATGTCTTTGATCGTTAATGATGAAATTGGCCATTAAATAACATGATTTTGTTCTCTAATACCAGAATGAAATACAATGAAATACATAGAAAGATCACTGCAATTAAATGAATATTCAACATTCTCTGAAAATGTAATGTAATTTAAATTAAATGAAATAATGTGACATTTTAATACTAATAGCATATTAATCATTCTCCAACGTTCATTAAAATTATTTGAGGAAAATACTAAATTAAAGGACCAAAATTGCATAAAATCATAACTCGCAATAGCTGGCCTTAGCTGTTAAGCCTGATTAATACTGGGGTGCAATGGCAATTTAATTTTATAGTTTCACTCTGAAACGGAAAGCTGTGTGTTTTTGAACCAATCAGAACATCACATCCCTCCAGGCTATGGGACATAGCTCTGCTACATGCGCGATGCGTGCACGCACATGCAAATTATTTGTTTACAAAGTCACAGAGAGACAGGCAGCAAAGCTTGTGGCTTATTAACCTATAATGTTTTCAGATACATATTGTAGCGTGCTGCTGAAGTTTAAAACGAGTAATCCAGAATCTCATCTTGAATGGGATTAAATACGGAGTTGTTCTGTAATCAGAAGCAGCAGTGCCGGCCCTGAGCAATTTGATGCCCCTTGTTTTCCCATTGTTTTGGCATCCATTGTTAGGTATGCCCATTATGATGACTCCGGATATGGTCTAAAAGTGTGAAAAACATTTTTTTTATTTCACTAGGTTTTTTTTTTTGTCATCAAAGTTTTTTAATGATTTTTCAATAAAGCATACAAAATTCACATGACTTACACAAAAGAAAAAGACAAGAAAAAACAAACAAAAAACAAAACACAACTAGCAGTCAAAAAAAAGAAAACCCCTGGACAACACCCCTCCACACTCTGTTGTTGACACTCGTGATTATGTCATATGTAATGTATAGATACAAATTGTTACTGCAACAATCCTTTTCACTAGGTTTATTAATACTTAACATAGCAGATTTAAAAGCCCACAAGGAGTCGCATCTGAAAGGCCTTGCAGATCGGCTATTTTCGGCACGTGGCAGCGTTTTACAGCAGAGCATGAATTAAGTATAAAATGAGCATATTTTCTGAGACGAGGCTGGTTCTTTGGCTGAGGATGATCAAGTGACTAATGAGCTGGTACTTATTCCCTAGAAGCCTTCTGCTGAGGCTGGGCAACAGCAAGGACATAGATTTAACGATGCAATAATATCTCATGCTATTCAAACAAAAGTCCAAGTGCTGACACTACTTGGCTTTTATCATCAATGAAAAAGAGAAATATACTTTTTATGAGCAATTCTCTTTTAAAATAAATGGGCTTTTGACACTGCTAGACTGTGACTTTGTTAAGAATGCAGATTATCTCCTCCACAGCCTGCATTAAAACTTATTTAATGAGGACAAGGAGGTGAGGGGAGTGTCTGGAGCACTATTAAAGAGTGGAGTGTTGTGTTTTGCTTTATGTGGTATAGTATTTCCGCAGCGGCAAACATTAACAGTTGTTAACACAGTCTGTTAATGTATGTTATAATTTCTGCTAATGTACGTTATTTTAAGCTACCTGATTTATACTACATTGCTCAATGCTGTCACGTGCCGAAAATAGCTGATCTAAAACACAAATCTACACCTCGAAACGAGGTGTAGATTTGTGTACAAGGGCATTAAAAGGTTTAAATGTTTGAGCGATGCTCACTGTTATACTATAAATACAGTATCTGTGGTCAGCAGCACTGCAGCCATTGATGGAGGTGATGCAGTACGTATGCAGTTTCTTACCAGAATGAGCAGACATTCAGATGAGAAGTCCTGATGAGCTGGAATGGTTGAGAACACAGAAAGAACCAAGCAGCTAAAGACCAGGATGAATCTAAAAAACAAACAAGGAAGAGACAACCATAAATACATGTGTGCTACACAGACCTGCGATCATCAGATGAATGGGTTACAACATAAGACTATTTCCGATAGTCAGTCAAATTGTCAATAAATAGTACCATTGATTAACCACAGAGATTTGGTGTACAGGGGCGAGGCGGGTAAGCCAAGTACAGACCCCTGGGAGAGTCCATTCAATATGGGTTCAATGGTTAAACTGACATTTAGAAACTGAACATTCTGACGAATATTGAGTTCTAAGGGTTGCATTTGATTTCAGTATTTGAAACCAATCTGGAGGAGAAGGAAATGGTAGCAGCAGAGCAAGTGGAAGCTCAGTGCCGAGACAGACATGTTCCCCCTGAAACGTAATCATTCTATTTACCTGAGATATCATGTTATTAGTACCGTACTTGTTTGTGCTACATGATGTGCATGAAACAAGCAATGAAAACTGCGGCTGCTGGACAGCGAGCAACATCCGCCCGTTTCCACACTCTGACCGGTCGACCCTCAGACAAGCAGACGGAGCCCTCCATCTTCATAACCATAACATGCTTTATTTTTCCATCACATAAATCTGCAATATGAGGTGAGTGAATCACCTTCCAACAACGCATCATTGTCTGAAATATGAACATGGGGTTTAGAGCTATGGTGGCCTTTCATACTAAACGGTTAGAGCACATCTGCGTTTGATCATCGTGGATCTGTTTTTAAGCCTGTCGGGGGAGAAAGACGGGTCTGCAGTCTATGTTATTGTTTTCTTTTTAGCCTTTATCACGGAAAGGTTTTGCAGAGCATTCATGCTCTTTAATTTTTTATTTACTTTTTTTCTTTTCTATTCAATCAGTTACACACGTTCAGACCTCACACTTAGTTTGTGGGGATTCGAACATGATCAGCCTGCTTCAGCCAACAACAATAACCTAAAACATCATCATTATTAATTAATTGATATATAAATCAAACAAATACTAAATACAATTCTTCTTCTTTAATTTTCATCCCAAGATTTCACCTTTTTCACCTTGGGCCAATTGCCTAAGCTGTAATCCTAGATGCTATCTCCCTCCGCCAACCTGGGGGGAGCCCCGAACTGAGTGAGCAGGCTACTATACTTCACCTGCACAGCCTTCCCGGCGGAAATCAAGTCTAGGGCCTTCTAGCTGTGAGATGACAGTGCTATACCAACTGCAACACCGAGCCACACAAACAATAAATGAATACAACGTATTCAATTAATCAAAAAAAGTGACAATAGTGATAATAGGAAAATAGTCAGCCCTAGGCTGACATGACCCTGTTTGACGTATCTGACCTATGGAAAGGCAAAATAAAGTTCATGATTTACACAGCCACAATAATGGCTGTGTAAAAAAGTCCACATTTTTATTTACTGTCTCGGCTCGGTCTTGCACATAATTTGACTCGGGCTTGACTCAGACCAAGGGACTCGGGAGTCAGGACTCTTCACCACTGAGTCCACTCAAGTCACAAGTCACTACAACGCAATGAAATAAATGTATTATACCCATATTATAAGGAGCCCATTCACATTAACATTATACAGCTGTCTGGCGCTTATAGACAGTTATCTTGCTATCTTGCTGTAAGTAACGAGCATGCCTGCTCTCGCAGTGGTTTCTGTACTCTGTACTCAAATCCCTCCCACACTCTGTCTTGACTCTGACTTTGCCTTCACTTGGACTCACTTAGGTGGACTTGACTACAACACTAGTCCTTATTTCAGTTCAAGCTACATACTGTGTATACTTTCTCCTTGTTCTCTATCACAGCAGATTTTTATTTTTATAGTAGAGAACACGTATCTTATAGCACCGATTTAAGCAACAAAAGTTGATGTTTGCAATGGTGCTTGTTTGAATGGGGGCCAATGTGTACTGACAAGCATTGTTAACGCTGTCATAAATAAATTAAATAAAACGTCCTTGTCCCCCTAACACATCCTACGCACTTCACTCTATGAAGGTTGTCAAAGTAAAAATCACAAAAGACAAGTCATAGATACTACTCTGTTAAGCGGTTACTTTGTTAATCAATTCCATGCTCTGCCTCTGTTATAGTCTAATCTGGTCCCATGTGGCCTATCTTGTGCTCAAAGCCATCTGATAGTATGAAGCCTGGCATCAGTCAGTCAATGCACACATACTGTACACATAAACACTTGTGCTCAGGGTCCTTAAATGAACACCAGCTAAATGTGGGTCGATATATTCATTTGGCATGCCATGTATGCTTCGGAACTAAGCCAGCCGAATTTGGCCGGTGATTTTTTTTCTTTTTTGCAACAACATACATACAGCAATATCAGCAGCACTGATGTCTCAGTGCCAGTAAGAATTGGACCTTTACGGGACCATTTGGTCACTTTGAGATATAAATGAAAACACGGTTTTAATGTATGGTGTCCACTGTCCATCTACGTAGGAAAACGAAAAGCTGTGTCCCAGTCAAAGTTCAGTATAGGTCACTAAATGTTCTCAATATCCAAATGCTTTGGCACCGGGCAACCATGACATATAGCCACAGCCCACAGCTACGCATGCAGACATATATAAAAGAAGTGGGGCTGCGTTATCACTTTCTGTCTCATATAATGCTAAGCTAGGGACTAGAGGAAGTATGCATCACATTAATGTCAGCTCTGTATTATGCTTAGCCACTTTATGAGGAGACAAGGATTCAAAGCGAAACCTAAAACCCAATAAAAGATCTGTGAGTCTGTCTGTTTGCAAGTCTTGCTCTCAAAGAGCAACTGTTACTTAGTTACTGCATTTAGTGCATTATAAAAAGTGAGTGCATTTATGATGAAAACTAGAATCATCCCTTGAACAACAGCAACATACATACCTTGACATCAAATGTTTGTTCTAGCTGGCTTATATACTGCAGAACACTGCTCGATATGCATGCGCCTCCATGTTAAATGTTCCCATTACATTTGGCGACAGGCAGGTTGTCCAAAGACCAAAAGGTAGTTTCAACACATTAATTAATTCTTCCAGATGTTTGGAACTACAGACATCTGTAATATACCTTTACATTTTGATACAATACATGAAATAGTAAGAACTGAGGAGACGATTGTTTGTGTGCGTGCGTGCGTGTGAAAACAGCATTGTGGAGTTTGTCGTCCAATTCTCCTGTTATCTTCTCTCTCTTCTCACAACGCACGCACGCACGCACACGCACACGCACACGCACACACACACACACACACACACACACACACACACACACACACACACTTTAATGTGTGTGTGTAACAGACAGAGAGATGTAGACAAGAACACAGGGGATAAATATGCATGCTCTTTAAAAGCCGAGAAAAGATTCTCTGTGCATTCAAAGACAGCAGTGCTGATACCAAGCCTATGACCGTGCCAACCATATACCATCGCATATGACATCGCTATGAACAAAGATGACAGAACAATTTCCATGATGCACCTGGGCTCTTTGAAAGCCAGTGCCACACGCTGTACTGCGATTAATGATTTAATTGTGATTTATTTTTGCATTGAACATTGGAACGTTACAGTCTGTTTTCTTCGTAATCACAAATTGCACAGGGAAAATATGACAAATAACTTAGATATACAAAGAAATCACTGACACATTTCATGTGTATGTATAGCTGATCTACACGCTCACAAAGTGATGTGTTGTAAGCTTGTAGATCAGCTATTTATGCTATTTTTGGAGAAACAAAATGACGTTTTTCAACATGGAAACAATTGATGATTATGCAAAAAATAATTGTGATTATCTCAAATAATTGCGATTAGACAATTATGTAGTAATTGTGACAGGCCTAGGGGGTGCCCAGCAAATTGAGTTAGCATCAAAATCGTCTATTCCAAAATAACTGATCTACAAGCTTGCGATGCGTTGTGTGTGAGCTTGTAGATCTGCAATTTTAAAAAAAAAGAATCTTGAATAACAGAACGATCACCCACGGTGAAAGCCGTGGGTGATGGTATGAGAAAGAGTCTATTTGTGGGGGGAAATGTAACATAAAAATTGACCTGTGTGTGTATAGCACCATGCCAGGGTTTGGGGTTGATTACTGGCGAATAACCAAATGCAACATGAGCAAAGTCAGCTCCTTCCACAATGGCTGCTTGAGAAAGAGCTGCAGATGAAATATCAAACCAGGAGAGGAACCACAGAGGAAAAGTAAAACGTTAGAGGCTGAGCTACTTGAGATAGGTTTCTTAGGGGGTGAGAGGTGTGTGTGTGTGTGTGTGTGTGTGTGTGTGTGTGTGTGTGTGTGTGTGTGTGTGTGTGTGTGTGTGTGTGTGTGTGCGTGCGTGTGTGCGTGCGAGCTGATCTCAAGCGCAGCACGGCTCGGTACAGTATATGTGCAGAGCTGTGTCCCTGACTGACACTGCAGAGAAGCTCAAAAAACGCTGCTACTGGCCTTTCAACGTGTCATCGATGATTTAATCGAGACCGTGTTGCTGAGAAGAACATCTCTCTACTATAACACGCAGTGTGGAGGTGCTGAGAAGGCCGTCTAAATGTAACAAAGCGGGCACATTAGCGTGAAATGATTGGAGAATTATCATGAGACACGATGGCTCTGCCCTAGTGCGTGGTACATGTATTTGGTGCTGCTTTGAAGTGCATTTCCAGGCTTTATAATGTGAAAGCATTATGCCACCCATGGCATGTAGCAGATGGCCTGCTATAGCTAGATACGGGTTCAAAGATGTTGCATCTATCTGTGGCAGATGTACCTGTCAGCATGTGTATGCATCCTTGTCATTCTTATTACCCTCTCTCTAAAGGGCAGTCCATACTATTATACCCCCGACCGTCGAACTTTTTGTCGGAAAGCTCCGGTACAACTACAACATGACGTCACTCGCAACTTCTGCACACATTCCTCCGAATTTTTGTTCTGAAAGCTGCACTCCCATATGATGTGACTCTACTTCGGAGAAAAAAATAAAGTCTGATCTTTCCGACGAAAAGTTCGGTGGTCTGAGAGAGTATGGACTGCCCTTTACTCTGTCTCTTACTGTTTAGGTTTAACAGAATTGACGTATTAACAGTCTTACTACAAGTTAACTGCAGATGACACTATACAGTTACAGTATGATACTGCAGTTCAGTGGGCATACTGTCTATAGTAATATTTAACAGAAAACATCTGGAACGTAAATTAGCTTTTCTTTCTAAAGCTGGAGTGGAGGGACATTTTCTCCGGTCTGGTTTAAAGATGGATGCCACCATTTTTTTCCACCCTAAAACATGATCATCAGGTATTATTAAAATATAAGGGGGAAGAACTTTTTCCAAAAAGTGTACAGTATTTGTTAAAATCATGCTTTTATGTGGACACGCCCACCAGTTCATTAAGAATGCCTGGATTGCCTGGTGGGTGGTGATGGGTGGTGAACTGGTGATCCACCTGAACTGAAGCCGCACCCACAGCTGTAGTTGTATGATAAAGGGGGAGGGGTTAGGGGAGGGGCTAATAGTGTGGTGTCACTATATTACTGTTTACTTCATTGGCCCGTTTGACTGTCAAGGGTTCAGCCTCCAGGAAGAAACCCTAAATACAAAGTTAATACACCATTGCATAAAAACAACTCCAGGGTGTCTAATGAAGTACTGTCACCTCATAGACACATGAAAAACTGGAAAAATACAAAAATTGTGGCACTCCATCTTTAAAGGACAACTTATTTTTATTTTTATTTGCTGCTTTCTTTTGTTTTAACGATTTTAGCTATTTTTGACAGAGGGGCGGGGGCATTCGAACAAGTTCAATAGATCCTGTGATCTTTTGTGGACAGATTTAGTCTATAGTAGATAAATAATAATAAAGAAATCGGCGTAAGATTTTGTAAAAAGAAAAAGACATTTAGCCACTTGTTTGAACTTTTGAACAAAAAGATCAAGGATGCATAAGCAGACTGAAGCCCATCACACACCGTCTGCGACCACCGCGCGTCAAAACAGCCGCCTCCATTATTTTCAATGAACCTATCGCACACCGGCTCCGTCCGCCGCGTCGCCTGGCGCGCCGATAGAACCAGTTCTATTTTCCAGGCGGCGCCGCGCGGCAACGCCGCGTCGGACGGAGCCGGTGTGTGTTGGGCTTGACTTGACTGGTGCAGATGAGGTCATTCAGTTAAATGTATGTATGGTGTAATGCCTTTGGTCTATTTAGGCACTCTGTGTCTTATTAATTTAGACAAAGGAAAGCTAGCTTGATTCCTGCCTCGAGCCAGCCTGCCATTGTATAACCATGTGCTCCATATTCTTACCTCAATTCCCACTGTGCCCCCCAAAAACAGCCAATTAGAGAAAAAACAGATGGACGGATCGTTCTGCTGTTTCCCTGTGCACTTATCAGCATTGGAGATAGAGTTGGATAAACAGCTGGGCTGAGATATCACAACTCAACTAAAACGTAGCCAAGAAATCCATGAGCAAAAGAAGCACAGCAGTGCCTATATGTACTGGCATAGACATAATCTACCATTATATTTCATACCACATAAAAAACAGGTGTTAAGAGAAGATAAAGCCATGAGACTAAAATGAATATACTGCAAAACTCATGTGTAATGGAAAGTTACGGTTATTTAACGATGTACTCTTTGGCAGAAGAAGAAAAAACATGCACAAGTGGCGAGACATGCTGTAAAACAAAAAAGATTACGTTTGAAACGTCATGAAGCCAACTACCATTTAATCCACCCCATTCTCTCATGTTGAGACATCTAAAGAGGTTACACAAATTAAAAGTCCATTAGCAGTTGTGTAGGAGGACATGTAATGGAAAGTAAAACATATATTTAAAAAAAGGGGGGGAGATTTAACGACATTGACTTTACAAGTAAACCAGTCTTTAACTGGGCTGCCTCCCACAGTTTATAAAGCTCAGCTGTATCATTGGTGAGGTGTCACTCCCAAAATGTATAAGCGATGTTAGCAGCATCTTTTGCAAGCTGCAAGGACAACATTTGCCTTGTGGGGCTGTGTGCCAGACATTAGCACCAGCACCACTTCTGGTGATATGTTTAAAAACCAAGCTGTCGTGTTTGCACCCAGTTGAGGAGCCACCACTTTTCCACAGAGACACTTTCACATCTGGAGACTAATTGAAACAGGATGTGAAGCCACAGGCGAAATCCTCCCACCAGAGATCTGCATCTGGTGACTTCTACCCCAAATCACAGAGAATAAATCTTAAGTCCTCTAGCGCTGGCCTGAGTCACTGATGTAATGATTCAAATGGGAAATAGGAAGATCTTGGGACGAGGCCAGTCAAAAATCTTTGGTAATTAAAGGTGCCTTCAACAGATACTCTGTGTGTGTGTGTGTGTGTGTGTGTGTGTGTGTGTGCGAGTGTATGTGTGTGTGTGTGTGTGTGTGTGTGTGTGTGTGTGTGTGTGTGTGTGTGCGTGCGTGCGCATGTGTGCGTGCGTGTGTGTGTACAAGTGTGTATGTGTGTGTATTCTATTCAGACAATATTTCAACCATTGGCCGCTTAGAGTAGACAACTCCAAAATCAAGTGTTTCATTTGATAATTTAGACCGATACGAACATTGTTAAAAGAGTCACATAGGATAGAGTTCTGTTTCTAGGGTATTTATCTTCACCTCACACACAGCTCTCATTATCCCTGGCAGTGGTGTGTATTTTGTCCACAGCAATCACTGTCGTGGACTAATTTGTGTCATGTGGGAGAGTATATTGATCCCGTTATATAGTGTTGAAAACAGCCACAGTGGCATTGTGGTACAGCACATTCCTTCATCTACTTTGCCCTGCTCTTAATTCACTGGCGTGAGTGGCGTCCCACTTTCCACTGATACGTTCCATTGATCACCACTACTTGTCTCCCGTCTCTGGCCATATAGTGGCCCATAATGGGTCGATACAGGGCTTTGGTTTCCATCCTGCTCCTGCCTCCATCTCCCTCTAGCAAATAAATATTGATGGATGCCAGCCAGGTAAGGGAATACTTAGCCAGACCCCTATGAGACAGATGCAGATTGGTCTCATTTTTCCGGGGTACAGAGAGTCAGACATAGAACTTGGGAGCAGAGCGGTGAAGTGGTGTCCTGATGAAATCTCACAAGGTGTTCAGGTAACTAAAACCCTTTGACAGATCCATGTCTTCATGCAGTCACACCTGTCCAGATAGTGTTGGAGTTCGAGAGGATCTAGAATCGCCACGCACAGGTGCAGATGTACACTGTACATCTGCACACACATTGACTCTCTCTTTCATACTGTCTGAAAGTTGATTCAAATTTCTATTAAATTAAATTACATATTTTAATCTAGGGGTGTCGTATAGACAGTAAATGTACTGTAAACCACGCAGCCATGGCTGCAGAAGGCCCGGTCAGATTCTCAGCGGTAGTGCCTATTGCTTGACACACAAATCCAACTTTCACTTCACCAGACATTTCCTGGTTGTGCAAACTGTTCTCGTTGTGGTCGATTATTGCCAGAGGTATTTCTGTTTCATTCAAATAACTGAGCTGTAATTGATCAAATTCTAAGGGGACATACAGTACATCCCCATACACTACATAGCTGTGTACAGTACAGACACATCTCGTTATGGATGGCTTGGTCTTTGGTTCTGTGATTATTTACACTTTCTAGCACTCACTATTATGTCCTATAAGAGTCAAAATCTCACCTCATCTGGTCCTCCAAACAGGTGAAAACAAATTACATATACTGTTTTGCAAGTACTATTTACCTAAGGCCTGAGGAAAGGTAAAATAGAAGAAAAACAATACAATTCTGAGGATGGAAGGACCACTTAGAAGAATCTCTACCATTGGGTGCAAGAATTTATGTGCAGCATGACAAGAGCCTCAAAGGGCCAGTGATTTAAGTGCAACAGAAATTGAGCTTTTCCAGTTAAAGACATAGATCATCATGAAGACTCCCATCACATTTTGGCTTATATCTCTTGAACAGTACAGTAGGTCATACTGTACAATCACAAATGTATTTTACCGTACTTCCTTGTATCATGACGAAACTCCCCACTAGGCCTTACCCAGCTACTACTCCTACAGATTTTGTCCAAAACTCACACAAATCAGTAGGCTATACATTATAGTCATGTGATAAAGATGTATCAGTCAGACGTTAAATATTTCATTCACATTAGCTATGATTGACTTCCAGTTGCAAGCCCTGGGTAGCCAGCCCGGCCTGGCAGCGATCTGCATCCTGAGAAGCACACCTTTCCAGTTACATCTGCTGTTATTTTAATGCCTAATTTAATAGTTTTTTTCTAAACCATGCACCATATGTTTATATCTGGTATTATATCTGCTGCTATTTTAACTGCCTCATTCCATTGCTATTTTTATCCATGTACCTTGTGTATTTTACACGGCTCATAGACATTTGACCCCATTCTTGAAACTGCAAATGATGGGCGCTTGTTCCACAAAGAATTTCACCAAATTAGTTACAGTATATCTGTGATTTAACAAATGAAGCTGAAGTTGAGTTCAAGTTGAAGTGCTATTGAGTTTGTATAGAGGCAGTAAATACTGTGGGGCATTATATTCACCGACCAGTGCTCAGGTAAACCCTCTGTGACCTCAAAATAGCACAGACCCCATTAATCAGAAGTGCAGGAGTGGGATGGTCAAGGGCTAGACGGCTAGCATCCATCTCCATGTAGTCTAAATTTGGATGATAATGAAGGACGAGGCTGATGGTGAACATTAATGTGGCTGCCAGACCCCGGGCTGCTCCTCAATGTCAGCCATGTATTATTAATACTCATCATCACAATGGCTTCTCAATCAACAGGCAAGCACTGCGGATGCGCGAACCCGTCTACGATCACTGAAAAAAGAAAGGCCAAGCCAAAGAAAATTAAGAAAAAAAAAGAAATCAGCGATCCGGTTTGATATCAATAATAAAGCTTATCTGACGTAACGTTCTGCCAATAGCGGTTGCCGGTTGGATTCTAATATTGGTGGAACGTTCCGTCACAAGCAGTTCCTTTGTTAATGAAATTGACCACATGCGGTCTTCCTCCGCTTGAAATAATTTCAATTCAAATGAAAGACCAACATAATGTTGCTGTTGTTGGGATATACGTGAAATTAGCCCTTTTCTTTCACCCACCCTAACTATCACTATTCATGAGATAAGATAAGATATAGATGAAGCGCACAGTGCCGCACACATTCTGGCTGTATTAATTGTGTAAAATCTGGTGCTAGAGCTTTACTAATATATGCAAACATTCCATCACTGAAGTGTGCTCCCCTACTGGGAATGTGTCTATGCATGCACGCAGTTTGTTTGAGCAAATAAGGCCGGAAGGAGACCAAACAAACAAGCGATTTACTGTGAATATCTCAACATCCATCCACGCGGCTAAACATACCAATATTTCCCAGAGGAACAAGAAGCCTGGAGCGAGGCCAGTAATGCCCAGAAAACCGCATAAAAGGAGAGTAGCGGGATGAGAGGGGAAGAAATGATGCCTATCGGAAGAGTCAGAGAGAAAGTGAGATGTCGTCGGTCAAAGAGTCCAATTACTATGCATGACTGGTAAATCTATCACGGAGAGAGAAAGGTTCATTTACTTCCGCAGGGTTCAAATCTTTGCTCTTTTTTGCATGAAGAATCCATTTAGAAAATGTAACCGTTTGACAGTTAAACTGAATCTCCTTCAGATTTTCATTCTTTCTACACTTCCATTTGTCATTTGAAATAAATTAGTCAATTTTATTCAGATAATTTGTGATTCCACAATAATTTCTCATACCTCCAGTACTTTAAGATAACCTAATCTAAGACCGAAACATTGTTATATTCCCATTAAAGTATTATTATCATTACTGTTTGGTCTTCTCTCACGCAACTGTAGCTTTTGGTGGGAAAAACTACTACTAAAAAGTAAAATGTAAAATGTCCTTGAGTAAAGTAGAAAGTATTGGCATCAAAATGTACTTAAAGTACCAAAAGTAAAAGTACTCATTATGCAGAATGTTCCATTTCAAAATTTCAATGTGTCGCATTGTGATGCATTGTGAGCTTGTAGATCTGCTATTTTCAAATGGACGAAATGTATACTGTAGGGCTGAACTGGTTTTGTTTTTGTAGGAGACCACTAAAAGCTTCACATACGGCAACCTTCCCCGTGTTTCTTCACTGGTCCGATCCAGAAGAGCGCAGTTTGCCGGCCACTGCTACAGAGCTGACAATGAGGTTATATCTTCCCTTCTTCTCTGGAGTCCTGCCTCAGGGCGGACCAGAGGTAGAAAGCTGTCGTTCCCTGATGTCATCGCTAGGGACACATGCTTCAGTAGGCAGGAACTGGGGGTGGCAATGAAGGACCGGTGCTTCAGTAGGCAGGAACTGGGGGTGGCAATGAAGGACCAGGAAGTCTGGCGTAGCATTGTGGAATCCATGATCTCGACCGCGGTCGAAAAATTATGATGATGATGAAAATCTTCACAAATGCTCAATGTATCTCCAAAATGTCCGAAACATCACAAAAGGGCTAAAGTGAGAGCCATGTGATGGCGGAGAATGAATGGTTTTCAGAGAATATTTCTGAGTGAGGAGATTCAGAATGACTGTGAGTGAGCATCAGTTATGACATGGGGCAGTAGTCTTTTTTTGGGGGGTGTGACAATGTTGACAATTTTAGAAATTTAAGAAATGTTTCTTACCTCAAAAAGAAAGAAACCACTACTGCATTAAAAGTAAGTAAAGTAAAAACTAGTCAAACATTGGCCAAATTGTCAAATAATATAGGAAAAAATGAAAATTGGCTATTTTTACAATATTTATCTGAATATGATTATTTCAGGGGATCGTGGCTTGAAAAGGTTAATAACCTCTGGTGTGGGGCACCACAATCTAAAAAGATGCTATCACATAATTAGATTGACAACAGACCCATAAAAGTCTACGTGATCACACCACACAACTTGAGGAGAACAATATTTTAAAATCATTGTTCGTGTAGTTCTTATTTCTTCATAGAAAGAGTATCTGGTGATCAAAGTCAATAATTTGACAGCAAGTGCCACAATTCTTGCTAGACTAACCAAAGCGCACAACATCATAACATCAAAGATGTCGTAATTAGTTTATGTACTGTACACTCAATCAAGTGTACAGTACATTCATAAAATACACAGTGGAAGCTATGGTGTTAAAAAATATACTTTGAGTAATAGTTAGGACTTTTGACGTAAAGTGAGGGTAACGGATGTGTCGTCGGGGACTGTCTGTGTGTATGTGTGTGTGTGTATGTGTGTGTGTGTGTGTGTGTGTGTGTGTGTGTGTGTGTGTGTGTGTGCCAGCCACTGTTCTTTTGGGCACATGAATGAGGCACTGCAGAGACGGGAGCGCAAAATTATCCGAAGTTTACAATAGCTACTCCCAGAGTCCCATTGATGATCATCCGATCACCATATAGCCTACAATTATTATGCATATGCCATGTTAGCTATACCTACAGTTTATAAATCATGCTGAGCGAAACATGTGTTTTAATTTTGAATAATTTATATTTAAACAAGATGAAGAAGTCTCCACTCTGATTCCCACACACAGTGACAGCTCTCCATGTTTACGCACGACAGAATATTCTGTACACTGCAGTGTTTTTTATGTTTCCTTAAGCAATAGATGAATGTGCTCGGGACATCTTTGTACTGCGTAAAATGAATATCCCTTCTCCGCCTCCAACTGTGCAGCTCCTTATCCGCCACATAGTTTGCTTCATTTCCTTTATTTGCTACGGATTGCATTCCCACCTGCACCGAATCGAAATCAAGTGCTATTGGAAGCGAAGCGAAACCCCCGTTTTTTGGTGAAGTAGAATGCGGTTTGTTGATGCGCATTAGGATTCAAATGAGCCTTCACACCTGCCAATCGAAGCGCATTTTATGACAATACACAGCAGGATTCGTTTTAATCGCAGTAAAGCTGCTTGTGCTTCTGGTGTGAATGTCACCTGAGTGATTGAGCGTGCGTGCGTCACGTGCGTGCGTGCATGCCCGTTCATATGTAGGATTCCATGCATACTTACCCGAGTGCATACAGTACATACCCGAGTGCACGCGTGTTTGTGTGTGTGTGTGTGTGTGTGTGTGTGTGTGTGTGTGTGTGTGTGTGTGTGTGTGTGTGTGTGTGTGTGTGTGTGTGAGTGTGTGTGTATATATACAAAAAAAATGTTTGAAGTTAATAAGCTACTACCTACCGCCTATACCTTTTCGATCATGTTAAAAGAGAATAATATATGATTTGTGTAAAGATCGAAATAAACCATTCATCCATGAGTCAGTGCTGTTATAAACCAATGTACTTTTGTTCATTTTGATACTGATGTTGAGAGCTAAACACTCTACAGCGACTGGCAGTATAACAGTCTATAGTCTGCCAGACACACACAGTTCATCTTTTTGAAGGGTTAAACCCTCTAGTCTAGTCTATAACTTAGTGAAGTTGACCAAGGTCGGCTTGGTCCGCTCTTTTTATCCCTCTCTACACCAAATCCTTTTACTGAAGAAAATGTTCTGCATGTTTTAACAAGGTTGTCTAGAAAGACAGCAGATTCAAACATGCAGTGCAGAAGTGTCTTTTGGTTAATAGCTTCATACAGAGATGATAAAAGTACAGTTACAGTAGCCTACTGTACACAAACCTCAGGGTGGGGGGGATTGAGTGTCTATTCCATAAAGTGTTATTCTTTCAGTGTTTTATTACATTGTGTGGGCTCCTATAAACACTGTTCGTAGGCGCCTTTTTTTATTTCAGTGTCTTTTGACTCTGTAGAAGAGAGATGTGTGCAATTACTCTAAAAAGTGAGTAGAGAAAATAACTTTAATATCAATTAAGTGATTTCCGTTATTAAGTCAAATACAGTGACACAGAAAGGTAATTCCTGTCAAACAAGTGCAGAAATAAGAAGTGAAAAGGTCTGACTAAGCTGAATGTTGGAAGAGGAGCAGAGGAGAAAGAGCTATTGGGATTTGTATTAGGTGAAAAGTGCTGCAGTATATTAAAAAATTGATACTATAAATACTTTTTTTTTGTCTCATACAATGTATTTTCCACCAAATGTAACCTAAAACAGTCCCTTCACCACACAAAAGTCGAAAGTTGTCATTGTCATAGTAAAAACAGACAAGGTAAAAATTGTTCTGTTGAACTAAAAAGAGAAATAGAAATAGCCGACAGTACAGATAGTCTTATTTCCCAGTCAACAATGACAAGTGCTAATGTTTTCAGTGCGTTCCTAACTGCTTTGTCAAAGGCACTCAGCACAGTTCTGAATAGCAGCCAATGATAACTAGAAGATGATTGATGAAAACCTCTTCCCTACGCTGACGCATGTGTATAGGTGTCCACTGACAGCTGACATTACAGTCAAAACAACAAGACTACATGACTCATCATTGTCGGTTAAGGCCATGGATGTACTGCTTGAGGCTTCAGTTCGGAAGAACAGCAAAGTCTTTCCTGTCGGACACAGATATAACTGAAACTATTTTACACCTGGGTTTGAATTTCAACTTCAAGTGCATCGCTCAAAGTGCTGTTCAATTTATTAAAACATTACTGTAGGTGCAAACAGACACTATAGTCACGTGCACAGTGGATAGTCATGTGCGCTCTCAATCTGAATGATATAATAAGGGACATTTTCCTGGCAGTTTTCTGAATTTTCCAGATGCTTATTTGATCTTTCAGCAGTATTGATTGATTGATTGATTGATTGATTGATTGATTGATTGATTGATTGATTGCAGTGCATTTAATGAATACGCTGCAATCTAAACCATGACTGAATCGTAACTGTACACTGGTAGTCTTTTGTGTTCACCCTCATGAACTAAAATATAGTAAAAAAACAAACAACAACTAAATAATACAAATAAAGATACGCTCTTAAAAAGTAAGGTTTTACATTTTACATGTAAGGTACATTTTTCAATTTAGGGGCACTTTGGGGGTCAGGAAGATAAAATGCTTATAAAACATGGGAGTCGGATGGCTGTTTGTGTTACAGTAACGATAACAACCTCATAATAAATTACAACTAGGCCTAAGCCAAGGCTATGGTGAGAGAGCAGCCAGAGATAGCCAAATGGAAAGATGATATAAATCAAATATGCTAAGTCTATCCACTTTACAATGCACAAGATGGAACTTAAGAGATGTTTTCTGGTTAAAGGGTGCTAGGAGGAGGAGGGAGGGAGGGAGGAAATGAGCTGGGGGAGGTGGACTAGAGATATTTTCCATCCATTAGTGGCGTAGCATGAGATACACACATAATTCACTTTCCACAGTTTCACCCGATTAACTAATCACATCATAATCGAGCTGGCTCTGGCCGTTACTCATCATCACTGAGGAGCTGGTTATCAAGAGAGCAGAGCAAAGCTGCTCTCTCCTTTTCCACTTGCTCTCTCTTCCTCTGTCTCTCTATACACGCACACGCACATGCACACGCGCGCGCACACACACACACACACACACACACACACACACACACACACACACACACACACACACACACACACACACACACACACACACACACACACACACACACACACACACACACACACACAGAGAGAGAGAGAGAGAGAGAGAGAGAGAGAGAGAGAGAGAGAGAGAGAGAGAGAGAGAGAGAGAGAGAGAGAGAGAGAGAGAGCGTATGGATGAATGACAAGCATAAATAATTGTTAAATGCATTCGGATGAGAAGATAACCCTAACACACCATGTATAGTCTGAGTCTTTGGCTTAGCTTGGAGCCTCATTCACCAATATCGTCATAAGTCAACTCAACCAGGTTCATTCAGGTCAGAGTGTAAAACCCAAATTGACATGTATTTCGTTGCAAAACCCCATCTTATGCCTAATGCACTCTCCCTCTGCCCATGGAAGAGCCACATTGCCTTGGAATACATGTTTTGATATACAGAATTATCACTCACACATTTTAATGAATTAACTAGTTAATTGCTGGTTATAGAGAACTTCAAAATACAACAATCTGCTTGTGTTCTGGATTAATTAGTATAGTAATAATATAGTATACTTGTGACTCCCACCGTCCACCATCCACGCACCTACAAGACATTATATAAGACTAAGGAATTAGTAGTTAAAAAGATCATACATACATTTCTACTGTTAGCAAAGTGTCTGCTTTTCTGGGGCCAGAGTGAAAGAGTCCTTTAATAAATCAATTAAAATAATAATTGACCCTGCTTTACAATGATATGGCAAAACATTTCCCTGACCAAAGCCAATAAAGATTCAACAATGCTCCATGTGCGGTTGGACAATGCTTCTAAAGAGTTCTGTCTTTTATCACCATGACAATGACATTCTGCCTCTACATGCATCCAACATCCATTCAGCTCTTCAGCCTCAAATACATTCAAACCAAGCCCTGTGCGTGACAAACCTGAAAGCAGCCATTTGATTTACAGTACGAACAATCTTTCACGCAATGACACAAATAATGCTCATGTACAGACATGACTGGTGAAGAACAATACAGACAGTCTTCAGCCAAGTCTGGGTGGTCACAAATGCAAACATGCCAACACAAAAGCAGCAAACAGACCAAAGGCCTGCATTGTTTGGTGAAACTGGCTAGTGAATAAAACAATTCATGACATTATTAAGGACTGCAGGAATAAGCCACAAGCAGCCTCTCTCTTTGGATGCACAGACCAGGTGCGACCCGTTTAGACATTAATTCATTTTGTTTGCTTTTTACCAAATTTTCACCCCAATTTAGTCATTATGCAAATTGATTCCTCCCTACACACATTTCTGTGTTGTCAACTTGTCACTGCTATATTCACTTCGTTTTATTCCATGTGTTGTCACTGACTCAGTGAGGAGCCCCCACCTGTTGTATCCTACTGACTCAGTGAGGAGCCCCCACCTGTCATAGAGCCTTTGTCCATGACCGGAAACAAGACCGCAAGTGTTTCACTATACTTGTACTGTTTTGCATTTCTGTCTAATAAAGTATTTAATCAGTCCTACTCCTCCCGCCCAGGACTCCCCGCCCAGGACTCCCTGCTGACAGATGCAGCCCCAGCCGGTGGTGCCAAGTATCACGCTCTCCCCAAACATGTGCCAATTGCGTTCGTGCAGAGTCAGACACTCCACAATGCCGATGCACCAAGGTGATTTTAACCCACGACCTCCGTGGTGGTGGGCAGCTATACTTATACCACTGTGCCACCTGTGCTTCGGCCCATTATACATTCTACATCAATAACTTGCAAAATAGTGCATCCCTTGAACATCACCCCACCGTCCCACGCTACCTCACCCAACGCCAGATATGGTGAATTATGTAGTCACTAGTACAACTTCAACGATAATTGCTCCTGGTAAATGCAGAGACAGTGGCCAGCTTAAAAAATGAAAAGGCAGAAAGTGGACAGGCTGCACAGGCTGTCGACTTCAGCATGCAAGCAACCACATGTAAAATCTCGCAAAATACAAAATACATTTCTGTCAACAAAATTAACTGTAAATAAGTAAAACTAGACTAAAGGTTACAAAACATTTCAGCTGACTAAAACTAAATGGAATTTTATTCAAAAGACTAGATTGCTGTCAAAACCAATCCTGCAGACTATATACAAGCACCATATAACACAAAACAATATGAATCCTACACATACATTCACACCAAACACAGTGAGCCTTGAGCAGCCATAGGGGCAAACCTTTGAATCACTTCTCCCTAACACACCTTTCAGTCTTGAATGAACTAACTGTCCACCCCCCATTCAAGCCCTCTATCTCTGGTGTAAGGTCTCTGGAAAAACAACAAGACCGCTGGCTCTGACAGAACTGCAATGTTAATTTTGATTTAGTCTTCTCCTCACTCTAGGCTGTGTACCAACGCGTGGACGATATTTAATTTCCTTAGTGCGAGCTTGGATTAATATTTTATAAGGTTCCAAACATGGTACTTCATCCCATTTTGAGCAGAAAAACCACTAATAACCCTGTGCGCGTGCACCGTTTACCGCAGATTATCATGTAGGCTGTTTCTACAATGGGGCCTGTGGAGGATAGCAACCGAAGCTAATGGAAGCGGGACAAAAGGTATCAATACGTGTTTCTCGTGGATGGCCCAGATGGTAATAATAGCTTTCCTCAAGTTATTTCGTGGATGGCTGGGTTGGGTTAATCTTTTGAATAGTACACCATTCAGTCTTTTAGTCTTAGTCTTAATGCAATGTTAATTTAGCCAGAAAATATTTAGTCTTACTTAGTCTTTTGAATAACACACCATTTAGTCTTAGTTCTATTTAGTCTTCTGAAGACCCAGTCCTTTAATAATAATGGATTATTTGCATTTTTATAGCGCTTTTCTATGCACTACGTGCTAACTCAAAGCACTTTACAATGGTCCATTCATTCATACATTGGGAGGTGAAGCAGCGAACAGTCGACACCAGCGTCCTCACTTTCCACATTCACACACCAATGGTGGCAACCACTGGAGACAAGGTGGGGTTCAGTGTCTTGCCCAAGGACACTTCAACATGTAGACAGGAGGAGCCGAGATTCGAACCGCCGACCCACGGATCATTGGATGACCTGCTCTTCCTCCTTAGTCACACATACTCTAGTTTGAAACACTGAGGAGAGCCACCGGCACGTCCATTTCTCTAGATAGACTGCTGCCGTGTGTGTATTTTAAACATATAATAAGTTCATAAGAAACTACTCAAGAGAGTGCAGATATTCCTTCTTTCAGGCATATGCAATCCGCCAGCCACACTAAATAACAGGTTTATTCATCTTCTGTGCAGCAGACTTTATCTTGGGCTTTGAGTATCCACTCAAAGCCCAGCATCCATATTGTGGGGGAAAACCTTTAGAGAAAACAGCAGATGGGTAGCTTATTAGCCAGGCTAAGCATTGTGAGCTTAGCTTGTCAATTGGCAAATTTCAGCGAAGATATTAAATGTAGAGCAAAAATACAGAAGTAACTAGAATAGAGCCCTAGATGGACTCTGCTCGTATGGGGTTTAAGTGGTTAAATTAAAGCATATGGCTTTCCCTTCATGATGTACTGCAGCAACTTCATAAAGTTTTGCAGCAACTTCATATGAATGCCTTCAGACATGGACTTTATTTCTGAACTTTATCATTTGACCTCGTTGTCATGAACTCTCTGTGACCTATAACCTTTTGTCTCCAATGGCAGGTGTTACTGCACCTGTAAGCCACTATAGTGGACCCTTCGGCTGGCCTCCCTCGGCAGCGCAGCACATGAGTCCTTCTCCCTGCTCCTCCGCACTGCAGTGCCAGTGTGAGAGTTTGCATCTGGAAGTCATTGCCTTACAATCTCATTATCAAATTACCAGCCTGGATACACACTAGAACTCCTGCAGTTACAAGCTGCTGCTGCTGTAGGCCGGAGACGCAGCCAGGAGCTGCCAGCACACTCCATTACGCTCCAGTGTTGGGTAGATAAGTGATTTGGGGCAGGCGTACAGGCCAACACTGATAAAACCTTGTGTGGGATGCCAGTGTTAAAGGAGAATTCCATGCTAGAAGGCTTTCTTACCTTTCGTTGCAGTTGTTAGGTCCGGGTGTCATTTTGTGCAAAAAAGCATTATTGGCTATTTCCCCTACCCCAACATAAGCCCTGAATGGGGTGCTGGTGCTTGGTATAAATCCTCTCTTCATAATGTCAACAGTATGTGTAGCATAACACTTTACTGCATAGTAACCCCGTTGCTGTGTTCCAGCCGTAAAGTGCAAGCCAATAATGCGTTTTTGCATAAAATGACACCTGGACCACTTTGGTGTAGACCTAACAACTGCAACGAAAGGTAAGAAAGCCTTCTAGCATGGAATTCTCCTTTAAACAACAAAGGCAAACTGTGTGTATATGTATGACTAGCTCTCAGTGATGACGTAAGAGATATGGTCATCTGTGTAGTCTGGTCCCAGCAGACCAGGCACAGATTAGCAGTATACTGTGGTTACTTGGTTCCAAAAAGTGACAGCCAAGTTTTTTTCAACCGTTTTTATGTATGCAAGTCTGTGCCTGGTTTGCTGGGACCAGATACCACATTACGTCATTGTTGAGAGCTGGGACCAGAGTACATGGTGTGTATATGTATGTGATGACGTAAAAAAAAACTGGCTGTCACTTTGAAGAGACCAAGCGAAATTATTACTTGCGCGCTCTGCTTGCGCAAGTAATTACAACAGGATACAGAGTAGTGTTTGACTGGCTCTTACTGAAGGCACCAGGCAACACAAACCATTTATTCCAAGCCAACTTGCAATAACTGATCAACTGATCTGTGAACTGTGACAGACAGAGCCTTGAATATCCCCTTGTTTAAAACATTTGACTTTAATGTAAACAAAATGAAATAAGAAGGTTGACTCTGACTTTATCCAATTTAGATTCTTGAAAGAAATGCATATATAGGAATATTTTCCTATACTGTATAATGACTGATTTTCATATTTCAATGTACAATTTAGATTGTACATTGATTATTACTATGAAAACTTGCAAAACCTGTCAGTCGTTCAGCTGGTCACGCCTCCAATATGGTTGCCAGTCAATTACATCACGTGACGTCACGCCTCGTGGCGTCACACCTACAATCACTGTTATGCCCATATATGGAGGCGTGACCTGTCAGACTTTGGAGGCCGATCTCTGTCACTGTCGTTTACAATACAATCCCAGTTATGCCCATATTTGGAGATCCCTGATGTCATCAATATTAAGCAGATATATGGGAATGTCAATATATGGCCATATTGTGACTCTCGATAACCAGTGTGGTTGCCACGACGCGATTCACACTTGAACCATGAACCAAGTTGGTACAACAGATGGATCTCCATAATATGTGTAGCTGACTATCATCACCTGGATCTCTATATGAAGATCACGACACTGACCTCATCAAACCCTGGATAGTGGTTTGACATAATAGATCTGTATATATGGAGCAACTCTACATCTGACCTCATACTGACACCAGATTCCAGATTTAACTCCTGCTTCTCGACTGTGCCGTATTAAGAAGCTCTGTTGTTTCAGCGCGACCTCGCTTCTTGCCCTCAGGGCGTCTTACTGGTAATACAATAAATCATTGTCTTCATGCAAATAATCAACTGGGAAAGTTTCATGGTGATAACTATTTCTTAAAACTTTCTTAAAATGTTTCTTCCTATTCACCTCCTATTCAACATATGATACAAAATGTGTGATAAATATGAAAAAGCTACTCCTGTGGAAGGATTATATATACAGTACACACACACACACACACACACACACACACACACACACACACACACACACACACACACACACACACACACACACACACACACACACACACACACACACACACACACACACACACACACACACAGCCTAAGTTCGGGGCTCTGGCTCATGGTCGAAAAACAGATGAGAATACAAAAATAAAAATCTATACCAAAGCTAGTCAGGTGCTATTTTCCCTTATAAAGGATGTTGGATCCTTTGTATGGGAGAGTTGCACCTGCACCAGCTAAAGCGAACACCACTACTTGGAAGAGGGAGCACTTTAGATCAGGGTTCCAATCAGAAACCAATCATCTCAGGAAAAGAACAGCAGCAGCATCAGCAGCAACAACAACAGAAGGGTTGCAGTCGTGGGTTGCAGCCAGCAGGACATACTACCCCATTTGTGCATACTTTGATGAAAAATAGTTATAACATACAATAACATCTGTGGTGCCCCCCTATTGTTGTCAGTGAAATGGCTTTTGGCTCTGAATTTCTTAGGCCCATTGAGGCCCATCAATGTGTGATTAAAATGTGTTTGACTTGTTTTGTTCATTATTAAATTAATCTCAGGATCTCGGGCATGGCTTCCAAAGAGTTAAGTAGTATGTGACACATCAAACTAGGGGGTTTTCATGATTCTGAATCCATTGCAAGCATTTGTTGTGCATGGGAAATTAACACTCCTTGGGCTAAAACGACCATAGGTTGTAACAAATTGAATGTAGACACCTTTATGAACACATTTGTGAAGAACGCTATTGGTAAGGATTTATTTTGCAGATTTGTCACAAATTTGGCTAACCCTCCCTAACTATGGGTGGTCTACCAAATGATTGCACCAGCGAGAAGGCACCCGCACGAACGGCACCTATGCAGTCAGTCAAAGGTCTCATCTTGAAACATATAGATAAGTAAAACCAAGATGGTTCTATCCTAAAAAAAACTTCTTCCGCCACAGTCTTTACCAGGCTAATAATACATTCCACTATCTGGGGAAGCTAGCTTCTGCTCATCCCCTTTGTTTACAATTATAGTACTGGCTGTCAAACTCAAGCTTTACCGCCTCTGGCTACATGTTGGCTAAGCCCTGCACTTGATGCTGTCAAAGCTCCCCGTTTGTTTACCAAGCGAGCAGTGCCCCCATTAAAGCCTAATAAGCGACACGCTACAGTGCGAGGGGGAAAGCATATTACAGATTAAGCCGCCTTGGCATGGTAATTTACTGACAAAGCTGTTTGTCATGTGTCTGCTGTTTCTGACTGATTGGCCTTTTTGCTGTGAAGAATGTTCATACTCTGGGGAATCTCAGTGTGTGTGTGTGTGTGTGTGTGTGTGTGTGTGTGTGTGTGTGTGTGTGTGTGTGTGTGTGTGTGTGTGTTCGTGAGTGCGTGCGTGCACGAGTGCTTGCATCGGAGCGGTGCATGCATGTTAATTTATTCCCTGGAAAAATAAAATCCCACCAGGGCTGAAGCAAACAATTAAAAATGACCCTTGGATGTTCATGTTTTTGTCAATTAGCTGTTCAAGCTGTTCAACCTTTCTAGCTTCAAAGGACCATTCGAACTTCAAGTATGTAATTGAGCCTGTTCTATGTGATTACAGATGAAGTACCATAATGTTTTAGTCGTTCTGCAAATTGAGAAAAGATGAAGAGCAGGTCTTGCAACATAATCAATTCATTATAGTGACACCATCTGTCAAAGTGTCAAAGGCAGAAAGACGTGTAACAGCGGGGTGAACAACTGACGCTAAGTTTTACCATTTCTCAACAAGCGATCGAACAATTCCATTCATCAATTTCACCATGAAAACTATTGATTACGATTTTAAATGTTGGTAAATAATAAATCTAGGACTTGTTTTAATGAAGAAAATGTTGTTTTATTTTTGTTTGTTGAGGAGTGTTAGCCTCTCCAATGCATGGCTTTTGAAAATTACATCATATGACAGCAAAGCCTATGGACTTTTTAATGTTTATTTAGAGCACTTATGGTATAAATTGAATGGCAGCCAAGTCTATGGACTTTAATGCCTTTTAATTCAAGAACTGTTCAATTTGTCAACAATGTCTAACATTCTCTTGTCAACAGATTGGCCAGTTGTGTTAGGTGTTAAATGGACAGGGTTTCCACTCGTTTGCAAATTATATTTTGTTCATTCGTCACACAACTACAGTATTTTCGCTCCGCACCGTGTTGACTGCTTAATTTTTCACCATGAAACTTATGAAACTACTTTGTAATGTATGTAATTGTATCAATTGTTTTGTATCATGCTTTTATTGTATTATTTGCTGAAATGTATTTAATTAAAAAAGACACAACTCTCAATTGGGATCAAAACAAACACAAAGACCAAAAAAGCTGAGGCGAGAGGGTGAAATCTCAGCAAAAACATGGATCATGGAAATAAATAGTGAAATATATGCTTCTAGTCAAAGGCCACAGAGACACATCTGGTCTCAATTTCACTACTTGCTGCACAAATGACAGGATGTCTCCATTCCTACAATATGTCCTTCTGTATCTCCTTCTCCGTCTTTCGATAAATATGGAATCGAAGACTTGGCTAGTTCTTTCCTCGGTTCCCTTCTCTCGCTCATCATTGGCAGTGTTGCAGTACGATTAAATCAGTAGTTCTCAATGAGGGCTCTGGCCTGGGGGTGAATATATATCAATTTGGGGTCCTTGACATGAAGATGTTTGAGAACCAGTATAATGTACTGTAACTACTGTTAGCATGGCTTGGCTACTAATAGGGTCCACTGGGAAAGGTCTTCACCCTTCTTCCATCAGCCCAGGCTTCTGATGACTCTGAGGACCACTGCTTTTGCATAAAAAATAGGCCTAGGCCTGCGGTGTGGGTGTGTGTGTGTGTGTGTGTGTGTGTGCGTGCGTGCGTGCGTGTGTGTGTGTGCGTGCGTACGTGCGTGCGTGCGAGAGAGAGAGAGAGAGTATAGGAGTTGTTGCACCACTCAAAAAGAAACAAGATACAAGGTTTCTGTCTGACAGTGACAATAGAGTATATGTAACTAACTACTCTATAGAAGCAATATATTAAAACAGAGCTGGAAGAAATGTGTCCATCAATTAATTGATTTCAAGGAATACACTCTAATTTAAATTAAATGTGTACAGTACACAGATACATGCATCTGTGTGTAAGCGCACATACAGTATGCTTGAAAAATGAAACGAAGCATGCACGTGCACACACGCACGCACACGCACGCACCCACAGTGCAGTGACAGATCACATTCGCCAGGAGTGACAGATTGCGCCCTTTGAAGGCAAACACATTAAATAATTCAAGTCCAGCTAAAATGCTGAGGACACAAAACAGTTAAGTCCTTTTCTGCGAACTGATAGAAACAAAATCTGACTGTAAGTGCTTCTGTGCCATCAAGAGGTAGAAAAGGGTTTTAGAGGGTGTGTGGTTTATGTAATGATGGTCTGCCTAGGTGGTGGCTAAGATAGACTATAACCATTTATTCGTAGTATAATGTAAATAAGAAAGATCAGTCTAGCGTATATACTGATTCACTCACAAATTCCTCCACAGTCCACAATACTGTGGAGGTATCAGGCAATGCTAGGCTACGCATTGATTCATGGATTGATTGAATACTTTATTAGACAGAAATATAAACAGCATGACGTACCATCAAACATTTGGGCTAAAAGGATAACTGGAGACTCCATTGTGGTCCAATGTATTCAATTCATAATGAGTCCCCCCCCCCCCCCCCCCCCCCATGTGATAGAAAATGTAGGTGAAATTCACTGAAAGGATCTCTTCGCTGGTGTTTCAGCCTAAACACAAAAGCAACACAGCGTACTTCGGCTACAGGTTGAAAAATGCAGGCCTTTCAGCACACGTTCATGTTGCCAGGCAACCAGATATGCACCTGTCACTCACTTTCAGGTCCCCCACCACTATCACACAAATAGATGTATTTTCTCGACTGGAGTCACCCTGGCCATAGAGCGCATAAACGCAGGATGTGCACAACATGCAGAAACCTGCGCAATGCCAACGACATGCTCCGTTTACATTGAACATTTAAAAAAGGCCACGGAATCCTGTAACATACACTTAAATTAAAGATCTGTTCTCCCATAACATCCATTTAAATGTTTGATTGCAGACCTACCCACAAGTATCTGCAACTGCTTTTAAACTTGTGTTGTATCACTCGATTTCTGTTTTGTTTTTATCATTGATGTGATGTGTTTCTTACAGTATGATGGGAAAATGAATTGCAAATGAGGGCAACCTCGAGAATAAATAAAGTCTGAATGAATGAATTAAAAACAGCCAAAAGACACACACATCCAAAACCTACTACTGTAGGCTGGGTGCTGGACCAAAAAAAAGTATATAAGAATAAAAATAATCTCCACACCAATTGATGCTCCATAATTTACGTTTACTAGTGGTAACGTTCCTCAGACCTTCCTCAGTACAACCTCAAACAAGCCAGGGTGAGGTATGAAAGAAGAAGAGTCCCCATTGACCATCAATGGGAAGTGGCTCTGACCACAGGCCCGGGGTACTGTCCCTCCGTTGACCCTCCACAAGACCACTCCAGACTTCATGGACTCACCAGAGAAGTGTGTGGTAAGCTCATGAGACAGAGGCCATAGCGGCTTTGGAAAGCCAATCCCTTGACATTTTCCATTCATAAAATTCCTGGAATTGGGATGGAAAGAGTGGAAATAAATCAGGCTGCCCTGTGTCTGTGCTTTTTCACATATATGCTTTTTATGTCACTGTGATTGGCAGAATAAAGGCTTAGCCATATGTTTGCCTCTCGCTACCACTCCACAAATCTGCTTCTGTTTTTTCTTATGGATATAAAATAGACATAAAGGGATGTGCTGAGTGCGTCCTCTCTGAGTGAAGTGGTGAGCTTTTACAACATGGAAAGGTCTTCATTACTCTATGTATTACTAAAGAGACATCTTGGTGGAGATTTCCACACGCACACACAAAACAACTTGACTTTAACCACATTAAACCTTGCATCCATATTTTGCTGAAACAATTTTAAGAGATAAAAGAAAATAGCGTCTCTAAAAGCTCACAGTAAAATTCTAAAATAGCAAAAGTATAAAATACAGCTTTAGTGGTTAAAAAAATAAAAAATAAAAAATAAAGACCAAAATTCCCTTAGTTAGCCTATGTTTTCATACTTAAACTGTACACTTTGTCCTTGTGTTTCCAGTTTTCAGTATGTCTTTTGGATTTCACATTTGTTTAACATTTTGGCAATTTGGACTGAATGAAGAAATTCAAATCAATGTTCTGATCTGTGTCTGTGATCTGTGAAAGTTATTCTTTCATTTAGTGGTTGCAAGGACCTTCCAACAGTGTAAAATTGAACCCAAATCCGTCTCAAGGTTCCATTTGGGTCCACTTTTACACTCCCGTAGTTCAATGAACACTGAGGACTTCCTCTGTTCCCGGCACATCTTTGAATAAACTGTATAGAGAAAACTGTCATCTCTGTCATCACGCAAACAAATTCGGCTATTTTCAAATCTTTGATGTAGTGTACTAGAGGGTCGGACGGCTAGCCGCCCTCCCTTCTAGTCGCCTGGCTGTGAAAAGCACAGTATCACACTGTCATTGTGTCTCTCCCTCTCTCTTCACATTTCGGCATGCTCTCCCCCAACTCTGACTCATGTGGACTTGTGGTATGTGACGTGTCCTCTTCCGCCACACTGAGCTACCACTAATTGGGATTAGCATATCTGCCACCAAAAACAATGCAGTGGTGATATGAGACCATCGGGTCCGGTGGCCTTTATTTACCACAGTCCCTGTAATCCCTCTGTCTCTGGGAGCAAAGCTCATTAAATCTCGCAGAATGGAGCCCATTATGAGCACCCACTGGCTCTGGCACCTACTAGAAATCCCATCAGGGCACTAGCATTGTGGCCAACGTGGGGGATAGTGAGGGGCTAATCGCGGCCACAGTGTTTGGGCTGGCCGATTAGCCCTTGTCGCTGGTTTGTGATCCCTGGGGATTAAACAGAAACAGCAGCAGGGCTCTGCCTGCATGGGACAAATTGGTAACACACACACACACACACACACACACACACACACACACACACACACACACACACACACACACACACACACACACACACACACACACACACACACACACACACACACACACACACACACACACACACACACACACACACACACAAACACACACACACACACACAGCTGTTCCTTATGCCTTAAGGTGAATTAACACTGTACTACAATAAACTACATGACTCAAATTCAAAACCTCTGGTATCAGGGCTATACCTTTTCTGACTCTGCAAAGCCAATTTAGCAAGAGTTTGGTTGGTTAAGTGCTGTTGACAGTATACAGTTTGGTGGATATTTTTTATAGAAAGTTCAATACAGTTGTGTTTGTGTGCCATGCTCTGTCCTGATACTACGGTAATTTTCAGGCTAAACTAGAAATCTGTACCCTTGTATAAATTGATGGTTATGTTAAGTTTGCTACTACAGTAAATTAATGCCTTCAAAAGAGAAAAATGTCTTCATCCAATTATCTTCTTCCATCAATTCTTATTACTTATTGCTTACTTAAGTGCATTCATGGAGAAGGCCCTAAACGTATGAAAACCTGTGGCCTTCTCCTTTAGATGAATGGTGAATATTCTGCTTCAGAAACAGCATCAGCATCAATAAGTGCAATAACCCAGTGAATCATGCCGTTTGAGAAGCAACATCTCCACCACATAAGAATGACAACTACATACATTGCCACCATTCATACTCAAACAATTTGGAAGACAGCACATTTAACTGCCACTCCTGCAGAATAACTCTTCCTAGTTCCGGGGCCCTTCTCTAATTCCTTCACAGGTGTTACCGATGATACTATCATCTGTTCTATTCTAATTAGTGTACAGTGGTTCTCAAACCATTTAATTTCAAGGTCCCCATAACTCGTGATTGTGTACAAATAGTTGTACACTCTCAGAGTTACACACCCGTGCGTGCAGGGCCAAAACCATGGTACAGTACTTTGTAACTGAATATGCATGAGCTCATTGTGTTACCCTGCATAAAAACACACTGTGGTTCAGGCAAACAATTTAGCCTCCAACTAGTATAGTACTCTTTCTCTCTCTAATGATGCTCTTTGGGGGGACTATGCCAAAGGGCATCAAACCAGACCCGAAGCTCTGAGAATAGGATTGAATCACTCGCTTCAAATGTTGTCAACCCATAATCACCAGTAGGTTAGTCATCAAGACCATGCAATGGAGCCAGTGGGCTCTACTGGAGCCTATACTGCCTGCGATTAGGAAACACAGAAGTGAAATTGCTGAAGCGAAAACAACGTGAAACTGCACTATACCACAACACTTTATGTTTACTTACGTGGCCGGTTAAGACCGAGGTTAGGGTTGGGTTAGAGGTATTAGGGTTAGGGTTAGTAGTAGTCGGACAACCAATGTTAAAGCTGCTATAAGCAATAATATGTCAACATTTTAATTACCTTTTTATTTTTATTATTTTTTGGTAAATTAAAGTAATATTTACTATATTAATATTGCTTTACATACATCTTTTTTAAATGCTCAAGTGGAGCATAACACAGGAGTTAATGTATTCGTTGAATTCATGGAAACCAATAATGAATTTGATGACAAATTATAGAAAATAAGTAATTATTTACGTCGCATGCACAGACACGCACAGACACGTACGCACGCACGCACACACACAAATGTTACACAGTATCAGTGGACACACCTCCAATCTGAGCTCGAGTCATCCATGATACGTACTATACGTATCATACATACTGTACGTATACACATACGTACATAAATACTGTCAGAGTTACATGTACAGTGTAGTGCAATTAAATTGATTGATTGATTGATTGATTGATTAATTGATTGATTGATTAACTGACTGAACTTTAAAACTCAAGAAAGCACTATGGCTTGTTTCCATTGGTGTCCTTTGTACTCACCGAAACATTTAATGTCAGACAAATATACAATACTATGCAAAAACATCACATAACGAGTAGAAATTGAAAATAAAAATATGTACATTAAAATTATTGTATTTATGCATGAATACATATCGCTGGAAAAACAGCGATAATGCATGAATCATGGGTACGGGGATGGAGTGAGCACATATTAAACAGTGAGGTATGGTGTGTCAACAAATTTGGCAGGAGCCTCAGAGAGAGCAGCTGGAAGTCTTAGGACGAGCTTAGCCTCAAGCCAGATTTTGACAACAAGCATTACTAAGGACAAGGGAAAAAACAACATGCACGGCTGGTGTGTACATAGTGGTTGATAATATTATGTCAGAATGAAACCTTCTTAGAGCAAATATGTCTTTTTTTGACTGACTCACAGAAATATTGTCAGGACTTTTATGATACTGTAAAGATGTGCTAGTTCGTGGTGATTATCTCCAGCGAGCTAAAGCCAATATCAAAGGTATTAAAAACAAACAAACAAACAAACCTACAGTCTCAACCTAATCTCCACCCACTCTCTTCCTTCTCATGCCGGATGAATCTTGCCGTTTGCTCTGAGGTGTATGAACAGTGTCATCGACCTGACACCGTATTGTAAATACAGAGCCCAAGATGTTACGCCATCATGTCTGTGATGGTAGAGGAAGGAGCCAAGGAAATGAGGCCAATTTCCCCATGGGGCCACGGTGACTGGCTGCAGCCAAACAGCGCCCAAACCGGAGAGCCATTAGGCTGCATCCTGATGGCAGCCATGAACCTCTCATTTCCTGCCAGGTGTCCCCCAAAGATGAGTTTCAGGACCCCTGACTTTTCTACATGTCTCCCTTTCAGTACCAGTCAGTCAGTCAGTCAGTCAGTCAGTCAGTCAGTCAGTCAGTCTGTTTTTACTATTATTTTAGACCATGATTAATGTTAACTTCTCTGATCTCATGTTTTTTTTCTGTTTCCTCATCACTGTATCAGAACGTACAGTAGTACATATTCACATTGATAATAGACTTTAATTCTTTACATGCAAAACGAGAACTACACATTGCACGGGAACATATTACACAAATGGAGCGCTAGACAGAAGTTCAAGTTGGAATGGTGACCTCACATTGGAAAAAAGAGGCAAAAAAAAGAACATTTGGAAGCAAAACGACACAGAGTGGCTACTGTGTATGAGGAGAGGATGCATTAGCCAGGAGTCGGGGGCCACTGAGGGAGAGTGAAGTCTCACTGCGTTTCCAGTGGCAGTAAAAGGGAGCAGGCGCGAGTAGTAAGCACACAGTGTGCAGAGCAGACTGGAAGTTGAAGAATTTCCGTCCCCAGGTTCTGTGTGTGTGCGTGTGTGTGTGTGTGTGTGTGTGTGTGTGTGTGTGTGTGTGTGTGTGTGTGCACGCGCACATGTATACGTGCATGCATGCATGCATGTTAGAAGAGTAGGTTAGAGTCTGCCAGCAAGAGTGCCGTCTTTTTCCACAAGGGAGACGTTACGGCGTGATTTGCGTGTCGTCAAAAACATTGGACATTAGTCGACTCTGTGCATGTGTGCATGATGTGGGTGTTTGTGTGTGGCATGGGTACACAGTGGACACAAATCATTCTATTTCACACCTGAAGAAGCATGCCATCAGGCTATGAAAGCACAGTGAGCATAGGCATATTAAGTTAATCTTTTAATCCAAAAAGCAGCATTTGACAGCTGGATATTCAGCCATGTACAGCCCAAATGGTTATGGAAATGGTTCTGGCACTGTAATCAAATGGTAATAATAGCTTTGTCAAACCTCAAAATTACAGTGAAGGGTCATTTTGCATCAGTCCTTTCTGATGTCTTCATATTTCTAAAAGACCTGGTCGCTGCAGATAACTGGACCATGTGAGTGACTGGCCTGTGAGCCATTAAGGGTGATTTGAACTTAATTGTGCACCGGTGTCAAGCACCGGAAAACTGGAAATCTACAAACTCACAACGTGCCGCAATGCGACATAATGTCATCTTTTACAGTAGATTATATGTGAAAAAAGGACTGCACACATGCGAATGCCAAAGCAAATTCCTGTGTTTTACACAATGGCAAATAAAGGTATCTGAATCTGAGATCTGCTATTTTTGACCCACCAAGTATGAATTGGGCCCTTCTGGGCCATTCTCCAGCAGGCACTGAGGCCACTGTGCTGGGGTACCGTGTTGTTATGGGTCACGACTAGAGTAAAAATAAAACATTCTTTTCCTATATTTGAAAAAAAAAAAATATATATATATAGTCTGCTGTGTTTTTTTGTAAGACATGCTGTTTTTAAACAGCGATATGTCGGGGGGGGGGGGGGGGGGGGCAACATGTCTTGAAAAGATAAGATGTAACGAAAACGTCTGGCAAGGCTGGCAGTGAATGAGTTTGAGTATAGCCGATCTACAAGCTTGCAACGACGGGGCGCGACGTGGAGAGTTGGAGACATCAACTTTCTCTTTTGGGTCACGGGCTAAAAGGTTTGGGAACCACTGTGCTGGCGTACTGGGATGAGCCGGTGATCAGGTTGACGCAGTGTCAATGTCATTGTGACATCAAACGGGAAATATGTTTGAGGGCTGCTCTGCTACGCTGAAAATTCTAGGTGCACTAATATGACCTCTAAATTCGCTAATAAGATTGCTTTACAGCGTCCAAAAATAACCTGAAAGCGTGGCAAGGGTTCAACTTCCTGCCATAAGCTAAATGGGAGAATATATGGACTGTGGTCTTGGCCAACGCCGCCATTTCTTTCTCTTTATTTCCCACAGTCTCATTAATACGCTCTCACACCTCACTAGCTACACCATGGACCCTGTCTGCCTCGTCTGCATGCCAGACAGGTGGGAGTGAAGAGAGACACATGCACACAGACAGACAGACTGAAAGACAGATTGAGGGAGAGGGGAGAGAGAGAGAGAGAGAGAGAGAGAGAGAGAGAGAGAGAGAGAGAGAGAGAGAGAGAGATGAGATTATACAAGGCAGTTAAAAAAAGAGGACAGAGAGCAACAGAGAACGAGAGTGAGAGAGAGAAAGACAGCAGAAGAGACAGATAGTTAAAATGTGGTGAGTTCGGTGAAAGGAGGGAGATTAGAACTGTCAACTCAATAGAAAGAACAGAGAGGTGAGTGAGAGAAGAGTAAAATGAGCAGACTGGGTCTTAAGTCACCACGCAGAGGGAATGAGAAGGGTTGAAAAATGGGCCGGCCAATAGAGGGGGAGAGCAAAAGAGAAGGCAACTGAGACATGTGGAGCCAGAGGCTGAAAGAGAGAGAGAGAGAGAGAGAGAGAGAGAGAGAGAGAGACAGAGAGAGAGACAGAGAGTGGAGGGTCGCAAGATTTCTTGCATGCCACTGTTCAACTTCCCACTCCTCATTTTCCGTATGAGTTCCAGTCATTAAGACCACCGACATGTTTCCACTTTGTCTGTCTGTCTGTCTGTCTGTCTGTCTGTCTGTCTGTCTGTCTGCCTGCCTGCCTGCCTGCCTGCCTGCCTGCCTGCTGGTCTCTCCATCTCTGCATCCTGAGTACCCATCTGTCCATCACGTCTTCCCACTTTGTCTTTCTATCTGTGTCTGCTTGGTGTTCTTTTGCATGTCTGTCTGTCTCCTGTCTGTCTTTTGCAATGATGGTTCAGCCGTTTTTTTCTTCCCAACTCTAATAGTCTGTCTGTCTGTCTGTCTGTCTGTCCTTCCGGGCAGTCAGACAGTTTCTCACTGTGAGTGGCTTAGGAAACCAGAGCCTTCATTTCCCCTCTGTACCACAGAGTCTGGACTCCTGGATGGCTGAACTGTGTGTGTGTGTGTGTGTGTGTGTGTGTGTGTGTGTGTACGTGCGTGCGCAAACACACAGCAGCAAAAATCTGGACTGTTATTTTAAAGCAATGGTTTTGCTACATGCTCACTTGAAAGAAAATTGACAGATTAACTATAAATGCCACCAGTGTGCCTGTGATGTCTTCAGATCTACAGCTTGTTTTTCCGTCTCTCTCACGCGCGCGCACGCGCACTCGCGCACACTCTCTCTCTCTCTCTCTCGCTCCCTCCCTCTCTCATTGGCTATTATTTCTGTCAGAGCGCTGCTCCTCTCTTCCATCCTTTCTGCCTTTCACCCACTCGCTAAAAGCCAGTCCGACACAGCTTGTTCCAAGTCTGCCCGAGTACTGTGGACATGATGCCCTGGCTGCTGTAGTTGGTTGTTTTGCAGGGGAGCCAAGGAGGAGAGTGACATTGACAGCTTCTATTGTTGAGTCAACAAAAAATGGTCTCTGCTGCCCCTCCGGCTAATATGTCTGTACGACAGCAGGGCCACACACACACACACACACACACACACACACAGCAAAATCCTCCCGTGACCCATTTTTATAAACAATAAGAGTTAAATGAACATCGCAGATGCCTCACACACGAGTCACCTTTGTGTGTAGGCGTGTGTCTAAATGTTTGTTTGAATGTGCGTAGGTACTTGTACTTGCGCGCAAGCGTGCATGCATTTATGCTTACATGTGCAGCAGGGTGCCTCTCCATATTAGCGTGTTTGATCTTTCGCGTGCGCGTCCTCCAGACTCTCCAGAGAGAGGGTAAACACAACAAATACAGTAGCAGCCAACCAGCGGCAGTAAGATGCTTGGGCCCTACAGTACATTCTTCCCCTGAAATATATCACGTTATTTTAGCTGATTCTTCAGCCACCTTTACAAATAGCCAAAGGGGGGGAAAGTGCAGACGATGTCTGATGAAGCCAAGAAAGTAAACATCACCATCTGCCCAGGGTCAGCGGCATTACATCCATTAATGGTTTGTTTAAGATTTAGGAAAGGGGACTGATCTCAGGTCAGTAAGTACCCATGGAACACATTTCCATGAGTCCCATTCAATGTAAGCATCTGGAAACACTATTCTGATTCCAAAATCACTTCATTATAGCCATCATTACCATTACATCCAGAAGAAACGTGAACTCTGACATCCAGACAGAAACAAATGGGATATCGTCCAATGCTTAATGATGGGTGTAGGCCTATAGTTTATATATATATATATATATATATATATATATATATATATATATATATATATATATATATATAGCCTATATTTATATATATATTACACAGTATGCACCTTCAGAATTGTGTCAAGACCAGAAGACCTATACAATTTGAAGTAGGTTTTAATTATTTCATTTTAAGGCACATTGACATCACTCTGCATCACACTGGAGAATGGGGAAAAGCAGCCCATTTTACAGTAGCAGCCGTGCGTTATATTTGCCGTTATATGTGTAGTATAAAGCCACTTGGTTCCAGACCCGTTTCATTAACCAAACAGCCAGACAAAAAGCTGTATTCTTGTTTTATTGTGGAAAACAACAAGGGCTCCCAAAATCAACCACAGTACATAAACTGAATGGTGACTTGAGCCATGTGAGATCATTCTATCATTTCTCTCTAGGTTCAGTCACAAACACGTTCTCAGTATAAATCCCATGAGTTCCTTTCCATCCTCTCCTACTTTCCGAGTCGTCCCTTTCAACATGTTTCTACCTCTCTGTGTCACCTCACCATCCATTCTTGAGGCTTTATATTGGGAGAATAAGGAAGAACTATAGAATAGTGGGCTCCATGGGGTTCAAATCTCCACCAGGAGGCATGTGTATATTGTACATGTACATACGGATATGTCTAATCATAACCATAATCTGATCAGAGCCTGCAAGGGATGGTGATCTTAGGTTAGAATCTGCAGAAATGTGACGCTGATTGTTATATTATACCGTACTAGGTACTGTACAGTATATGTTTGCAAGATTAGCTCTGGACAGATACACACACACAGACAGGGGTGAAAACAATCTCTCACCTGCCTTTGGCCTTGCGGATATACAGAAAATGTCTGGTTGCATTTGATTCTTAGATCCCATAGCCTTATGGGACGGGACAGTCTGCTAAGACAGTGACTGGCTGACACTTCAAAAAAGCCATCTGGAGTTTGTAGTGTGAGTTTGATGTGTTTTTCATAATTTCATTGGGTATAAAATATAGAACCTTGAAATGGTATCATGAAAAGTGTATCCCCAGAGCACTGGTCTCCGCCAGGCCAGGTAGCCTACCCAGGGCCTGCAAACTATGGAAGGCAGTTATAGTTAACTTGAATGGAATAATTATGTAACATCTGACTTCAGAAATAAAGAGTAAAGTTTCAAAATGTGAAGTGGGCTGTTATGGCCCCACAATGAGGCGGATTTGAAAGGTTCTTCCTTGTCCTCCTGGAAGGTTCCAACGGATCGTTCCAACAAAGCCAAGGATTACTGTTTGAAGACCCACACACAGATGAAAAGGCGGATAGTGGCGAAAACATAGTCACCAGCCTGGCAGAGAAAACTAATCAGCAACTTCAGTCAGGAAAGTTTGCACTGTTCTTCCTGCTTGCTTGCTGCTGCACACTGATACTGCTGCGCTGCTGTCTGCTTAAAGGCGCAGTGAAATGAAAAAGACGTTTTTCACACTTTTAGACCATATCCGTGGTCATCATATGGGCATACCTAACAATGGATGCCAAAAAAATGGGAAAATTCTCATTTCTGTGTGTTTTTATATCAAAGGTCCATAAAAACGATTGTATTATTTATTTATTAAAACGAAAACGTGCTGCGTGATGACGTGTAGAGATACACATCGATAAAAGCCAATAAAAATGAAGCTCACCAGTTTAATTCCCCATGTCTGCGCATCCATGCAACACAGCTGCTTCTGATTACAGATTACTCCGTTTTTATTTCCATTCAAGATAACATTCAGACAGTGTATTACTCTGTTTCAACTTAATCATCACGCTAAAATATGTTTCTGAAAACATTATAGGGTAGAAATAAGCCACATAACAGTAAACTGGTTGTGCTGGGCGACCGTCTGATTTGTAAACAAACACATACCACGCTGTAGCGCAAAGCATAGCTACCGTCCCATCGCCTGAAGGGATGCGACACTCTGATTGGTTCAGAAACTTCAGACCGGTGTTTCATGTGGAAACACCATTTTCATGTTGTTCACCATTTCCGTTTCACTGCGCCTTTAAAGATGGAGTGCCACGATTTCTTTCCACCTTAAAACATGATCATCAGGTATTATTATAACATAAGGAGGAAGAACTTTTTCCAAAAAGTGTACAGTATTTGTTAAAATCATGCTTTTATGTGGACACGCCCACCAGTTCATTAAGTATGCCTGGTTTGCCTGGTGGGTGGTGATGGGTGGTGATCCACCTGAACTGAAGCCGCATCCACAGCTGTAGTTGTATGATAAAGCGGGAGGGGTTAGGGGAGGGGCTGATAGTGTGATGTCACTATGGTATATTACTGTTTATTTCATTGGCCCATTTGACTGTCAAGGGTCCATCCTCCAGGAAGAAACCCTAAATACAAAGTTAATACACCATTCCACGTAAAAACGACTCCAGGGTGTCTAATGAAGTACTGTCACCTCATAGACACATGCAACACTGGAAAAATACAAAAATTTTGGCACTACATCTTTAAACATTTTCTGCTCACCCTCCTCCACCCCAGCTACCACCTGTCGTTTAGGATCTGCTGTTTAGGTACGGGGGAGTCGGAGTCCATAGACTGTAAAAAATATGGACAAAGCGTTCTCCGGGTCTAATATGGACGTAAAAGCCCGTCAGTCCTTGAACTGTAAGTCGCCATATTTCTAGATCCGTTTGGGCCCAGCTGGCCATTGGCTGGCCCAGACAACGAGGCGGGACTTCCCCCCTTCTTCGTTGGTTTTTATTTTGACTCGAGCGGGGGGGGGATCCCGATCATAGACTGTAACGGTAGCCACGCCCCTCAGAACATACGCGACTTTATGGTCATTACTCATTTCTTTAATAAATGGGACCATAATTTTGAGAAATGAGACTTTAAACTAGTGACTGGAAGCAGAAAGTATTCATGACCATGTTTATTAAGGTAATACAGTCTAGGTGAAGTTGGGCCCAAATGCATGGGCCTCTATGGAGCTATGGGGTTTTTTTGGGCCCAATGACAGCACCACAACAGGCCATTATATGAACTTTCAGGAAGTCCCGATTTTCTTAGTGGCTTCACAAAATATCTGTCTGACTGGCTTGATCAGAGTACCTAAAAAGCAGATCCAATTCATTGCCAAACCATAATAAATATGTTGCTCATTTTATATTGAATAAATATTTATTCCTTCCATTCATGAGTTGTCCTGACTTTATTTTTTTGCAATATAAATTGGGTATCCCAGAGATAGAAAAGGCCATTAAATGGGGGTTCATATAATGCATGTCAAACTTAAACCCATTTCATAAAATTAAACGGGTTGAAAATCACTGCTAGAGCCATAACATTCTTCTTTTATGGGGGTCATTGGCATATGTTTTTCAAATGGGGGTCCACAGGCTAATTAGTGTTAATTTGGGGGTCCTTGACATGAAAAGGTTTGGGAACCACTGTGTTAACTCACAACAAGGCAGGGATGCCGACAGAGAGGCACATCTGAGCGAGCCAAGGCGAGGCACACCAATTGGCCAATTTGAAATGGCCGATGGCATCAACGAGTGTTCTGTCCGAGTTGGTGGGCAGAATTGTTTATCACTCCCTTCCCCTTTCTAAGCTAATCATAGTCTGTCACAGCTGATGTCTTCCCCAGCCATCCTGGAAAAACAATATTGCCTACAAGGCTGTACTTATTGAGGCTTACTGTTGTCATGTTTTAATTACCACACATGTACAATAAGGGAGGTTCTCTCGCAGATTGCATAATTAACTGCAGCCTTTGTCAATTTCATGCTAGTTCCACACAGATCACAGCTACAGTATAACACAGTCTCCTGCCAGCAAATCTGGCTCACTCACAACAAGTACTCCAGTGGCAGTCATGGTACCGTACAAGTTCCCCATTCTGCACATTGGTAGCCTGCATTGGTAGTGTGGTGTGCAGTGGTGGTCACTTAAGTGTGTCCATTAATAACTAAAATATAGTGCACCTTAATAACAGCATAGAAGACATACTGTATTAATGAAGCCCAAACCCAAATGCAAAAACATTTGAGTTGTGCTCTGAAGGCATTTGAAAATGCCAAGCAGTTCCTACTCTGAACAGAGTATATCATTCAATAATACATATAATAAGTATGTCTTCTGCTCCCTTTTTTTATAATATTGTATTTAAGCCAGCTCTTAGGTAATCTAGAAGCCCGCAGGTATGGTCAATATAGTGTAATCATCGCCTCCAAACGAATTCCAATAATCCCTTTTTCAAAGGTCATGGTGGTCTCGTGCTGACCTCAGACATCCTACATGACCTTTCAATAGTACGACTGTACTACCTCTCGTCTGTTTACACTGAATGTTTGTGATCCTCTTGCTGTGTCATGCAGTATACTGTACAATGTACAGTAAGTAATCTTTCCAGTGACCTTCCGAGTAGACATCGGTGTCACACAATCTGGCTTATGCCACAGTGACAAGCACTGTACCAATCCCCCAAACAAGGGATAAAGAATAACTAGGGGTGGATAAAGATAAATTAATGAAATGATTAAACTGAAAAAAGGTGTGTGTGTGTGTGTGTGTGTGTGTGTGTGTGTGTGTGAGACTGTGTGTGCGTGCGTGTGCGTGTGTGTGTGTGTGTGTGTGTGTGTGTGTTGGGGGGGGACACATGAGTAGAAAGTACTCATTCTGCAGAATGTCCCATTTCATACGTTTTCATGAGATTTATCAAATTCTTTTGCAATGCATTGTGAGCTAAAGATGTGCTAAATGGCCAAAATGTATATGGGCTGAAGTGGTTATATTGTACTTTTACTCCACCTATTACAAAGCAGAGTAAAAGTACAATATTTGCCTCTGAGATCTAGGGGAGCAGAAGTAAAAGTATTGAAAATTGGGAATACTCAAGTAAAGTAAACAATGAACATACCTCAAAATTGTAGGCTTACAGTACTTGAGTAAATGTACTTAGTTACTTTACACCACTGGGAACCGCTTGCTTCAATTGCCTTGTGAAGTGTAACAGCTGGCTGTGACCCAAATGGCCTCACAGCACCAGAGAGAAACTGGCTGAAGCACTAGCCAAGAGGCTCATCCTCACTTTGGATTTAATTTACAATGTTTGTCCTGCGCAGTCAATGCAATATGGATTCCACTGTGTGCCTGTTTGAAAATGGGACAAATATGTGGAACATTTCCATATGTTCTAGTCTAAATAATAAGTATTAATTCATAGTAGCCAACATTTCGACTCATTTTCTCGCATGCCTATTCCCTCAAGCAATTTTCTGGTTCCATTCCATTGCAGGGTTACTGCCACAGGCAGCTTTCTAATAAGCCACAATATTGTCCCCCCCCCCCCCCTCAAATTTCTTAACTGAGCTACAGAGAAATACATAATGCTGTCTTTACGAAATGGCAGCCACAGTATTCCTAGCATCACTTAAGAGTAAGACCTAATGAAATACAAAATGTTTTTCACACATACATATCTGTGTTAATTGAGATACAGTATACTGTAGGCCTACAGTAATTAACTCATTGAATGCAAGATTTATTTCTCGCTGCGTTTAGCTTATATGCCACAGTCTTTTCAGTGCATACTTAATTTTTAAGGCAAGTCTAACTTAATCAACAAAAAATGTGAAATAAAATAGATTTTATTTGGTCAAAACTAAAAGCCAGACCTTGATTATTAAGACAATAACATAACACGTGATTGTGATTAGTAAGCAATTATGAATAATTATGAATCATGATTTCATGATTCAGCCCGGCTGTAGAGCACCAAGTCGGTAACGATGGAAGTTGGAGATCCATGCCCCACCCGGCTATGCAATACCCGTTGTACCCATGTCATATATGTCATACTGTATATGGAGTTCTGTGTCAGGCATGCCAAAATATGGAGTGTTGTGATGTCAGAACAGGCCAGCTCCATATATGGACCATAGGCAGGGGCCCTGTCCAAAGCCCGGGCAGAGGCCTTTTGTGGCAGTTCTGGACAACCGTGGGTTCAACCGACACAACACTGGGCACTGCACTCTCTGCGGGGGTGTGGAACGCGTGTGTCAAATTTGAAGTCGATGGGGCGAATGGTTCTCGAGTTACGTGGATTACAGTCGTACACACATATACAGACAGATGTACAGAGACATGGTGCATTTATAGATAGATATTAGAATGACAGAGATTCGTGGAGAATTAGGAGACCTCTGAATGTACATTGTGCAAAATGTGCACACAGGCAACCCAACGTTCATTGCAGACTGCCCTGCCCGTAATTTGCAGGTAACTCACTGTCAAAAATAGGGCCCAAGCTGGCAAGATCTCACACGTTTCAGGAAAGGGTACAGTACTTCTACATTTTCTTGGGAAAGGTTGCCCATCTGTGTGTGTGTGTGTGTGTGTGTGTGTGTGTGTGTGTGTGTGTGCGTGCGTGCGTGCGTGCGTGCGTGCGTGCGTGCGTGCGTGCGTGCGTGAGTGAGTGCGTGTGTGCGTGCGTACATGCATATACGTATGTGTCCCACAAGTTACTGATCAACCACAGAGTGTAACTGTGCACAAAATGTTACTGCTAGCAGCAGGTCATGTAAATGTCACAGGACTTCATAGACATCCCAGTGGGAGCCGATCTTGTCCACCCTGGGAGTCATCAAGACCCTTTGCCTGGTCTGCCTCATGCTAATGCTATCAAACAGTTCATGAGAAAAAATTAAGATATCAAAGCCAAGGGAATATTCAGCACCAAAACTGTTAAAAACTACACAACGGTTTTAGCCAGTTGGTAACAGCAGCAGCAACTCAACTGCAATATCCTGGGTTCGATTCTGGCTCAAGGCCCTGTCATTTCGCCCTTTCTTCCATGGCTCATCTCCACTCTCCCTTCACAATAAAGTGGAAATTCCTAAAGGAGAGCGCTCTTCAAACATGAACTCAGACTAAATCAAATAACGTTCTTTGAACAAAGCCCCTTCACAGGCTGCTTAACATGATATATTACACCATGACTGTATACACTAGCAGGACCAATATCCTCTCCATTCGTATATATTCAAATGAGATTTTATTTATTATTTTACTTGTGTAGAGGAGAATATTGGAGCGGTACAGGAAAACAAACAAGATCCTCTCCAGAGCCAGTTGAAACCTTGTTATGCGTGTCTTACTGAGATGCTGGATGTGAAATTAAAGTGAGACCCCCCCCCCCCACACACACACACACACCTCCACCTCCCACCTCTCCCCGAGAAGAAGAAAAGAAAAATCAGGCTTGTGGCATTTTAAGCTCTCAATGCAAGATGTCTGCTGACTAAGAGTTTCGGAATAATGCTTGGCATGACATAGAGCTTTATGCAACTGCTTTAATTACTTTGGTTTGAACCTTGTGAAAAATAAATGCGAAAGAAAGAAGTGAGGAGAGATATTGTATGCAGATGAAGAAGATATTCTGGTCTTTTGCTGTTTGTACACGTCTCTCATTTATCAGTTCTGTGGTTCACAACAGCATTTGAATGCTGCACTTGTGGCCTTTCTTTTCTTCTTCTTTTTTTTTTTGCACAAATCTATTAATGTTTAATATGATGTATTTTAATTAGGGATGCCTGATAATTATCGGCCCGATATCAGGAATGATGTCATCATCCCGATAAATTAACATTATTAATAGCTCAGAATATATATTGTATATATATATTATTTATTTTATATATTTTCATATGCTTTTGTTTTATCTGCTGATTGTTTGTATCTGCTGAGAAAGCACCCAGCATGTCATAGGTATGATATACTGTATTTTTGCTTAGGTTTTCACTACATGGTGTTTGTGATATGAAATGTAAGCTAGATTGTGATGAAATCCTATGTATTGAATCAAGAATCATTTTGAATAGAGAATCGTTTTGAATCTGGAAAAAAATGCTTTTGAATTTCTTTTCTAATTATTTTTGAATTGAGAATCGAGTTGAATCGAATCATGGACACTCAAAGATTCACAGCCCTAATTGGCATGATAGCTCACAGTAACCAATAGGTGTACTGAGAAGTAAGGTGGGATGATGGATTTAGAGTGAGATTTGATAAAGTGCTACGGTTAATTGAAAAGAAAAGGTACAAGTTGTGCCGTTTTGTTTTGTATTTTCTTCCCTGTATTTTATTACAGTAAGTCACATCTTTGGATGTACACTTTGTGCAGTAGCTGCCAGAGGGCTGCAGTTGGAAATGTGTCACGACAAATCCATGTCTTCTCTGGAGACATTACACATGAACCATGACATCCACACACATGCAACACACGCACGCGCATGCTCCCCCCATCCACCCACACACACACACACACACACACACACACACACACACACACACACACACACACAAACATGTTACCAGTACACCATGCATGGTGGCAGATAACCTGTACATGACATGTGATTCCCCACACACTGCACAGTGCACTATATCTCACCAGCAAGCACAACTATTAAAATTGTGACTGCTGTCCATTACAGAGATCCTGCTGTTCAATCATACAAGGCCATTTGTGCATGTACAATATTGAGTGTTTGTACAGGCATGTATGAAGTCATGTGTGTTTGTGTGTGTGTGCGTGCGTGTCAATGGCTTGAGCCCGATTTATACTTATTTGCACGCTGGTGTTGCGTGCCATAAATAGAATATATACAAGCTCACAACGCGGCACATTAAGTTACATGCTGTGAAGTGTGAACTTGTAGATCTGCTACTTACTGAGCATGACACACCGGCACACAGCTACGTATAGCTGAGGCTTTAGAGGTTATCAGTCGGTACTCCCCCTCACACCCCTGCAGACATCACGTCATATAGAAGCTACTGCTGAAGGGTCACACACATCTCTCTAGCTCGCAGACATTCTGTGAGTCACCACATACCGGCCAAAGAAAAGGGCTACTTTGCCATTATCACAATCTACTGTATATACAGTGTAACCCACACACTCTTTGGCTAAACTGTTTGCGTGAGAGAGTAACAGCAAGTAAGAAGAACACGTAGCAGGAGAAGACTTTAAGGCATTTAACGAGTATGATAGAACCTAACAAAGTGGCTGTACAGTTAAACGGTGCATTTATATAGAACCTTTATCCAAGGTGCTATACATGCTGTACATAGCATAGGGCGACTGTGGCTCAAGAGGTAGAGCAGGTCGTCCAATGATCCATGGGTCGGCGGTTCGAATCCCGGCTCCTCCTGTCTACATGTCCTTGGGCAAGACACTGAACCCCAAATTGCTCCTGATGTGCTGGTTGGTACCTTGCATGGTTTCTGCCGCAATCGGTGTGTGAATGGGTGAATGTAATGCACAATCTATGTAAAGCGCCTTGGATAAAGGCGCCATATAAATGCACCATTTACCATTTATACATAGATTGTGCATTACATTCACCCATTCACACAAGGCAGCAACAAGGGGTTGCTCAAGGACACTTCGACATTAACTCTGTGGGCCAATCTACCGGCCACTCTACCCCTGCCAACAAATGGGAGCCAGCGGCAGGCTTTTTCCAATTGTGGTCCTTTTCATAATTCAGTGTTTTAGGCAAATCGATGCAGGCCTAATTATTATATTATTATGTTCATTCCATACCAAAACTCTGTCGTGTGCACACAAGTGTGTGTGTGTGTGTGTGTGTGTGTGTGATTCTGATCTGTCATCTCTGCGTGTGTTGACACTATACACTCACGCAGAAGAACTGGGAGGCGGAGGCGCGGGGGGTGCGCTGCCCGGAGCAGTGTGTTAACCAGGTCTTCAGCCCTTAAGCACCGGGACATAGTCGGCCCCGTGCAAAGGGGAAGAGAAGGTCTTGGGCTCGGAGAGAGTGAACCATCCTGTTACAAGGCATATCGTGCTCAGCGACGAGGTCTTGTGGTCGAGGAGGTACGCAGAGAAGAACAGGCTGCAAGATGCGCAAAGGCTGCCTCACAACGATGCGTTGGGAAGACGTTGAGAAATGAAAGCTCTCTTGGAAGGAGATTTGGAACATGGAAGCATTTCGAACCAGCTTCATCCTGCGAGCCACTTACGACGATGTCCTACCATCACCACATTTCACACACGCACACGCGCGCACACACACACACACACACACACACACACACACACGCACACACACACACACACACACACACACACACACACACACACACACACACACACACACACACACACACACACACACACACACACACACACACACACACACACACACACACACACACACACAGTGCTGTATACTTCAAAGGTGTAATATTTGTAAGACAAGGCAGATGAGCCTTTTGCCTTATATTATTGGGGCAGACAAAAGTGAGCACTGAGTGCAATCACTTTGTGCAGAGTATATATATAGATATATGCCAGATATATACTTGACATCAAATAGATCCATTCTGAACATCTGGGGGCATCATGGATGGCATTAGCAGTTGCAGTCACCCATGGAAAACGTTTCATTAAGTGTTAATTAAAGTCAACTTTAAGCAAGACGCTTTTTATTAACTGTGAATTACAATCTTGAAACATTTCCATGTTCCATGCAGCTGTCGATTTGAGTAGAAAGATCTGCACACTAAATAGCCCACTTTAAGAGGATTTATTTAATGCAGCCATGCAGTGATGTTTTGAGCAACACAGGCGCTTCCTCAGACTCAAGAATAGACTTTTTTTTATCCAGCACACAACATTAGACATTGGGGACATGCATGTCTTTTATATTATTATTATTATCTTTTCTCCATGCAGCTGTAGATCCACCAGCAACCTCAGATGGTTATTTCTTTTTGAACAGTGAAGGACCGCTTTGAAAATTATGTCTTATACGTATGGCTGCAATAACTGCATTATTCAGACGATAACATGGAAATTACCCATCATCATCACAACCCAAGCAGTAGAACATGACTTCCTGGGTTACCATATGCACAGGCTTATCTTGAAGCTACATTATGTTCATTGTCATTATGAATGAACATAACGTTCACTCCCAGTGTCCTCATCTAAAACCCATCCGGTGTCAATCATTATCCAAAGTAATTCAATACAAGTAGCATTACTCAAAAATGCGTAGGGCTGTCACGACATTCTCCCTCAACTTCTTGAACAATGCCAATTATTGTGCAAGCGAGTGTCAAGAGATATTGGTCATGGTGAGGATTCCAGATGCCCACCAGAACCCAGATGCCCACCACCATACAGACATACTGGGATTCAAATCCTTCACGGTGCCTCAGGTTTGGCCGGGAGTTTCGGCGAATCGGCCGGAAGGTGGAAGACAATCTCTACCAGTGCACTAGCAAAGTGTGTGTTCAGCATGGAGTGGAACTGGGAGGGATGGGAAAGTCTGACTGAAATTAAGTGGCTGGCGACCATGTTTATTGGAGGAGACATGAGTTGTCTTCACCCTCTCCAAGTCTACACAGCAGGCAGTGACAAGGGCTGGGTTTCCCGAACACATTTAGTGTAATACTTGTAGTGCCGCTCATGCTCAGATGCCCTCTAGGCCGCACACAGAAGCCTTTGAACATAGACATTCCATGCATAGATGTGCCACGCAATGGTAGGCCTCAGGTCTAGCATTCTGAAATTGAATTTAATAATATTTGGACTGCTGGACAGCTGACAGTAGGCTCTCTTTACTCTTAAAATATACATACATATAATAAATATTATATATATATATATATATATATATATATATATATATATATATATATATATATATATATATATATTTTAAGAGTAAAGAGAGCCTACCGTCATCTGTCCAGCAGTCCAAATATTAAATTAAATTTCAGAACGGTAGACCTGAGGCCTGAGGCCTACCATACCAGTGTGGCACATCTATGCATGGAATGTTCACAGGCTTCTGTGTGCGGCCTAGAGGGCATCTGAGCATGTGCGGCACTACAAGTCTTACACTAAATGCGTTCGGGAAACCCAGCCAAGGACTATACAAATGGAGGGAATTGCCAATGACTAAATTGGGGAGAAAAAGATTAGCCAGTTACCCTTTGTACTGTAGTTGCATGCAGCTATCACATGCATGTCCATTGCTGCAAACTTGTATACGGTACATGCATACAACTGTATGTGTGTGCATGTGTGTGTGTGTGTGTGTGTGTGTGTGTGTGTGTGTGTGTGTGTGTGTGTGTGTGTGTGTGTGTGTGCATGCACACGCATGTGAGTAGAGTTGCCTCGATACCATTATTTTCAGACCAAGAACGAGTACAAGTACTTAATTTTTAGCACTCGCTGATACCGAGTACCGATACGAATACTTTATTTTTGTTGAGTAACCACTTATTTGAGACCATTTTCCTCATAGATGCAGATGGATCTCCGATCTACACTTGTCAGTTGTCATTGATGCTTGTAGATCAGCTGTTTTTGGCGATTTGCTGCAGTGTTTGGGTCAGACTTGCTCCCGTTGCATTCGTTCAGCCTAGTGTGAATTGGATGTTTTGGTACTTGGGTCAAAGTATCGGGGCCGGTTCCGAGTACGAGTACTTGAGGGTGGTATGACATATGGAGATCTAAGGGTTTGAGGTCAACCCCTTGTTCAAGTTGTTCGCCAATATTGATGACAGGGATATGGATCTCCATATATGGGCTTAACTGCGACATCAGGTCACATTTACTATGACATCAGGGTCTCCACATCTCCATCCCTGATGATATCACATGATGTCACGAGACCTGTGCACCATATATGGTGCCCGACACACCAACTGACGGGAAATGCGCGATTCCATAGTTAACTGCGACCTTCGGTCACAATAAGGCTCAGTAAGATTGATTATGAATAGAATATGAAGATGAAGCTTATGAATAGAATATATCGGCTTGTCACAGGCAGGTGCACAGAAGGGATGCAGATGTGCTCATGAGCCACCAATTAGTCTAGTAACCCCTGCTAACCTCGATTGAGGAGAAACCATACGAATGGAACTGGATTAATTCAATTTGGACGGAACACACTCCTGGTTTACAATGAAAACTCCAAAATGCACTTCCTGCTTCAGAGATGTGTTAGCTGTAGCAGAGCCCAAGTCTTCAGCGGAGCTAATTCCATTGCCATTGGTACCAGCACAAACACAATGACATGGAGCCGGTCAGCTCTCAACACCTCATTAAAGGAAAATGGAAACACATTTTTTCCTCTCTTTCCATATGTTTCCGTGTGAGGGCGTAGGGCATTCCTTGGTATTCTCTGTGTGTTTGCAGATAGAGCAGGGCAGTTACTGTACTCGAGGCCCTATCTTTGTCCATTCTGCCAGATGTGTTTTTCTAAATCTGAAGAAAGTGGGACTACTACACAGGAGGATGACTATTTGTGACTTAACGGCCTAATCCCGGTACCACCTGTCCTACAGCATAGACCAACTCCCCAAAGGTTGCTTCTTGATCATGTGAACATAATATCGCTCACCCAATCTGACCCTGACATTATACTGTACATGTGCTGACTCTACTGGCTATGCCTAGAGCTAAAGGGAAAAAGGAAAGGGGTAGGTGGCGGTGCATAGTTATACCATTGATTTAAAGTCCTGGCTAAAAGCTACAATAATTATAGCATACATATATATAACTTTGGAACCTGGTGTAGTAATTAATTCACACTGCTCAGGAATGTATAACCCTTCATCAGCTGTTGCCCATGCAGCTGGCAAATTGTCAGATCTGTGGTGCTACAGTAGGGTCACTCGCAAACGAAGAGAAGTGGGCCTATCTGGCGGAGATGGCAGGCCTGTCACAGTGGTGCCAGGACAACAGGCTCTAAGTCAATGTCGGAAAGAGCAAGGAGATGATTGTGGACCTCTGTACATGCTCCTCATTTTTTCCCACGATTTTGTAGCCCATTTTTCACCCGGTGCCAATTGAATAAGCTGTAATTCTGGGCGCTACTCTCCCTCTGCCAACCTGGGGAGGGCTCTGAACTGACTACTGAGCTCATGCTTCCTTCAATGCATGAGGAGTCCAAGCCGCTTCTTATCACCTGACAGGGGGGACTTTCCCCGGTAGGACGTAGCACGTGGAAGGAAGACGTATGAAAAGACAAACATCTGAGTAACGAACTGTTTGAAATGATGCTTGCTGAATGGCAAGTGTCTGAGGTATCTCAAAGCCCAGTGCTCATGGAAGAGCAAAAACAAAAATCTAAACAAAACTGACTTATGTTAGACACGCACACGCACACACACACACACACACACACACACACACACACACACACACACACACACACACACACACACACACACACACACACACACACACACACACACACACACACACACACACGCGCACACACACGCCTATCCAAGAGGCAGAGGGTTCTCTGAGAAACCCCCTCTAGGCTACCTGACTGTTATAGCAGGCCTAAAAAAACCCTTTATAAATATTTCAACTGCATGTGGACAGGTCAATCTATTCCTTGCAGATCCTGGCATATGCCTATTAAGTTAAGCAGTCATATATAGCACAAGTGATCTCCACACCCTCTTAAGAAGGACACATACGGTACGCTGTGAAATGCTCAATCAAATTTGACCTAGGATGGTCATTTGATGAAAAAGCTAAACAAATCCCTAAAACAATTTCACCCAATGAAAGTAATATATATATATATATATATATATATATAAATAAGAGAGAGAGAGAGAGAGAGAGAGAGAGAGAGAGAGAGAGAGAAATTAATAGTATCAACAGTTGTCCATCTGGTCCATTCTGGTATATTGGCACGGAGGGCATGGAGAAATAGACATTCTCTACATGGTGTGAGTTGAATGTAATCAGCCTCCCCTCTCCTGGCACAGAAAATCTGGTAGCGGATCTAGTTAACATCACTGGAGGTTGTCCCATAGATACCAGCTACAAGTGAACTGCTGCAGTTGGTCAAAGAGCTCTGTTGAAACATCCCAAATCTGGCCAAGTTGTTTGAATGTCTCCTGAAATTCTGGGGTTTTCTTCAAAAATCTCAGTCAGAGCATTCAGTTATCATTATGCTAACGAGTTGGCTAGCTGAGTTGTCTTGGAGGCTGTAGTAGAAGGCGAAAATGCTACTCTGGCTCATGGACTAAGATTCAACCCTGGTAGAAAAAGGGGTCCCTGTGCGGGGTACGCATCTCGCCCATTAGGGTCACTATTTACACACTCATCAGCATCTGTAATTTGTCTTTCGCCAATGTGATTCAACCTGCCTTGCTTAGTTTAACCCCGAGAATGAGTATGAGAGGCATACACATACGCAGATTAATGCATTTTTTAAGGTAGATCGTGCACGTGTGTGTGTGTGTGTGTTTGTGTGTCCAAGATAGGACTTTTCAGACACCAAAGTACTCACGGATAGAAGTGGACGTCATCATCGGATTCGATGGACAACCATAAGCAAGCAAGCTCACGTGGTGAGGTGTGAAAACAGCTGATGGGTTCAATTCTAATCACAGCATGAATCTGTGTATGTGTGTGGGTGGGACGATCAAGGCTGTTACTGCCTGCCAACACGGGCAGCTGCGCCTTTCACATTCAAATCCCATTAAAGCACAGTCTTAAAATGATCCGCACCTTCACTCTGCGCTGTGCTGTGTGTACTAACTAGAAAACTCCATCTTAACATTTTATTTTGTGTCTTAAAATATAGTGTCGGTGTGGCTTTGTGTGTACTGTATGTCTAAGGCACTGCTCACTTCACACAAGTGTGTTTTTTCCATTCCATGTTAAGAAAAGTATGACTAAACAACATTAAGACATTAAGTCAGCAAAAACCCGCTAATAGCACCTCTGCCTACTAGGGTTTTGCTTAAGACCTGAATACACGACAAGGTCAAATAGAATGTACGCAAATAAAGGAAATATGATGTTTTTGCGGGCAGCTAGCCCCTCCAACGCCTGTCTTTGTGTGTGCTCCCTGTGACGTCACGTAGCAGCCAAGTCTATGGACTTTTTACCATGACGTAGGAAACCAGGCATGGCTTTGTGCGTGCCCCCCTATTCACTAATCCACTCCAAACTATCTGAGATGTACAGATCATTTGTGGATACAGGCTACAGTAGTTAACACAGAATCAAATGTTAGCACCTCGACGGACACTCAATGCCAGACCGGAGATTGATGGACATTTCCTACTGTTCCACTACCCACTCACTCATGTATTGGTGAAGCCAGTCATGCCTCAGTCAGTCACGCTTGCACACAGCCAAACAAGTGCAAATGAAGGCATAATACAGACTTTTACAGAGCAGCAAAACAAAGGGAATTTGTTAATTAAAATGTGATGGAACTGGTTCTGGTGTTCTTGTAACTGGTTCCTCAGAAGAACCACATTTAGCCATATGGCCACATAATTCTTCAGGCCTGCATGGTGGAGATTAACCACTTAAACCCCATATAGTTGAGTGGAGTCCCTCAGGGCTATGTTAGTGTATTTTCAGTTTTCTGTTATTGTAGGGAAAGCTTTTGCTGAAAATAGCTGTGAGATTGTCGATCTGCTATTTTCAGCGAAAGCTTTCCCCAGAATACGGATGCTGTTTAGTTTGCATATAATGCATTATTCAACTTTTTTTGTCATTTTGACCAGGCGTCAATTTCTGCAAAATGCTCAAAATCTCTATTTGGAATTTATAAATGTCAGTAGATTATATATAAACTAGAACTGCACTCTGTCGAGTGCATACTTATTGTTGCACACTAGTAGGCCATAAATGGCCAGCTACAGTAGTGCGCAAGCAGAGCGCGCAAGTACTTTCGACCGCTGTAAACTGTGAAATCTCAGTATCTCTGTGAAGGAACGTTTGAAATGTCTAATTATTAGGTGTAACTATTTGCTACTATACCTACTTTATGCATGTAAACATAATGTTGTAATGAATACGTAAGTGACGACTTTGGATTGTGACGTATATGTCAATCAGTGCCTCCCAACACTAAAACATATCGTCATTACGTCACCATCGAAAACCAATTACACTCTGGCATTGGGTCCTTTAATCCACATATTTCTTACGTCATCATTGAGAGCTAGTTATACATATACTATATATATATGTAATTTGTAAGTTGATTAGCGGTATACTGTGGTTACTTTGCGCCAAAAAACGTCCCAGCCAACCCGCCACTTTTGATGCGTATGCAAATAAAACAGCTAATTGTGCCTGATTTGCTGGGACCAGATTACATACATGACCATATTTCTTACGTCATCATTGAGAGCTAGTCATACATATACTATATATAGGCTATGTCATTTGTAAGTTGATTAGCGGTATACTGTGGTTACTTTGCGCCAAAAAACGTCCCAGCCAACCCGCCACTTTTGATGCGTATGCAAATAAAACAGCTAATTGTGCCTGATTTGCTGGGACCAGATTACATACAGCAGGTGTTCCCAAACTTTTTTGGACCAGGTACCCCTTTTGGGGTAGATATTTGTCCAGGTACCCCCTCATCCTCGCAACACGGATAACAATATATTTACAACCACAAGCAGTGTTTCCTGCAGGAAAAAGCTTTGGCATGGTGCTGGGCACAGGCCGCAATTTTGATTAATGAATTCATTTGATTCATTAATTAATAAGATTAATACATTAGATTAATTTGTATTATTGCTCTTGTATTGCTATTGGAGACACTGGGGGACACTGGGCAGGCACTGAGGAGGCACTGGGGAGACACTCAGGGGCACACTGGGGAGGCACTGGGAAGGCACTCAGGGGCACACTGGGGAGGCACTGGGAAGGCACTCAGGGGCACACTGGGGAGGCACTGGGAAGGCACTCAGGGGCACACTGGGGAGGCACTGGGAAGGCACTCAGGGGCACACTGGGGAGGCACTGGGAAGGCACTCAGGGGGACACTGGGGAGGCACTATGGGGAATACTGTCTAAATGTATACGTCTAAATGTAGACGTTTAAATGTAGACGTCTAAATGTTGACGTCTAAATGTAGACGTTTAAATGTTGACGTCAAAATGTATACAGACGTCTAAATGTATACAGACGTCTAAATGTATACAGACGTCTAAATGTATACAGACGTCTAAATGTATACAGACGTCTAAATGTAGACGTCTAAATGTGTACGTCTAAATGTAGACGTCTAAATGTGTACGTCTTCTCTTATGGGGGTCCCTGGCATATATTTTCAAATGGGGGTCCACGGGCTAAGTAGTGTCAATTTGGGGGTCCTTGACATGAAAAAGTTTGGGAACCACTGCTTTAAACACTTTAGCACTTTATGAACATGAACAAAATAGATGGGTCCCCCCTGGAACTCCCTCAGGTACCCCTGGGGGTCCCCGGACCCCACTTTGGGAACCACTGACATACAGTACATGACCATATTTCTTACGTCATCATTGAGAGCTAGTCATACATATACTATATATATGTAATTTGTAAGTTGATTAGCTGTATACTGTGGTTACTTTGCGCCAAAAACCGTCCCAGCCAACCCGCCACTTTTGATGTGTATGCAAATAAAACAACAAATTGTGCCTGATTTGCTGGGACCAGGTTACATACATGTATACACAGGAACATTACCTTTAATCCTCCCAACACTAAAACATATCGTCATTACGTCACAATCGAAGACCAATTACACTCCGGCATTGGGTCCTTTAATCCACATATTTCTTACGTCATCATTGAGAGCTAGTTATACAGTACATATACACACCATGTACTCTGGTCCCAGCAAATCAGGCACAATTTGCTATTTTATTTTACAAATTACATATATATAATATATGTATGACTAGCTCTCAATGACGTAAGAAATATGGTCATGTATGTAATCTGGTCCCAGCAAATCAGGCACAATTTGCTGTTTTATTTGCATATGCATCAAAAGTGGCGGGTTGGCTGGGACAGTGCATACGGACCGGGCGAAACTATTACTTGCGCGCTCTGCTTGCGCAAGTAAATATATACATTTTACTCAAATACATATCAATAATAGAAAACCATAGATAATTTTTTTGTCATGGTGCTGACAATGAATAATGGTGAAAATAATAATAATTGGGGAGCAGATGTTAGCTGGGCATGGGAAGGAAAGCATGCCACGAATATACAAATTTGATTCAAAATTGTATAAGCCATAAGATTTACATAGGACAGAGAAAAGTCTATGTAAAATAGAGAAACCGCCATGAAAGTATAACTTTGTGATCTGTGATCACATCAATCTGTCCGTGACAAACTGAATCATATAGAAAAAAAGGGAAAAAAGGGAAGGTGTTAGAAAAACATATAAATAAATTGAGAACATGTCTGTTCTGCCCTCTAATGGCAAGTGTTGCCAGAGCCACCTACAGGCCATTCCATTCATTTTATAGAACAGGTGTACTGCATATTGTCCTGATCATACTGTATAAGGTGGAGTGCAGCTCACCGACAGCCATCTTACACCTGTCAACTTTTCTGGAACGTTCCATGGTAGCTGGTGATCTGCTCAGACAAAAGTACTCTTAAGTTGCTGAAATCTTGACGGATATACAGGTTGGTATACAGGTTGGTTTAATACAAACGTTATCAACATGGCTATGCTTATCTGCTTAATGTTATTTTATATGAAAGTCCATTATAAGTATGCAGTACCATTATAACTACATCTCTGACGTTTATAATAAACCAAACCGTTTGAAAATCGGTTGAAAATTTAGCAAGTTATAGTTATTTTAAAAGTATACATGCGCCACAATGTTATGATTGCACGAGCTGACTGTATGGCTGCCATGTGGCGACGTTGTAGCCTGGCTAATAAGCCAGACCGAATCAGCCATTGGCAAAAACAAAATTGCCTGCCGGCGGTGTTGTGTGATATTAGTCTGGCTTATTAGCCAGGCTAGCGGCGTTGCTCTCCATTGGCCAGCAGCGCGGGTGAGTCATTTATATACAGTATGTCTATGGTCCTAATTAGGAGATCCACACAGGTGTGTGTGGTCGTAATTATGTATGTGCTCTGAAATCCCTCATTTCACCATCTCTTGAGCCATCGACTTTTCCTTTTCTTATGTCAGAAGTCGATGTTGTTTCTGATTTGTATGCAAGTTTGTAGTGCATTTCCTGCATAATTGATTGTGCACTGCAGGTTAGCTCAGTGTGTTCACTTGCTTGTTGTTTGTTTATAGTTTGTTACAGCCTGTCATTTTCCTTCCTTTTCATAGTTTTACTCCATTATTTAATGATGTGCAAGTGTGACAATAAAACACAGGAGCTTGGACACTACATCCTGACTCCCATAGATTTTTTTAAAGGAGTTTGGCTGACTGTATATACTATGTACACTGACTAATGTACACGTAGCGAGGCCAGTACAATGTCAAACCAAAACATCAAAATAAATTCCATGTGACAAATGTTGAGGCAATCCAGGCTCTGTTTCATTATTCTGTCTCCCCATTTAATTAAAGAATACCAATAAGCACAGAACTTCACACTGCGTTTACAGCACCATAAAGTTAAGGCATTTTCTCCTCAACTGTAGGATTTACTGTGACAGTCATCAGGCCCTTGCGCCAGCCCACTCATCTTCCCTTTTCACAAACTAACCTAAATGTATAGAACAATTACAGACACCCTCATGATGTCCAATTACATATTTACAACTCAGAATTTGCTAAAAGTTTGTCGGTAGGTTTTGTACAGGTATAGTAAGTATATAAGTATATAGTGAAGAAAACACAGAATATAATTGAGTGCTTAGTTTTTGACCGTCCCCATGATAAACCTAAAACCACCTATCTAGATGCTTGCCTGCAAAGACTCCATGCATCAATCATAATAAAAGTCTAGCATTAGGTGGGCCAAGCTAAAAAGGATACTAGAATGTTTAATTGGCCATAATTCACACAGTGGTCAGAGCATGAAGAGCAAAAGGGCTACCGTGTGAATATAGAGTCCCATTAAGTTAGGGTGGGGATGGGCATGATATGATGCAATTTTATTCATTAGCCGTCTACTGGACACTCAGCTGCCTCCAATTAGGAGTGGTAAACAGCAGCTGCTCACTGGGGTGAAAGTTGTTCCACTGGGGAAGGTCACAACTCAGTCGACACTGAGGGGAAATAAAGGCTGCGAGACATTCATCCAACACACACAAGCACGCGGACTAAGATGGAATACAGCTGATTTGCAGCCGGTCAGGGGAAGAAAGTGACAGCCTGGGAAGAGCAGATGAGCAATGTGTATTAGTGTCTAAGTCTAAGGGTTTGTATGTAAGGGTTCTGGGTGTGACATCACATTCAGTGTTGCAAGCAAATCTACTGTGCTAGGGCTGCACAGCATGTCATTTTTGGGGTTCTTATAATGAAGCTTTGAATGCCTGATGTCATATTTATCATGTCATTATTACAAATTATTATGTTTTGCATTAAATCAACATTCTTTATTAAGGGCATGAACGTATGATGAATGAATATTTCTCTTACACAAATCAAGTATTGTCTTATTTTTCTTTTACAATATTGTTTGTTTTCAATACTGTAGCAGCCAGGCAGGATGACTGCAAAGGGTGTGTATGTTGTGTATGTTTTTAATATAATTGTTGGTGTCTTTTGTGATGTTTCTCTTCTCATGGAGGTACCGTACTGTACTTCTAAATGGTGCCTGAATTTCCCTTGCAGAATCAATAAAGGTAGGTACTGTGGGTAGGTAGGTAGGTGGGTAGGTAGGTATGTGGGTAGGTAGGTATGTGGGTGGGTAGGTAGGTAGGTAGGTAGGTAGGTGGGTGGGTGGGTGGGTTGGTAGGTAGGTACTATAGGTAGGTAGGTACTGTAGGTAGGTAGGTGGGTAGGTAGGTATGTGGGTAGGTGGGTAGGTAGGTGGGTAGGTATGTTGGTAGGTAGGTACTATAGGTAGGTAGGTACTGTATGTAGGTAGGTGGGTAGGTAGGTATGTGGGTAGGTAGGTGGGTAGGTATGTTGGTAGGTAGGTGGGTAGGTGGGTTGGTAGGTAGGTGGGTAGGTAGGTGGGTGGGTAGGTAGGTGGGTTGGTAGGTAGGTGGGTTGGTAGGTAGGTGGGTTGGTAGGTAGGTGGGTAGGTAGGTAGGTGGGTTGGTAGGTAGGTGGGTAGGTAGGTAGGAGGGTAGGTAGGTAGGTAGGTAGGTGGGTAGGTAGGTGGGTAGGTAGGTGGGTAGGTAGGTATGTGGGTATGTGGGTAGGTGGGTAGGTGGGTTGGTAGGTAGGTAGGTAGGTGGGTTGGTAGGTAGGTAGGTGGGTAGGTAGGTAGGTAGGAGGGTAGGTAGGTAGGTAGGTAGGTGGGTTGGTAGGTAGGTAGGTGGGTTGGTAGGTAGGTAGGTACTGTAGGTAGGTAGGTAGGTGGGTGGGTGGGTAGGTAGGTAGGTGGGTAGGTACTATAGGTAGGTAGGTACTGTAGGTAGGTAGGTAGGTGGGTGGGTGGGTAGGTACTATAGGTAGGTAGGTACTGTAGGTAGGTAGGTAGGTAGGTAGGTAGGTGGGTAGGTAGGTGGGTGGGTAGGTACTATAGGTAGGTAGGTACTGTAGGTAGGTAGGTAGGTACTATAGGTAGGTAGGTACTGTAGGTAGGTACAGTAGGTAGGTAGGTAGGTAGGTGGGTAGGTAGGTGGGTGGGTAGGTAGGTCTATCTATCTTGAGGGATGTTGCTAGTTGAACGAGGCTGAACACACTAAGGCTGAGGATCAGTGCCCTTTGGAGACTGAGGAGCAGGTGGGTGAAGAGGATGCTGCTTGACATGCATTAACAACATTCAACCAGATGCAGTGACAGAAGAAGACAAAGGGGACTTCTTTTTTGCTTCAGGAAAAGGAAATGTTGTATGCATAAGCTGTCCAGTCTGTTTAAAAGGCATTGTATTCTTCTATTCATGAGAAGCCCCAAGTCATGTAGAAGACAACTGTCTGCTCATCCTGAATAGAAAAAATACACCTTAAAATGGTGTTGATTTAACTAGAACACGAGCATTCAGTGTGTTCCGTGTGACTCAGGCAGAAGCCAAAATGTATGGAGAAATATCAGTCACCAGCTGTATCAATTGTTAGACATCTCCGATCGTCTGTCTACACAAGACTATCAAAACTCTGTAGGTGAAAGAGTTGCATGTTCCTTAATGTTAGTATAACACTGTAACATTGCCATTGTTAGGCACTTCGCATTCTACAATTTTCTGTAGCATGGGCTTGAATTGCAAATATGTCACTTACCAGCCTCATCACTTGACAATACATGCTGCATGCAATCAGCCACCTGAGGCATTCTAACTTGTTTACAAGCAATATCAAGCACATACATTTGCAACAAAAAAAGGACATCATGAGGGTGTCTGTAATTTAATGTATGTAATTTATTATTTGTTAATAATCATGTTGTTTACTTGGATTTGTACTTTAAGAAGAATCTTTTTGTGTGCTTTGAAAAACATTACAACATGAGTTTATTTAATTTTTTCTTTCTCAGAAGAAGAGGTTTTGGACTTTCACTTTATCTTTTTGAGTGCACAAATGCCAAAGCTTTTGTTGTGTTTGTTTCTACAACGTCCCACTCAAGAAACCTTGTTTTTGTGAGTAATGAGTCACTTTATCCCCTTTTCCCCCCATTATTCAATACATGGCTGTTCTTAGCGGTGAAACAACAGACTTTGTACATTATTGTAGTCCCAGTTTTCAGAAGGTGGCATACCCGTTTAGTTTCCTGTTCCAGTTCACTTTCCATATTTGATGGCTTTGATTTTGTACTGGAAACAAATGGGAAGGTATAATGTGTTTACCACACATTATGTGATGATAAAATTATAACATCTTTCTTTCATTCTTTCAGAATGTTATATTATGCAAGGGATAACTGTTAACTGAGAAATAAACCCCTTCCTTCAGAGTTCGGGATCTAATAATCGCTTATTATCGCGTATTATTACACAGCTAAAGAAGTTAATAAATAAAGGATTTAATGGCTTACATAATGAAAGTAGTCAGTTAATTCATGCCAGGTCATGGTGCGTCCAATGCAACGTGTCACCTTGGAAAACAACAGGAAGTGTTTCCCAAATAGAATATATTTTCGATTACTGCATTGTCTAATTCTCGGTTCAAATGTTTTCAAAAATATTCTTGAGAGCAATGTTTAGCTCTAAATGACAGCACAAAATCAAGCAGCTCAACAGGTGCTCTGAGCCTTTGATTAGACAGTGGCCTGTTATTGAGCTCAGTGGTCATTATACTGAATTCACTGAATTCAGCGATTGACCAATCAGAATAAAGCATTCAACCAAGCCGTTTAATAAAATATTTTAGTCCATAATACTGTACAATAATAATAATCACTGTGATTGATACATAATTTGGTTACGTTAATAGGCTATATGAGCCTCTACGTAGCCTCTAACAAGTAGGCCTACATTATTTTTAAGTGATGCAACATTTACTCAACATCACATTTGCACTTTCTTTATGGGAGCCCCATAGTTGCTCAAATCTTCCCCTGCACACAATGACAGGGGCAAAAACACTGACTTCTAAGACAATACATTTTGTCTACCATGAATAAATACTACATTTATCTATCTATCTATAAATGCACGATGTCTGTCTGTCTGTCTGTGTGTAATCCACGTAACTTGAGAACCGTTCACCCCACCGACTGCCACACCACCGCAGGGGGTGCAGTGCCCGGGTGTCAAGTCGGTCTGACCCACGGTTGTTCAGAACCGCACCAAAAAAAGCCTCTGCCCGGGCCCAGAACAGGGCCCTGCCCAGGGTCCACATACAGTATGGACTCAGAGCTGACATTCTGACGTCTGCATAGACTCCATTTTTGGGCATGCCTGACAAATAAAAGGGACACAGACATAATATCTGGGTTGGGCATTCATTTCCAACTTGCATCGTTCCAAGCAGGCCAGTGCCCAACGGGCACCACTGTAGAGGCCCCATTGGCACCGCTCTATAGTCTGTATTAATGACTGATTGTAGACTAGACCAAAGCAAAGGTGGGAGATTGCAGTGGCTGTTACTTACAGACTAAAGCCTAAATCAGGCTTAAGAAATGAGTATTACTTCCTTTGTACCATATAAAGCTATTATAATTTTTACAGGTTTGGTTTATGTCGAAAGTCTAATAACTCAATTGCTTAGATTGGATGTTACGCAATCTTCCCAGGGGACTTGAGGAAAAGCAATGATTGAGTGTGCTTTAGATTTAACTTACATTGATGCAGTTACAAATCTATTCCGGACACTTTTCAAATAAATAAAAAGTATTATTATTATTGACAGAAATACACTGAATGAATACCAGTATAAACAACAGCAAAAGCTTTAATGTGAAATAAAATTATGAAAAAGCTAAAAACTGACACTAAAGTTATCAACATCAGTAGTGTTCATCCTGCAATTAATTATTTTACAGTATGTGATGTATTACCATGTGTTGTTCTTGCTTACTGTAAATATCTCTGGATTAAGAACGTCTGCTAAATGCCTAAATTGTAAATATTATGCAATGTCTGTGCAAATAAAGTGCTAGAAAAAAACACATGTTTAGGGCTCATCCAGGGAGCATGAATGCGCTCAGCCCATTACATTTAGGTGTACTGTATCTTGTGTCCTAATGAAAATGGGTGGAATTAGAGTTAAGGCCATGGGGTCATCTAAATCACTAGGTGTAATTCTCCAGCGAGCATGAAGATGCACAACAAATGCCACAGTAATCTAGATAGTTGTTTCCAAGACATCTTGTTTGAGACCAAAGCGGTGCATGGACCTGGCCAATGACAACTGCTATTGCTAAAGCGATTAGAGCCCTGCCACCCCATAATAATAAGACTTAACAGCTAGGAACATGGAATACATTTCCAACATGCTATGCGTATAACAGCTACTCTGAGCAAGTTTACTTATAATAGTTTGCAGGTCATAATAAGAAAATACTGTGAAATACTAAGCTCAAAGTTAATGACTAAAAACTAAAACATGCTTGGCAAGTGCTACTGTCACAATCCCAAAGGAACGGAACTGATCAAAACATTCTAACCCTTTAAGTGCATTAAATATGAAAAATCCAAGTCAAAACAGAGCGGATTGAAAAGCACCTCAACACACACACAAATAATTGGGACTATGTGTATGCCTGGCTTGGGAGTTTATTATAAATGTCTTCTGCGTGAAAGACTTTTTATTATCAATGGCTGTTTTTTAAATGGTAAATGGCAAATAAAAATTAAGGCTAGCTGTCAGCACTACTGGTTTCAGGAAAGGACACATTAATTAAACACATACCCTGCTGTTGACGGAGATTGCCAGTAAATCTAACCCGATGCTTCAACACCGATGCTGGAGATCTCCGTCATGTGGGTCTTTTCAGTGGTTTATGATAAATCACGCTCTGCACCAACATATGAATAGGTTGCTAAGCAACAGATACAACCAGAAATTAACTGGAAGTGAACATTTTGCCTGCCGTCCGCCTCCACGTTATCAGTTTTAGAAAAATTGTGCAGAGCCTCCTTTTATTCTTTAATATTTTCCAAGTGAAAGAAGACGATGGTCCACCACAACACACAGGTGTTTGTTTTTTACATCCGGTTCATATCTCGGGTATCGGTGGGCCTTCAAAGGAATGGTCTTGACAAAAAAACACTGGCGGTTTTGGAAAATTACTAAATACCTGCCAGTGAATGTGTCAAGAACGCAGCTTTAAGTGTCTTTGAGGTCCGGTAAATGACGTCCTATATCAAAGCCACAATAGGACACAGTCGCACGCTAATCAGGAACCCAAAACCGATTATTCTGAGCTTGGTATTGGAGGCAGGGCCAATTGATTTCTTGTACGAGGGTGAATAAAAGCGAACAATAAGATTCTGGGATGTTAGATGAGATTATTCAGCACATCAATGAAATTGTGAAAGTAGCGGGCATGGTGGCACACTCGGTAGTGCTGTCACCTCACAGCTAGAAGGTCCTGGGTTCGATTCCCACTGGGGACGCTGTGGGAGTGTTCCCTCCTCTGCGTCATCAGTGCCCATACCCGAGGCGGGGTTGGCGAAAGGTCCTTTCTGTGTGGAGTTTGCATGATCTCCCCATGTCCCCTAGGGCAGGTACCCTCACATAAAAACATACAGTAATCCTGGTCTCTAAACTAGCTCCCCCTGGCCAGCCAGGGCGCCTGATGGAAGGGAAAGGAACTGGTCGGAATAACATGTTCCTTCGACGCACTATGTCCGGCCGCTGAAAAGAAGCAGCTTGGACTCCTCATGCATAGAAGGAAACATGAGGTCAGTCTGTCCCCCCGTCCCCCCCAGGTTGGCAGAGGAAGTGTAGTTTAACTGGGTGAAAAAATGGTTTGCAAAATTGTGGGATAAAAAAAAAGAAATGGTGAAAGTGATGAAAAGAGTGACACAATAAACAAAGAACCCAATGCTAGCCTAGAAATGTAAAAAAACAAAAAAGCTTTCTCAAAACAGCAGGGTCTCAGAAAAGTCAAAGTTAATAAAGGGTATATGTCCTTCGATCGAAACGTTTACAGATACTAGAGATGCCTGGGAGAGCTGATGATGAACACTGGACAGACTCACAAAAGTTTAACTTACCATTGTCATATGGTGACTTAAGGGTGATTTATACTTGGTTGCATGCCGGTGTCATGTCACGCACCTGAAAATAGCTAGGAAATCTAGGAAAATAGCCGATCTATAACGTAGATCAGCTATTTAGATCAGAATGATACGTAGATCACAGCTGCCGTGCAACCAAGTATAAATCAGGCATTAGGCACATCTGTACACCACTCTCTACGTTGGATGGGAAACTGCATGGTTAGAGAAGACTATTTCTTTATAAACAATGTATAATATATTTCCGATTTTCAAAAAGGAAAAAGAAATCGGATAAAGCACCACAGAATGTGGCGCACGTGGCGCTGCGGAAAACAGACACAAAACTCATACTTAGGGGATTTGATCTAAATATAAGTTATGAATAAAATGTCTCATTAAAGTATGTTTAATTCTCCTATAAAAACCAATAACGATGGTTGGTTTTCCATCTCCCTGCAAACTGCCAAGAGCAATAATTCTACTTCGCAATCCTCACCACAGCCGGGCTAAAATATAAATTACTTTGACAAATATTTTTCCAAAAACCTCAGTAGCCATATGTGGAATCTAGCCTCAGCGTGAGCAGAGCCGTGACTAAATTATGACAAGCCTATCTGATCAAGATGGCTACAGAGTGTGCTCAAACCCGCAAGACTACATCAACGGACCATCAATAAACATCAGACCTTGCTCCCAAAGTTCCCACACAAATCTCATACAGTAGAAATCACTTTACAAAGTCAGTAAAGTGGCTCACTGAAAGCCCAGATGCTTACAATACTTCCACAAAGAGTGCATGAAAGCAACATGCTCTTCTGTCAACATGCCTCTAAAAACCCTTTCATCCAAGTATGACATTTGATCAGGCTACTGTACTCAATACTAATCTTTTCTCTCTACAGTCTGGCCAGCCTATTAAAAGCACGGGTGGGTAATATGACCCATTCGGTGCAGTCATTTCTGCCACTCTGTTATGCCAACAAGCAGCTGTTGTGTCCCTGCTCCGTTTGCTTCTCATAACCCCCATCCCTGAACAAACACACACACACACATACACACACACACACACGCTCAACACGCACAGGCACGCGCACACACACACACACACACACACACACACACACACACAGGCTGGCATCGTGAGGGTCAAGTCCAGTTTGTAAGACAAACAGTTATGAGTTGATTTGTTGAGTGACAGACAGTCGTACATGACTTGGCAAATAAAAACGATGGACCTGGAGTTCAGGGTTGATTTAATCGTATTATGTTTAGATAGCTGGCATTCGGATTGTCATCTGGGATTCTATGCGGTGGACACAAAGATTGTCAAGTATCTGAGATCGGTGTATTTAATCATGTTGGATGTCGAATTCAAATAGACAGAATTTAACCTTGACTTGGAAACAGTGGAAACAGTGTGAGTCTAGGTTCGTTTGAGATGTAAGGCGAACTCTGACGCTGTGTCTCCGACCCGTTTCCTTGTGGCCCAAGAGAGGCTGATTGAAACTGACAGACCAGCTGGCAAGACACACTCCACAAGGCTGCACACACAACACACACACACACACACACACACACACACACACACACACACACACACACACACATTGTGATGTTTATGTTTTCTGTTTTACATCTTACTGTATAGAGCCGGGTCCAAACTATGGACCTACAGTAATATTAAGGCACTAGGGGCAGATGTCACTCGATTTACAGTACTCTCCGTAGTATATGGGCTGTTCCTAGTTGATGTTGCCTGGCATGCGATTTCTGTAATTTTCTATTCCCTTCTTTATGAGTCCAAGAGCTCCGATGACTGCTGGTGTTACTTCGGTCTTCATATTCCACATCCTGCTGATTTCAATCTCCAGGTCTTTGTATTTGGACAGCTTCTCTGTGACTTTCACTGAGTGTTTCTTTCAGATGGTATTGCCATGTCTATGAGCATACATCTCTTTTCTTTTCTGTCTTTGATAACGATGTCAGGTGTGTTGGGCATGTCCCAGAGGATGGTGACATTATTGGTTGATGTTCATACCATTTCGTGGATGTCTTGATGTTGAAATCCCTGCAGATCTTCCAGTGCAGGTATGCTGCTGCCTTGTTGTGCCTCTCTACAGTATGTACTCAGTCTTCGCCAGTGCCGGCCACGGCGGGCAGCCTGAGACAATGTGGTTGATGGTTTCTATTTTCCACAGATTCTGCATTGTGGGTCTCATCTTTGATGATCCAATGATGATAAGATCTGGTTGTGAGGCTCTGGTCTTGTGCAGCGATTATCAGGCTCACCGTCTTTGCTTTCAGTCCGGTGCTCCTCAGCCACTGGTGTGTCACTTGTTGGTCAACGTTTGTATCTTTCAATCTTTTTGGGTACTTCCCATGCATTGCTTTTTCAATGCAGTTGTTCCTGGCCACGGTGTTTTGCCTTCTGCTTCACTCGGTTGCCATAGTTGGTACTCACTTAATTTTCAGTTGGTGGGATTTCTGGGGCATCAAGCTCTTTCTTAAATTTTGCAGCTTCTTTAGTGATTACTATAATTTTTTTATTTATTTTTTTCAACTTAAATTTTATTCATTTTTCATGAACAGAAATGACATACAAGGACATACAGAAAGCAAAAAGACAAACAATCCTCCTATTTTTGAACAAAAAGAGGAGCAGTGTATGATCATTCTATTGGCAATTGGGGGGGGGGGTAGTCAGAGAGCAAGATAGGTTTCATTTCATCATGCTATGCCAACACATTGCTTTTGCTGTCACACATGGCCTGCCTGCACACACCTACAGTACAGTACCTACACCTTACAATAATCAAAGGTAAACACAGATGCAGACTGAATGACTGAATTAATGATGCCTTTTCACTCCAGAGTACACAAGTAAAGATTTAATTCCTCGTCTGTGCAGCATATAGCGATGGCTAAGCAAGCACTAATTAACCACTTTCACATGGCATCCCTGTTTTGGGCAAGTCATTAAATGCAAAAATGTTTAACAAAAAAGGAATAAAAACAATAATTGTCAAAATGTTTAGAAAATGGCTGAAATATCACCTGGCACATTGAAGTCATATTATTGTATAGGTCAAATTGTTGAAGCTATATTCATTATTAGATGAACTTTGCACTTTATCTGTGTGCTTTTTACCACTATCTCTACTTCTCCTTTCAACATGAACGGCCGGGGGACATCGCAAAGGGACAAGTTGACTGACCAGCTGCTGGGCCCTGTGGGTAAGACAGGGAGGTCACCAGGCCTCTGCTGCAACCACAATGCATTAACATGCTCGTGCCAAGCATAGTGCCATGCCACAGGCAGCATGGCCCAGTCTTCTCCTGATGTGCTGCCATTCTCCCTCTAGGACCGCACACATGACTGCCAAGGATGTGGGTGCAGACTCAGAGGATGGGAAATTCTCATGCTTCATATATTCAATATGGCACAACGGGGTGTCGCTGAAAATAGCCGATCTACCAGCTTGCAATGCAACGTATCACATTTGCAACACATTGTGAGCTTGTAGAATGTCGTATGAATCAGGCTTAAGTCCTGGCAGGAACTCCCACTACAGTAGGCTATCTTTGACAAAACTGTGCTCAAACTTTAGTAGCAAAGTGGTGCTACATTTAAACACTTGAATATAAGTCGTTTGCTTTCTGGAAGAAACCACCTAACCCCCCCCCCCCCCCCCCCCCCCCCCTTTTTTGTTTTTTTGTTCATTAATCAATGCTATTGACACCCTTTACGTCTGTGTGTTGGTTAAAATTTTAACCAATGGAAAGTATTAAAAAGTGCTTCAGCGAAAACCTCCTAAGTCCATTGGATCCTCAAACTATCTGCCACTGCCAAACCAGCTAACTCCACTCATTTAGCCATCTTTTTCTTTCTTTTTTTGTATCAATCAGTGCTATATTGGACACACGTCCGTCTGTGTGTTGGTTAAAGAAATATTGAAGCAATGAAAAGTATTAAAATCGCCAAAGTCCACTTTTCCATTTCCTGAAAAATAAACATTTTGGATTTAGGTGGTATAGCAGAGATATACTTCATTATAGGATGAATTGTGAAAATAGCTGATCTACAAGCTTGCAACACATCACTTCGTTTTTTGTAATGTTTTTCCTAAATATGACATCCTAAAATAGGGACCAATGGTTAAAGTGGTGAAACCAAGAATGCCCTCCGTATTTGACCATTAGTCCGGGAGCTAGGCCCAGCCCTCATAATGTTTTCTGCTACCTTTTTTCACTATTATTTCTTGTTAGCATATACCTTGGGCCATCTCAAAATGAAGGGAACACCCCCAACTCGGGGCCGTTTGGTTTCAGGGGCCCCAAAACCCCTTTTTTGGTATATGTCTCTGGCGAAATTTTGTAAAGGCAAATACATAAATTATTATTAATTACATAAATAAATACACATGGAAGTGTCAAATTTGGCATGGGTGTATCCTGACACATATGGGTATGTAGCATAATAGGATTTTGGGGCCTGCTACCATTGTATTGTTATATATGACCTACATCATCCCCAGAAACACAAACAAATATATTGTCCACTTAACAAATAACAACAAAGATGGTTATTTCCCAGCACATTATGGTGAATATCACTGCCAACAAAGATGGTTATTTCCCAGCACATTATGGTGAATATCACTGCCTCACCTGTATATAGAAAACATCCCATATCCTTAAGCTTCAATTGAAGACCAGGATGACCTTTATATCTTGAAAATTGCTCTTTCAGCCAAAAGTCTGCACTATACCTCAAATCGGTGAAAATTGTATATTCAGTCAGTATCAGCTATAGGCATACATTTAGTATGAAATCAATTAATTAACTTTGAACTGACTCCACATTATTGGCTGAGTTATAGTGAAAATAGATTTTTGAGTGGTGCTAGCGCCACTCCTATGCCACGCACGTACACACACACGCACGCACGCACACACACACACACACACACACACACACACACACACACACACACACACACACACACACACACACACACACACACACACACACACACACACACACACACACACACACACACACACACACACACACACACACACACACACACACACACACACACACACACACACACACACACACACACACACACACACACACACACACACACACACACACACACACACACACACACTTCAGGGAGGAGTACAGTACAGTACAGTACAGTACAGTACTACAAAGTACAACAAAGTCAAGTCAAAGTCAAGTCAAGTACAATCAATAGTCAGACAACCAATAGTAAGACAACTAAATCGCACCACTCAATTCAGATGGGTCTGATTTTTATATAATTGCGGCACTCATTTGCATAAAAATGATAGATGAGACACTTTGTCAGCTTTTTAACATAGCTCATTCAAGTAGGAAATATTCCACAATGTGGAGTCAGTTCAAATGCATTCATTCATTTATTCCAAATGTATACTAACTGACCGATTTGAGGTATAGTGCAGAAGTTTGGCTACAGAAAGAGCAATTTTAAAGATAGAAAGGTCATTAATGGGCTTAAATTGAAGCTTAAGGATATGGGAAGTCTTCTATATACAAGTGAGGCAGTGATATTCACCATAATGTGCTGTTATTTGTTAAGCGGACAGTGTATTTTATTGTGTTTCTGGGGATGATGTAGGTCATATTTAAAAATACAATGTTAACAAGCCCCAAAATCCTATTCTGCTACAACCCATATGTGTCAAGATACTCCATGCCAAATTTCACAATTCCATGTGTATTTATGTAATTTTAGGTAGCAGAAAACATTATGAGGGCTGGGTCTATCTCCCGGACTACATGGACCCCAATTGAAAATACCTTGGCACCAAGGACCCACATACAAGATGTTAAAAGTGGCTCAACTGATTTTGATGCTACATGATGTATTAAAATGTTTTACTGGTGACCCCCTGGAACCCCCTTTAGGGACCCCATGTTTATATTCGTATAACGAATATAAAAATGATCTGAGTGACACAAAAGCTCCACTGTGTGTGTGTGTGTGTGTTGTGTGTGTGTGTGTGTGTGTGTGTGTGTGTCATATGAGAGGATTTGGAGAGTGAGGGTAGCTGTGTCATTCCTAGAGGGAGGGAAGTCAACCCAGATCATCAGAACCAGGGACACTATACAATACTCACTGCATCGCTAAATATAGCATGAAGGAAGTGGCTAGGGCTTATAATGTTACCCGTGCCTAACTGTGAGCCTTGGCCATGCAGTACTGACTGCAAAACAAATAACAGAGACACATGCAGAGGAGAACAATGGTTCCAAAATAATTCGGTTCCCAAGATGTTTTCCCATATACACATCTTGCATTTCCAAGCTGATGTTTTTATCAATGTGCATTGTTTTACTGTTTTTTTCTTCTAATAAAGTTGTCTTTTTCTTGTTCCCTCCCCCCCTGGCCCCCACACATGTAAAGCGTCTTTGAGTGTCATGAAAAGCGTTATATAAGTCCCAGATATTATTATTATTATTATGAAATGACAGTAGCCTATTAGTAGCTACAGCCACACCTGGCCCTAAAAAATAAACATTTCACTTTGGGATTTCTTTCCTTGTTGGGGAGGGGGACTTTTTTTAAATAACTAACCATCGGAACTAGCTGTACACAGACAAGACAAGTTATCATGCCCTGGTTCGCCCTATATAACACTCTCAGACACTGTCTGACATGTCAAAATTAGTCAAGCAGCACCCCACCCTTTCTCCCTAGAGATGCAGCTCCCTGAAGGCAAGCATCTGCTGGCCTATTTTTTGTCTTCCCAAGAAACAGAAACAACAATAGAATGAACAACATTGTGTGATGGCAATGCAAACAAACAGCAATGTCTCCACTCCACACATGCCAACAGAAGGAGATGACGAGAGAAAGGAGAGAAGACCCCGTGGCAAAGGCAGAGATGGCGATGAAGAAAAACAAGAAATCAGGTGAAAGAAGCGCTGTCTCCATTGTGTTCTCCCCCCCCTCTCCACATTAGTATGATTATTATTTTAGTAACGTGCATGTTTGGGTGTCACAAGCTTGCGCCTCGCGGCCGTTGTTTGCGTTCGTTTCCAACTTTTTGTCTTTGTTTGGTTGCACCAATTTTTGTTAAACAGGTACTGTATAAAGTCCACACTAACCAAAATAATAAATATCGTTAAAGAAAATGTGCTTTTTACTTTCCCTGTTGACAAATAACATAAGCAGAATGGCTGTGGTGAGCACTCTTCATCATCACTGTAATTTACCACTCTAGGAATAAAGTAGTGTTCTCAATCACTGCATTTCATTTATTTATTTATTCGTGTCAAGCTTAGGCTTGACACGGGATGTAATATGTTGGAGACAAAAATAAAGTCTCTCTGCCAACAGAAAATGAAAAGTGTGAGTATAAATGTACGTACATTTCTAACGGGTGTAATCTGTCATGAATGTGTTGCTGACTAACCCTCCATATCAAGTTATCCAAATGCCCTGTGTGTCGAATCTATCAGCCTCATATCCACTTTAGATATTATGTACATTACATATCGGATTTACAGCAATATCTTAACATATTGGTTCTCTATCAAATATGTGTGCCCCTGTGGCATAAATAAAATCTACTGTATCCATCGGTAGGCTGCAGGCATCAATGCCCTCCGTTGACGATGCTTCCTTGATTACAATGGCTCTGCTTAAAACTGGTGGAAACCAGATCGGTTCGCTAGACAATTATTTTGGTGAGAAAAGGGCGGATGGAGTTTAATTATGCTGGTGTCAGAGCATGGTGCTACAGGTGACTCACCGATGTCATACTGCAACTCCTGAAAGGACTGACTGGCAACAAACAAAAACCTCTCTCCCCTGGAAATTGAGACTAAAGACTGTGGAAAGCATTACAGCAAGGCGGTCCATTTAGTTTCTACCTATTTACTGTAGATGGGAGTTGGGGACCCCCTGGAACCCCCTCATGGATCCATAGAGGGTCCAGGGCCTTACTAGGGGGGAAAACAGGTGCTTAGGCTTAGGTAAATGAGGTCTCTACCGTGGCTACCGCACGTTACGCACAACAATGCATACATGTATGTGGTGTGAGTCTGTGAGTTTGCGTACTTGGCCATCAGTGAAAACATGCTGGCCAATTTATATCCATGCATCATTTTCAGTTGTGTTGAAGCAATGAGATCTTAATTTGTAACGAGCTCCATGTAAAGGATTAGCATTAACACGTCTGCCAGCATTTATTAATAACTTTGATATAATTCACGCCAGCATTTCCCCCCGTTCTACTATTATTTTGAAGAGCCAAAAATGTTATGATCTTACATTAGTGTGTGTGACGATGCATGATCACTTCCTGTTTACCGTCCCTGCTGCTAAAACATGATGGAGGGGGATGACATCGTCGGCTCTGGGCCATGGAATAAAAAAGGACGATTGAAAGAAACAGATAGTATGTATGCTCACACCAGCATACATATAGGGTGGCCAGACATCCGGTTTCACGCCGGACAGTCCGGTTTTAGACCCACCTGTCCTCCTCCCACCTCAACCTCTGGCCGGACACATAATTGTCCGTTTTTTGTGATATACAGTGCTTGTGTCATAACTGTCATTTACGTCGTCTGGGTATTAAAATCTACGCAGCGCTGCTCAGCTCCGCAGCGAGCCGGCCACACTCCCTCTGTCTTAACTCATAGAATGCTGAAAGCGTTTTTAAACGTTTTATTATAGCCACCCCTAAGAAGCGCATAACGTTTTTATACGTTTTATGGTCCAAAAAACGTTTTTTTATTGATTACTATAGTTCAACTATATTTGCGCCCGGACAACTCATAATGTAACACCGATCGGCTCTAAAAAGAGTTAAACCCCCCCCCTGCTGAAAAGAGGTGTTGGTCTGAGAAGCGTCTGGCACCGCCTATTGGTTGGTCTATGCGAGGACGTACGACGTAATAGAGACGGCCGTCCGGCATAGACCAACGCAGATGTCAGGGGATCTAAAATGGATGGGACAATGCTCTTGTCTGTGTGAATACACTCGATTCCCCCTCCCCTCCTGTTTCTACATGGTTTCTCCCGAGGGAGAATGGTGGGGGGGGGGGGTCTCTTCCTCTTGGATCGCATTGGCAGTTCCCCCCCCACTCCCGATTCCCCACTGCTTTCAACTGCAAGGCTTGCACTCTCATTCTCGGAACAAGATACAACGCGATTTGCTCTCTGCCCGTATATAATTGATTTCATAACGTTTGCCAGACACATGTGGAGTTAGTCATCGACAGATTGCACATCATTATCGAGGGACCGCCATGATACGTTGGTCGCTGATCGCGAGCCGTACTGCTGCTGCTGTTGCTTTGCTCGCATCCATCCATCCATCTTTCTCGTTACAACAGGCTATTATAAACTCACCGTCGAGCAGCCTGCCCTGCACCTAATGTGATAAAATGAACGGCAGGACATAATCGGATCGATTATTATCTGTCTATCAGCAACATACGGGTGTTTGTCTTGCAACGACAGGTGGTGCTTTCTCGTTTTTTTTTTTCTCCCAAACACGTTGCGTGCTGCTTCTGCTGCTGCCGCATTCAACCATCCACCCCCCTTTCTCGTTACAACAGGCTATTATAAACTCACCGTCGAGCAGCCTGCCCTGCACCTAATGTGATAAAATGAACGGCAGGACATAATCGGATCGATTATTATCTGTCTATCAGCAACATACGGGTGTTTGTCTTGCAACGACAGGTGGTGCTTTCCCGTTGTTTTTTTTCTTCCAAACACGTTGCGTGCTGCTTCTGCTTCTGCCGCATCCATCCACGATCGTCGTTGTTTTTTTTTCCAAACATGTCCAGACACAATCCGATCCAGTCTCGCGTCTCACCTTATAGATACGCGAGACTGGATCGATGAGGTTAGTGGTATGTCTGGACATGTTTGGAGCGGCACACGACAATCGACAATAATGTTGATTATGCAAGATCATTTCCTCAAAGCCTAGTTGCCCCCCCCCCCCCCCCCAGAAGAAAGTTTCCAAGTCCGTTTTATGATCAGATAATTATGTGCATCAAGACTCTCTGCTTTCATAAGAAAAAAACTAATACTGTAATTGCGAATGCAATGAGCACTTACTATGAGACCTAGCAGATCACGTCTGTCTGTCTGTCTGTCTGTCTGTGTGTGTGTGTGTGTGTGTCCGTCTGTCTCGCTTACTGTATATGTGGACCTGGCCCTTTTGTGCCCATATATGGAGCTGAGTGATTTGTGAGTCATGGTGACATGAGTGTGATGGCGTGGTCCTGCTTTGGGGACTCCTTATATGGTTATGGCTGAGTCATGGTGACATGAGTGTGATGGCGTCTTTTGTGACCATATATGGAGCTGGCGTGGTCCAAGCACTAACTATGACACCCTGCAGATCATGTCTGTAATTTATTCTAATTGTTATTGCAATTTACGATCTGCGTTCGCTTTCCGCGTTCGCGTCTTACTCGTAATAATAAAAATCACACCCCTGTGAAGTGAGCAGTGCAATGTTGTGAAGTGAGCAGTGCAACATTGCACTGCTCACTTCACTGGGGTGTGATTTCTATTATTATTACAGTATTAGTATTTTTCTTATGAAAGCAGAGAGTATTCTGTTTCATACGGTATATAGTATGTACATGTCGCTATAGGCCTTATTTTGTGAATATTTAGTTGTTAGGTCCATGCTTTCTCTAAAATTATCTTTTTCAGAGAACTTTAGAGATGGCATGGGCCTGAATAACTATTATTCACAAAATAAGGCCTATAGCGACATGTACATACTATATACCGTATGAAACAGTCGACTCTCTGCTTTCATAAGAAAAATACTAATACTGTAATAATAATAAAAATCACACCCCTGTGAAGTGAGCAGTGCAATTGCACTGCTCACTTCACAGGGGTGTGATTTTTCTGGGTGGTATTTTTCTTATGAAAGCAGAGAGTCTACTGTTTCATACGGTATATAGTATGTACATGTCGCTATAGGCCTTATTTTGTGAATAATAGTTCTTCGGGTCCATGCCTTCTCTAAAGTTCTCTGGTGGGCGCAAGCTGCATTCAATAGCCAATTAGTGACAAACTGTATATGTGTACAATGTGTACTGTTTTCCTCCTAAAAGTAGACATTCAGGGCTTTCATTCGGTATATGGTTTGTATAGGATATTATTTGTGCTCAATTTTATATCGGTCTTTTGAACTAAAAAAACTGAACTGAAATGTCTGTCAACTTCAGGCCTCCATATCTCTGTTGTTTTTTTTCACAAGCAGCGTGCAGGCAAAAGCAGGTGTTAGAAAAAGGTCAATATCTCCAGAATGGAAGATGGTAGAATCATAATTTTTTTTTTAAATTGAAGTGGACAAGTTGGGCTTTCTTTTGATTTATGCGGTGTGATTCACGCTATAAGAGGCCCCTCGCTGTGGGCCCCCCAAAAAGTTCAAAAAGCCCATGTTAACCCTTCAGCACCAGTAAGCCATGGTCCGCTAGAACCTGTAGCAGTTAAAGTGTTAAAAAGAGAGAGACGTTCGGAGTGTTGCCATGTCCGCTTAATTATAAGCGACTTTGGGCTTGTTTTATAAAATAGCCTACTAAGCCTATAGTCAGGCTTCTTTTGGGCTTGTTTTCATAGACATGGTTGCTTGGTTCTCTTCCAAAACCTGGCAACACTGCCAGTGGGATGGTCGGTTTGTTTGTTGTGGAATGTGTGCTCTCACAATCACTTTAGTATAGTTAATGCAGAGATACATAAACCAAATATGCCGAAATGAAAAACTACATTTAATGAGCAATGGAGCAAGGAACATCATAAAGAAAGGGAGGCTAAAGCACTGTGAACATATAGGCTACTGGCTTCATTCTATGTCCCACACCGATGACCATAAGACTGTATAAAAAATCCCACAAGAAAGAGATTAAACATAAAACATATCTAAACATGAAATAAAATAAATTGATTATAAAATGAATGGCCTTTGTGGTACCCTATAATTTAAAAAGGTTAATTTAATTAGCAAATATATGTTCTCTGTGAACATAATGCTGGAGATGATGGTGGTGAAAACCAGGTGCAATAGTAGTACTAATAAGTACTAGTAGTAATAATAATAATAATATCTGGGAGGGGGGGGGGGGGGTCGGGGGAGCGAGCCCTGCAAAAGTGTCCTCCTTTCTGAGGTCTTGCAGGTGGCCACCCTTCATACATACCCAGCATACAACACCAGCTAGCAACCCAAAGCTAACGTGAGTAGTATTACGACTTGATCAATCAAAAGCACTAAAAAAGACCAATTGCCGTACACCTATGGCATTGGCGTTAAGCGTAACATTTATTAATTGCCGTAGATCAACACCAATCGCGTTTTATGTGTTAAACACAAATGTATTGACAATACTAAGATGATGATTGTGCCAAAATAAAACAACAAAAGTTAGATGGAAAGTAATCTCAACCTACTTAGCATTTCATCATCTAGCATTTTGAGTATAGCCAGACCAGCCATTATTTGACTTTTTCAGTTGTTATAATTAGTCCATGTAAAGTACATCTTCTGTGTACTGGAACTTGAGATACAGTATTGGCAAAATATGCAGCCAATGTGGCCCATCCAGCATGCCATTATGGGGAATTTTGTTTAAGTTTCAAAAACTATTTTTCAAAATGAAAATACAGTAGCTGATGTACAAGCTTGAATACTCGTGGACATTGTTAATAGGGCTTGAAAGGTGATGTGTTACTTTGTAAAATTGATTTTGCATATTGTTCTCAAATATAAACTTTAATCAAATTCAGTTTATCAAATGTATTAGACAGTTAGTGATCTAGGACTTTAGGGATCAGTAGGCTATCGAACTTAAAGATCTGGCATTGATTAGGCTAAAATTTGTATCTACTGTATCTACAGTAGAGTAAAAAGAAAAACATAATTGCTCAACAAATGTAATATATTTTTTAAGAAATGTGATTTGCATTGTTTTTGAGTGGCTGATTAACCTTGTGTGTTGTGTTGTTTGTCCAGTACACAAAAACATCCTCCCCATCCCCATCCTCTCTTCAAAAGAGAAGACTCAATAATATATGGATAATAGTCTCTTTTTAGTCCTTTTCAGTCCTCCCTCAACTTCAGTCAGATGTGCACTGCACATTTGACTGTGCAAACCAGGGACTATGCAACAAAACCAATTTTGGAAAAAGGATCCATTCCATCAATCCAGGAGACCAGGACCGTGCTGTGAAGCATTGAATAATAACTGTTTGATACATCATTAAATCATAACATTTATTTGTAGTAATTGTTTTTGGAGCTTATGTTTTTCTATCTCAAAACATCAATGTGAAAAATAATAGGGAGCTACAGTGTGCAGATCTTTTTCATCTTCAACTTCTTGACTTATTTTAGTATTACCTTCTGGTCCAGCACCATGCTTTAAACTTGTTTTAGGTGCATAAAGTATTGTTTATGCATTGATGTAGATTAGAAGAATTATTCATATCCAATCATCCAATAAATGTATCAAACGTAAACGTATGCTAACATGTCACACCAGTTAATAACACAACCAGCCAATACTGCACATGTGTGTGTAATGTAATCCAGCCTTGTCTGAAATAATACTTTCACTTATTCAAAAACAAACGTTCCCTTCACGATCACTCTAACAGACAACCTTAGGCTAACAGACCGCAATGTATATGCAAACGTCTCAAGCTGACTTCCTCTCGTCACCTTCTCTGGCACAATGTCAAGCAAACACCGTCTGAACAAAGTGGTCTGACTTCTGGTTTGTTTCTCAGTCCTTATACCTTTCAAAGCCTGTCCCATTTCTCTGAACATTAATCAAGACTCAGACTGTGTTTACAATACTTTACTCCCAGCAAGCCAAATTACGTCATGATAACGTAATGATGACGTCCTCCAGTGACTCCGGTGACGTTCAGGACTAGGCCAGATCACAGCCCATATGGGGATGATCTTTACGTCATTTCCAGGAAGTCTTCACCAGTTTAAATAATATAGCTTATTCTGGGCTAGTTATGATATGACTTAAGTTGATCAGGCCTCGATCAGATTCTTTCTGATTCATCCAGGGACGTCCGTTTTAGTGGGTAAAATTTATGTTGGTTAAAATCAGGTGATATTCTGGGCCAGATCTGACTAGTTTTGGTTTGACTTGATCTGGCCCCAATCAAGACGTCATGTCACTGATTCGTCCAGGTCCTGACCGTGCTTGCTGGGTTCTCTCTGGTTATGGAAAGCATCTTACTTCTTCCCACTTGGGAGTCTGATACCGCCTTTAGTTTGTTGCACGTCGTATGAATGTCACAACACTCACAATGTTGTGACATTCTTGATTAAAAAAATTAATCTAAATTCTTTTTTGTTATAGAGCAGTGGTTTTCAACCTCTTGGGTGTAATTCTATTTTTCACACTGTTAAGAGTTCAATAAATAAAATTATTGCTATAAGCATTAGCATTACTTAATTTACAAGAAGTCTACACCAGTAAAACGCCAATATATGGAATGTCAGAACAGGTCAGCTCCATATATGGAGATCTAAGGGTTTGAGGTTTGAACTAGAGTTGCTGGCCGGCTCCATGCAGAATTGCAGATCTCGGTGATGATCCAGTCTTATCCAATTGATATTTTGATCAATAAAGCATGGGATTGTGGACTAAATCTTATCCATAGATAACAGAATATTCAAAGTTTTGGGTTTGAGAGGCTAAATCTCAAGAAATGGTGCTCCGTGGCTCAAAAGCCCAATAAACAATGGACCTTGATATGAAAACTTAAAAGGGTTGAAAACCACGTTTATAGAATACCGGTATTTGTTCAGTAAAGGGGTCTCTCCAACTCTTTCTTAAATGGAAAATTATATTTTCAGTTTTGAATACCGATTTTATCAGATTTACTCACTTGTCCTGTATGAGTTCTCTCTCCACATTGGATAAAATTGGCAGTCCGACCTGAAGATTTATTTTTCGTTTACTAAAGACCCGGAGAGAGTGGGTTTACATATAGCAATGATCGCTATTCAAATATAGATCTATTTAACACTATTATTTTAGATTTCTGTACAATAGAACAAACTAGATACATATGTGCGTGCGTGCGTGCGTGCGTGCGTGTGTGTGTGTGTGTGCGCATGCCTGCGTGCGTCAAGATTGTACTGTGGGTTTTGGACTTTTTATAAACTAGCTACTACTACTGCAACAAGAGCTCATTAAATCGCATCAAGAAGTTGTCAAATCATACTCTTTCCAAGGAAGGTACCATCTCAATGATAACAAAAATATATGGCTGGTGGCTGGGCATACAAGGTAATAGAGAACCTCAGTCAGTTTTGGAATACAGATCTTTCATTTAATTTCCTACTGAACCTCAAACCCTGAATTACCGGTAGTGAATCAAACCAGGAAATGAGAGTGAGCGTCTGACACTATCCCATATATCAGCATACAGTACATACAAGCACAAGCGTTCATTACAGCAGTGTTTTTCAAGCCTTTGTTGTGCAAGGCACACCAAAGGGAATGTCAAAATCTCATGGCCCTCATATACATAGCGACAGCTATGATCTGCTATTGATAGTATGATAGTAGATCTGCTATTTTTAACCCAAACCTTGCAAATTTGCCAACGATGAACCTCTGCCCCAAATTTTCCGGAACGGCCTGCTATAGCGCTACCAGGAAGCCTATTTTTGAAAATCACATATTTTGCTATTACTCCTCCAGATTCTGTCCAAAAATCCTGCAAATCGTTACGCACAATCTCGATAGTCATGTGTTCAAGCCGGATCTGTCCAATATTTCATATTCCATCCTAATTGGCTTTCCGTTTTGAACAAAAAGCCTCAAATCATGAACGCAGCGTGCAATTTACGTGAAATCTTTCACAGACTTTCCTAGGCTGAGGAATATATCCCACCCTTTTCACATTGGCCTGTTATAGCGCCACCAACAGGTGGAGTTTTGCAAAAGACATTTTTGGAACAAAATGCCTCAAATCATCAGGAGGCCACAACAACCTGATCTGCCCTGGTGGAGACCTGTGCTCCAAAGGGCACTTTATCTAGTTTGACTCTGTATTGGAATTTGTAATGAGTGTGCACAAAGCACTGATATATTGAATTAGAAAAACATTATGTTTTGTATAGTTATATAGTATATATAATAATAATGTGTGGTTCTCACAAAATCCCAAAACACAACTGGACTCGTTCATCTCGTGACAGATAAAGTCTGTGACATCTGAGAGGACAGATCTAGGTTCGCCTCTCCGTGTCCCCACTCAGCCCGGTGTCCCAGTCCCACATGCCCGCCCGGAAACCCGACGCGGAGGAATGCTGGATCCATTTCCCCATGCTTTCCTGCTGCTGACATACTTGCAAGGATAAGAGCTTGTTAATCCTAAGGTAAGATGAATGGCGGCACTGTGTGCGCTAAGGGGAAAGAGGGCGGGCTGGGACCTCGAGCGCAAGGCGACTCAGCACAAAGACTGGCTCAGTGCTCCTGCCTTCACACATGGGAAAAGGATAAAAATATACTGTATGCAGGAAAATGTATCACTAACACCAATAAGGAGCTTATTTACGAGTGATGCGTTTGACTGTCCCTTATAGACCAATTATTTGTTTACAAACATTGGGACTGAGCGCACGACTGTTTCATGTAATCAATTCCCAACAGATCTCCAAATCTGTTGTTTTGGGCAGCACTGGTTTCAGTCCATTCAACCTCCTCTTACAGTATTGCGCACAGAGAACAGCTGATATAAAAGCTCACATCGGATTGCGGATGCGACTGTTGTGAGCTTAGAGGTCTGCGTGCGTGACACCATCACGGGACGAAGCATAAATTATACTTGATGGGTTGCAGGTGCGTGTGCAACCATGGACAAACAGGCTCTGCTGCCGTGTTCATGAGCGGCTCAAATCTACAAACAAGTCCCAAAAATACCTATCAAGCGGCTCTCCCGTTATGACAGCGACTGGAGGTGTGGTTTTGAGGACATTGGAAGGAGGAATTGCTATTATTGTTCAAACACAACAGAAACCAATGGATTATATATTTCAAGGGCGAGAGATCACAATAAAAATCCTAATCATTCTTCCTCCACAGTCCACACTGGGAGAAAAACAACATCTGAAAGTTTGATGGTGCATTATTTACACGTGAGTGCCAGGCACGTAGCGTGGATCAAATGATTGACTGGGCAAATTAGCATCGCGGCGCAAGGCGGCTTGCATGCTGTGGTTTGCTATACTAAACAAAAATTTGCATGCACAAGGGCTGCCAAAGTAGGCTATCTTTTGTTGTTTTTTTTTGTTTTTTCGCCCCCTCTCTTCAAAGTTAGAACTGACTGGGCCACGGCCCGCGTGGCCCAATAGACCCTACGCCGGTGGTGAGTGCAGTTAGAACTTTTCCATGAGAGGCAGGGTTCTTGTGCGGCCGACATTATATGACAAAAACTTAAATAGGGCCTATATCAAGAAATGACTGACATAGTGAATAACTTTATACTTTCAAAATAACAAAATACTAGAAATGGCCAATAAAGCTCACGTGTCGTTTGAGCTGGTAGATCTGCTTTTTCTGAAATTGTTTGAAAATCTAAATGTATCTATCAACTTTTTTCAACATGGAACGATTATGCGAAATAATAAATGTGATCATCTCAAATAATTGCGATCAGGTCGACTATTAAGTAATACCGTAATTGTGACAGGCCTAGCTAGAACACGATTATCAATTCTCAGGTGAGTTTGTGAAGCAAGGTTATGCACTCCAGGGATTCTGTTTAGACTGTTGCTATATCTGTTAATATGAAGGACAGCTGTGTGTGAGGTCAGGGACAGCTGTGAGGATTATCTTCAGCTGAAAGAATTATCTTCTGCTAAAGATTGTGGTATTCAGCTACTGGTGAAGGCCCTGCTAATCTTCAACGAATGCTCTACTAAGGGCTAGTTTTCCGCAAATGCTTTATGAGTCTTGGATGAAATTCTCTGCTAATCTTCAAATGCGCTATTGACGTTGTCGTGAAACATCTTCTAATGTCCGGTTCTTTACCTGCACTTCACCGTTCCTGGCCAGAGAACCGTCTGCCAGGTGGTACCGTGGTACAGGTCAATGTTCTCCCTTAGAGAACTATCATTTTCAACATCAATGGCTGCTGAAAGGCTAAGAGCAAGTCAAATGGGAAATAACTCGCTCTCACAATAGCTATGCTCTCACAATGAAGTCTAGATGTTAAGTGCATTTAGAATTCTGAATGTCCGTGATGCTTTGGCTCGGAAAAGTAAGGAAATTGGTTAGAAAGAAGATGGTTTCATTAACCACTGAAAGCACTGAAGGGAGCTTCTCCGATCAATCAAATTAGTATAACACACACAGCCTTTTTCAGTCAATGACAATGAATGGCCAGGCGCATCTTGTTTAACTGCTTTTTTAAGACAGAAATGCTAACATGCTAAATACTAACATTAAGAAAAGCTGAATAAACAGCAAAATAAAAAATAACATTACGGTATTATTAACATTATAACATTATTATTCTAATTAACATTATTATTATTAGCAAAATTAACAGCAAAAGAAAGGTGTAAGTAGAACTATAATTCTTCATGCTGAATGATATAGGTACTTTCACAATATCACTTTGTCAGTGCTAATACAAAAGATGAGCTTCATCATCTAGGAGTGATCAGTTTGATATATGTGTGGTGCTAAATGTTTGATATGACATGTGAATAGCTGAGCTGCTCATCACTGCAAGGGGAAAAAGTGGTGACGCGCACCAGACCTCAAAGATAACACCATCCTCCTATAGTCCATTATAGTATAAGATTATAACCCCTCCTCACACAGTGACTTGAACCATCCCCTAATATAAGATGGTGCTCTACTCTGTCTGCACATGCTCAACTTCCTTCCCCTCTGGCCTCATGCTACTATGTGAGATATCAAAAGGAGATGGTTGGTGAGCACAGAGGGGCAGACACCACATAGAAGCTAGGAGCTACTACTTGACGACTATGGGTCTCCGCAAGATTGAGATGTCATTGTGTAGGCTCTGATGTGTAGTAGTATGATGATTGATGTGCATGGAGCGCTGAGTAATGCAGTGTCCAATGCTCCAGCAAAACAAAGCCTTCTTTGTACACAATGTGCGGAGGACTTAATAGCAAAAACATAAGGAGAACAATGCTTTGAGTGAGGGTTACAGTATCATGTTGTGCAATAATCCTACACAGTAAATTGCAATAACTGTATGGCTCACAGCGAAGGGAGAGGGTCTTTTCATAGTGAGCTGTGAAATTGGAGTGGTTGAAGAGGTGCTCATCCTCTGGCTCACATTTACAGAGATGGGGAGGTCGGATGCTTATATGACACCCACGGTTTCATGACAATGACATTTCGTTCACATCTAGCCAGTGGTGGACTACAGTAACTAAGTAAATGTACTTGAGTCTGAGGATCTGTACTATTAGACTATTATTTTATAGTTATACTCTTACTCAAGTACATTTCCAAGACAATTATTTTACTTTTACCCTAATACATTTCTAGGAAGACTGAGTACTTTCAGGTTGGTTGTTTTGGGGGGTGAGATCGGCTATTTTAGCATTGAATATGACACTCGACCACCTTGTTAAGCCTTTTTTACACATCTTAGTATGCAAAAGAAATATACGTGTAGTACTAGTAATCATACAAGTTCAAGGTCTCTGCATTGTTAAATCTTGTATGCGGCTGTAGGCCTATAGGAGTAAAATGATTTAGTTGCGGTGGTTCCTGTCATTTCTATGTTTTTTATAGGTCTTTCTGCAGGCTTTGTATAACGTAGTGGTTCTACAAGCATTACCAGTGCAGGTGGTTTTAGAGAGTTACTTCTCTGAAACAAGAGTTACAAGAACCTATAAATTCATTGTGAAAACATTACAGCAATTCATCAATATAGAAATTAAGAAATGTATCTATTTTTTTAAACATACATACATACTTTTGAATACTTAAGAATATTTCAAAGCAATTACTTTTTTACTCTTACTTGAGAACATTTTGACTGTGCTACTTTTACTTGTAGTGGAGTAAATTTAACCAGGAGTAGCTACTCTTCTTAGTGGGGTCAATACTTGTCCACCTGTGCATCTAACCATGATTCACACACTTAAGAGTTTCATAATCATGGTCTGTGATTAGGTTTAAACTCAAACTGGATATAGACAAAGGGGTAGTAGTATGCTGGAAAATCTATTGAAAAAGTCTATGAAAAAGTATCTACCGGTATTCGCTGAGGCTTAGGCTTAGGCTTATACATACAAATATATACAGTTAATTTAATGTAGGTCCCAACTGCTTTTGAAAATGTGTTAAACAGGTAGGATACCACATGGGGGTGGACTATACTGGTCTGGACTGTGGAGCTACAGAATTTCTCAATGAAAACATAGCCCTGATATAGCCTGTAACGATTCGTTTTAGCTCAACACTCAACAAGTGTGTGTGTGTGTGTGTGTGTGTGTGTGTGTGTGTGTGTGTGTGTGTGTGTGTGCGACTACTGTGCTGTGCGTGTGTGTGCGTGTGTGTGTGTGTGTGTGTGTGTGTGTGTGTGTGTGTGTGTGTGTGTGTGTGTGTGTGTGTGTGTGTGTGTGTGTGTGTGTGTGTGTGTGTGTGTGTGCGACTACTGTGCTGTGCGTGTGTGTGCGTGTGTGTGTGTGTGTGTGTGTGTGCGTTGTGAGTACATCAGTGCAACTACGTACACTACAGTTTCTATAGAGACAATGAAGAGAGATATAACCATTTCAGCAAAGAGAGACTTACACAAAGGCATGGTAGATGAAAGCCCAGGCTCGCGGTCTCTCCAGCACGTTGTACAGGTAGTTCTGGAGCCTCCGGTAGCGCACGTTTCTTCGGCCGCTCTGCGCGCTGTATATGAGCGGCTTCCCCAGCAGGCTGAGCCTGGCTCCCTGCTTCCCCCCCAGGTTCTCTAAACCAGCCGTCACCGTGGCACTTGAAGCTGACAGCAATCCGTCTCCCGCGTTGTTCATCATCATCCTTCGTACGGACTCCAAGTCGTTCAAGCCATAGCCATCGTCACGGTGTCCTGGCGACGTCCTCATCCAGAGCCCTGTGCCGGCGCCTTCATCACCGCTGTGGTTGCGGGGCATGGCATCACCAGAGCGGGAATGAAGTGCCTATACGAGCATGCGTGTCTATATTATAGTTATGTGGGCACACTAATACACGAAATGTCACCGCTCCAGATTGCTAGTAGTAATGCATTGAGGATGGAACTATAAGCCAAAGCGAGACACGTTGTTTACCGTCACTGTTTGACCGCCCTCTTTCCTCTCGCATCAACCTCAAAGTCCTCAGTGGATTTGCTACCACGAAGCGCGCAATGCTACCCAGTGCGCCCGCCGCGCGTTTTCTTTGGCAACTTCATCTTACCCAATAATAGCACTGTCCAAAATGTTGTGCGGTGGTGGGCTTTACGTAATAGAATGGATTGCTGGTGAGGAGAGCGTGCTAAAATGAACCGTACAACATTAATTTTGTACTCTGGTTTCTTTCCTGCAGCCTGTTGCCCCCGGAAGCAGCGCGCAGCTGATATTATGATTAATTCTCTCACACCGGTTACATGATTTCTGCGAGTATTGCCCAGCGTTGCTTCAAATGCCTGGGATGGGTGCTGTGCTGTGCTGATGTAAGTCTGAAAAACACGGTTATTTCCGTTGATACGGAATTTCCCTCGAGAGCAATAGCGATGCAAATTAGGCGACCCAAAGCAAGCCAGTCCACATGCATGTAGTTTAATTTCCTCACACAAGTGCATGACGCTTCAGCGTCCAAGTGGCTAATATAATACTAAGTAGGCTACTGTAATGAATTTTCCATTCCTTCGTTTGGAAAAATCAAGACACAAGTGTGTGTGTGTGTGTGTGTGTGTGTGTGCGTGTGCGTGTGTGTGCGTGTGTGTGTATGTATGACAACAAAGCCGTTGCATTGTAGGCATAAACAATGGTTTCTGTTCTTTGGCTATAAGTGTACGTCTTTATGTTATGATGAATTGAACAAGCTTAGATCCTCTTGAAATTGTAAGCTACTGTAATTCTGCAAACTGTTAATAAATACTTCGATCAATTAATTAAAATCTGTTTCTTTCTTTCGTTCTTTTTATATTACTATTTATAGAATAGGCGGCGGGCCTATATGCCTATAATGAGGGCTACAAAGGGAGACAACAATTTTCGATACAACTTAATTTCTACCACGAACAAAAATAGAAAGAAAGCAGATTACCAACATGTTTTGTTATCTGCATAGGCCTACTACAGCTGGTAGGAAGTTCATGTGGCTGGGCCATGGTGGGCTAAAAGACGTTGAATGAACGTTAAGTCATACTTCCTCTCTATTTCTCCCACTTTCTTTGAAGAGTAATTGTGCTCACCTGCGTGGGAGACAATCATTCCATCATTCTGTTTTGCAAAATTGCACTGCATGATGGAATAGAACTGAACATGAACTTTGCCTTTGATTCAATTATAATATTTAAAATGAATGAAAATGGGCAAAACATATTGTTACATGCAGATAACTTAATATTTTGCAGCACAGCACAGCCTTTGGAAGCACTAACTTCAGTCAAGCACTTTCTTTTGAATAAGATGTTCTACACTTGTTGGTTTGGCCCACCTCTCAGCAGACTGCTCCAGTTATCTCAGGTTTGATGGGTGCATGATCTCCCAACATCAAGTTTAATATTTTTCCACATTATTATTCAAAGGGATTCAGATCAGGGCTCATAGCAAGCCACATCAGATGTCTTCTGTTCCATTTTTAGGTGCTTTCTGAATTTGGATGTATATGTTTCATTACACACAACTTTTTTAGCACATGTTTCTCTCAAAAATGCCTTGATAGTCTTGAATTAATTGTGCCCTGCCTATAGATTCAAGCAACCTGAACCTTTTCTTCTTCTGTGAACATAGTGGTGAAAAGCTGCAATTTTGTTCATCTTCCAAAGTAGGTTATATTCTCCCAGAAGGACTGTGATTTGTCAATTTACTGGCAACTACAGCCTGGCTTCTTTGTGTCTCCCTTAGAAGTGGGGTCTTCCTGGGTCTTCTGCCATAGAGCCCATTTTCACTCAAACCACAACGGATGGTGCGACTTGAAACCATAAACTTGAAGATCAGTTTTGAAATGTCCTTGGTTTGGCCATTTAAAATTATTTGTTCAATACTGTCCAATTTTCCTCTTCCTTACGTTCAGAGATGTTGGCCTTAAACATCTTAATAATATTAATATTATTAAGTGGTCAAAAGGAACATCAAGATGTTTTTGAGTTAGTCTTGTAACCTATGTCATACAGTATGTGGATCAGGCTAATCAATCAGAATACCGGTAAGTTAAAAGTATCACTACAATGACATTATTTTTGTATAACTTTTAAAGGGTACCAATCATTTTGGCCAAGCTATTGTTAAACTCTCTTTGTCGAATAAGCAATATTTAAGTTATTCAAACAACTTTAAAGTAGCTTACTCATTAAGCAAAATGGCCCATTTCAACATATTACTGGATTGTAATTATCTGCCATCCGAAGGCAGGCGAGAGATTATGTTTTTTTGTACGTGTGTGTGTGTGTGTGTGTGTGTGTGTGTGTGTGTGTGTGTGTGTGTGTGTGTGTGTGTGTGTGTGCGCGTGCGCGTGCACGTGTCAATGACAAAGATGCTATTACATTTTTTTGTGAATGCATTACTGCTGACCATCCCTCTGGATTAGGACAATCCCTCAAACAGACAAGGCACACACAATGCACATGCACAGACAAAAACACAACTGCAGCACCTTCAGTTATAGGTGACCTGCACCCATCCAGTTTTTGCCTTTGAGACGTAGTAGAACTATAAAGTATTACAAATAGTAGACTATACCTCAATTATTTTTGCTTTTTGCTTATTAAGTAGCTGAGTAAATGTACTTAATTTACTTTCCACCACTGCTGAATGGCCTGCGTGATGTGCTATTCCCTAAGGCTGCCTCATCATCACATGCTAAGAATAGCATGCTGAATCTGACAGAATGCTTTCGTTAGCAAAGTGCTGGCCATGTGTGATGTTTGAACTTGGCTGATCTCAATGAAACTCCATTGAATGGTTTGGAGAGAGAGAGAAAGCAGCCTTCCAGTATTCACCGGACACCATTGTATGGTGTGTCTGTAAGAGTCAGCACCCAGTCTTAATATACTCAGACAACTCAGTGCATACGTTGTGTTTGGGCGTGCGTGTACACACATCACACGCACACACACTTATACATAAAGTATCTGTGTGTGTTCATGTACTTAAACCTATGTATCTGTGGCTGCTTTTCCAACCCATGGGAGTGCACATGATATTCTGTCACCACTCACCAGCCATCATCTTATCTAAAGGTTTCAACACAGGCACAGTGAATTCTATCATCAGTTCATAGACGATCCTCTAACAAAACCATGCCATCTGCTGGTGACTGCGGGTTACTGCTGGTTATTAGGAACCAGCCCTTTACATTTACACTATGACTGGTCTGGGCTTACACCTGTGTGTTGATGATCAGGCACAGAGAAACAGTTCAATTCACATGAACATAATAAGTAAAATCCCAGAGGGCATTATTTGACTTACAGTACATGACTGGCCCTCATCCAAACTATTTTTGCTCATTGTATATGGAACGGCCATCGTAAGTAATAACATGAAATTAACCTCATTATATTTCCATTTTCCACCCACATTCGTGGCATCTCCTTCTGCGGATGAACCATCAGTGTGACCTTTGACCTCAGTGGATAGAGGCACTTTCTGGGAGCAGCAGGAAGATAATGAACTTGGCCTGTGTCTTGTGTGATCTCTGGTTCTCGGTCCTCCATGGCTAATGTTATGTCTCTGCATTGCACGCCAAGGTCACAACCTCTGATGCTATGACGAAAAATAGGGTCTGGTGCAGTTGGGGGGGTGCGCTTGGTTGTGTGTGTGTGTGTGTGTGTGCGTGCGTGTGCGTGTGCGTGTGCGTGTGCGTGCGCGTGCACGTGCGTGTGCGTGTGTGTGTGCGCGCGCGTGCATGCGTGCGTGCGTGCGTGCATGCGTGCGGAGGGGAGGAACGGAGGGGAGTATGGGGGGTTGGGGGGTCAGTTAAGATTGCCTGCAGATGTTTTTTCGGGGGCCCTCTGCTTGCTTAACGAGAGGATGTGGAACATAAATCTCCCAAGGCCATGTTGCACTGTGTCATATGTAAGGTCGCACAAGAGACCATTTTGGTACCCTCTAGTGAGACTCTGTAGCTACTAGAGCCTAGAACATAGAAACTGTATCGTTTGAAAGGGAAAAGTATAGTACATATGCTTATTGTATCTACCTACAGACGGAAAAACAAACAGACAGGATTTTGCACGCAAAAGAAAATCCTTTGATGTGTTCTTATATTACTAGTCTGGAAACCAGGCACATCTACTACTGGGGGAAAAATGCCCTGGGCAGATTGGGTCTGGCACTCCTCAGTGTCGTGGGTGACCAATCAGAGCTCACTATTCAAAGTGAGACTTTTTTTGCTGTGATGTTGGAATCAGTTTGTAACTGTTGCTTGGAAATAAGACTTCCATGCCGAAGTTCCAGACCAATATCTATGCAATGATATTAGTCTGGCCATGCCAGGCTATAGTAGAGCCTATGTATCCTGTATGTATCTCTTTCATTTCTGTTCCGTTCTTGGACTATTGACTCCTGCCTTACTCTGGCCCTTTGCTCATGGTCTACACTACAGGGATGTGTGCTAAGGTACCATAACAGATGTCTTCTTAGGAAGACATCGCTCACTATATTCCCTACTGATTGACCGCGGTATATACTGTATATTTTATCCATATACCCACCATGTAGGCAGGCTCACATTGTACATAATATCAACCTCATATCCACACTTGATAGTCTGTGCATGTACTGTATGTTCAGATTACTGGTGATAGATCTTAGATTATACGTATGTCCATGCCTTTAATATAATACACATTTATATTTATAATACTGAATTAATTATCAATACCTCAGATTTGACACGCTCAGGAACCTAGGGCTCAACCCCAGCCTGTGCTGATGGAGACCACAGGTGTTATCCCTCTAACCCTCAACACAGTAGACCCCCACCCAGGGTTGTGGCCTGACCCCCCTTCTCTGCACTCCACTTTATACAGCCCACTTGTGGGCGTATAACGTACGCACGCACTGAAAAGGTTTGCCCAGTCTGTCTGTCTGTCTGTCTGTCTGTCTGTCCGTCCATGTCCTTGTTTTTTCAGTTAATTGAATAATTTCAACTGAAATGTATTTGAATTACTCTCAATTCAGGGAGAATGAATAAGAGCCATTGATGTACTGTAACTTGTTTTTTATTTTGATATAGTCTCATCAAATGAACTACTGACTGTTTGACAACTTTGTCTACAGGTATGTTTATTTTTTGTGTCGATGTCACCATTAAGAATCTCTACACAATACAGGTATATGATGCATACCAAAATGCAGCTTATAATTGTATTGGCTTAAAGCCATACTGGTGGTTTTAGTGAAAATTGTCAAATTATTCAATGTTAACATGGGGTATACAGTACTGCTTGGGAGAATAAAGCCTGAAATTGCAGAACATAACTGATTTAGTATTAGGATTTATATTGCGTTATCTGTGCTGTGCAACTCTTCTCCTTTCACTCTCGCTCTCTGGGTGTTCTCTGTCTACTTTCCTGATGCTCTGAGTCTCTGCAGGGTCGAGTTTGTTGGGTCGGAGAAAATATTAGCTTTCCCACAAGCAAAAAACATATCATTGCTGTCAGGCAGAAACCTCATATCTCCATATTTATTTTTCTTTCTTTCCTATCTATCTAGTAGCGGACCCAGCTGGCCTTTTAAGGATGAAGTCTGAACTGATGATTTTGAAGTTGCTTTATTCATAGATCAACGTAGAACTGGGACAGAAACAAAATACAATGTATCAATGGTCATAAATCACTACAATATAATCCATAAACTGTTCCAATCTCAGGCACAAAATACATTTTCCATGCAACACTAACGTACATTACACAATACATAAACAGCCTTCTGCATACATTTTAACAATAATACCAAATACCAATAACAGTGCAAGCAAATCAATAAAATACCTTGTCCCCCTTTCCAGCTAGGTGCTATATTCTGTGTGTGACATCAGTTCGTTCCATGGTTAGTTGGCATTTGACCGTTCCTTTGGCCTCCCTTTCCTTAGCCATCCACATAACCAACCAACTTCAGCCACACCATTTGTGTGCTGTCTGTTCCAAGTCTTCTCTGTACTGAGGGCGAGGCAGCATTTCCTTGTTTTTAACCACAGTGCCACAGCTGAGCTGAGTCCCAATCATCTGATTCACATCAGCTGTGATCAGTTGTTGGCACACTTCCTGTTCCAATGCCTCACAACACTGAATATATACTAAACAATAAAGTATTACCTGTGGGTCCGTTACATATCTATCTATCTATCTATCTATCTATCTATCTATCTATCTATCTATCTATCTATCTATCTATCTATCTATCTACTGTGTGTGTGTGTGTGTGTGTGTGTGTGTGTGTGTGTGTGTGTGTGTGTGTGTGTGTGTGTGTGTGTGTGTGTGTGTGTTGGAACCACGTCGGAACTACTATGCCAGGATTGAGAGGTACAATTCTGGCAATTCTACGTCTCACCAGGTCCACTCCGGGGCGGCGGTGGTTCAGGGGTAGAGTGGCTGGATGGTAACCGCAGTTAGTGTCGAAGTGTCCTTGAGCAAGACACTGAACCCCTAATTGATCCTGATGTGCTGGTTGGTGCCTTGCATGGTTTCTGCCGCCATCGATGTATGAATGTGTGTGTGAATGGGTGAATGTAATGCACAATCTATGTAAAGCGCCTTGGATAAAGCCTTCCTCCTCACGGTCGGAGGATGCAGGCTGGGGCGCTAACCCATACTGCTCCCGGGGTGCCGTCTACATTCCGGCTGTCACCCGGCTCTATTATATATATATATATAATGTGTTTTTTACACTACACTTTGTATGCTACAAAAGTGGTCAAGTCAAGTGTGTGTATTGGTTTTTATTAATATTTAACCAATAAAAAGTAAAGTAAGAGTGTGTGACTAACATTGGATCCATTTGGAACACAGGACCATTTTTCCATTTCCTGAAGTACATGAGAGGTTTCCACACAACATCGACAAATTATCCTGCATGGCAACAGCTACCATTCAACTATTTTGTTCTGACCTATTGACATCATGTTAATCAGGGTGTTAATATAATTTAATATATTCTTTATTTATTTTTCCAAGTACAATTCTTTTTTAGCAGTCAGTCAGGAGATATTTGAGGGAGAACCTTGATGGCGATTTCAATTGAGGGTGAGTCAGAACAAGCTTTCTTCCACACATTCTTTTATTTGTAAATAATAAAAATGAACTCTTTTTTATATAAAACATACACATCATTTGAGCCACATCTGTTATACAAACAAGAAATGCTGCAGTGAATACTTAACTTTTTTCAATTTTTCTTTTGTCATTTCAGTGGAACAAATAAATTGTAAACAATCAGCATTTTTTCCCCCGATAATACTGACAAAGTAAAAAGAAAACCTGCCTCACTGGACGATGAAAACGAAAGTCAATTGTCATTTTGTGGGACTCTACATGGCTGGGTTAGACATTGGGTTTGAAGCACAGGAAGTGTTCACACAACAGTTTTAGAGTTAATATGGCCTAGTAACCCTATGTTTAAGACTGGCCAGTTGATGACCCAAGTCAATTGCCTTGTATTATCCCACCATGGACTCAAAGCCCACTGCCTGGTCCCTAGTGACGTGTACAATCACTCCACATTATATGACTTGGCCCCATTGCAAATATCACCCAACCTAATGAATGGTTGTTGAGTATTTACAGTGTATGACTCTGTGCATTTGAAGTTATTCTTTATATAACATAACCGTACATGTTATAGCGGTATTATGAAATCATTATGTTGAAACATAATTCATATTTCCATACAATATGTGACTCTGATTTACTACACATACTTATTCATACATCATCTCAGCCCCTTGGAGGTATACTATGATGTGGAATAACAGTAAGGGGGCTGTGAGGTCTGCTACTGTACTGTACAGTACAGTACAGTACATCTTCCATTGGGTTAAGAAAAGACATCAACGTAATCGTGGGAATTGGTTGTTTGAGAGACATTCAGCACCGGAATGAGAGACATGGACTAGACTGCAGCTGATTTTGAATGTCTTCGCGTGATGGGAATGGCTTCAGTTTCTTGGTTTTATCTCTTTAATATTCAAGTACGAGCAAACTGTACAACTGCATGCAACATACAAGCGGGCCTACGGTATGTGGAACTAACACACAAATCTAGTTCAGTATCTTTTTTTTTCTTCTTCTCTGTATCTGTTTCATTTTACAAAAATGTGCATGCAGCTTGGAACATGTTCCGAAGTCATGCTGGCCCGGCCCCCGCCCAGTTCGAAGGGGTCTGTGGACCTAATGGAGAATGAGCGTTGGTGTTTGTGTATACTGACTTGATCAGCCCATTTGATTACTTTCACATTCACAGAGATGCACAAGGGAAACTGTGAGCAACTCTTCTTTTGTTTAAAAAAATCTAGATTCAGAGGAAATTAACCAAAATAAGGGGGGGGACAGTTATTTTTTGTTGTTTTTTTTGCTTTTTTTCTCAAAAAGTTAGACTTTTTGTTGTAAAAAAAATCAAGCTCTTGTGCTTGCATTTAAATCTCAAAACAATAAAACTGAAATTTGGATTAAAAACCCTAAATATGTACTGGGGTGAGGGAATGTGCTCCCCAAAACAGCATAAATAAAAGATATTTGCGTATCTTGTTCTTGCAAGGTTGGACAAATGTATTTTTTTCTTTTTTACAGTTATGTGACACCCTTGTGATAGTTTAAAGTGACATAAATTCTATTTATTGGTCAACCTCCTGGGAGATCTAATATACATCTATACAAAGACAACCGACCTGGACTTTTGCCAGCGATGAAACAAAGAAAGGACATTGCACGCTAATCTCATCGCCAAGTGTAAAAATCTAAGTTGTGTCACCATCAAACCAGTGCCCCTGTGTTTCAGAGTTTTTTTTTTCTTTCCATTTTTTCCCCTTCTCTCCATGCACACATTGGACTGAAAACATATCATTAACCTTTAACGCGTTGTAAAAACATTTTGTGCTAGAAGTAACAAAGGGGAAGGAACCAACAAATAAAAGACACAGTAAAACAGTGTGGCTTCAGGTTAGCCATGGTAAACGTATTGAAAATGAGAGCTTTACAGATCTTTTCGACTAAGTGAACCGTCCAACGTATTTCACGGATTCTAGATTTGTTCAAACAGCTCAGTTTCAGATGAGGTTCTCAGAACCTAATTTAGGGCCTGCTCAGAATGTGGTACTATCCATGAGTTGTGGGAACCCAGAACTTACACTTCCAAATGTTTTCTAAAATAGCGAAAATAGTGTTGCGATGTGAGCTTGTAGATCAGCCATTTTTGCTTTTTATAACCACTTGAACCTCAGCATTCCTATTCTGGAGGGAACATTCGCCAACAATAGCTGCTCTACAAGCTCACAAGGGTCAAATCACGAAGCATTGTGTTTTACATTTTTGCAAAGAGATTTGGTGTGTAGACCAAGAAAAAGCGATCCAAATAAAATTGCAACTCAGGTCCATTTTACTAAAAATAGTGGATTTAAGTGGTTAAATGAGTCTTAAATGGGAAAAAAATCACAGAAATTCACGGGCTCTGAAAAGTTCTAGGTTATGTGTTCTGGGTTGCCCTTCGTAGTCGAAAAGAGCCATTAGACAGAGAGAAGGGCCAGTGATGCGGCTCTGAGGTCTAGGCACCAGAAAAGGCCCTGGGCTTCCAGCCTGACCACCCCCAGGAAAACACTCTGCCTGGGAACAGAAGTGCTGGCAGTCTTATCAGGGTTTTGGAGGAGGCCACTGCAGACAGGACATGATAGCGCCACCTGCAGTTATGGAGGATGATTACCTCTGTCTCAGTCCATACATTCTGACGCTAACGTACATTTCTTTGTTTATTTATTTTTTTAAATTGTTGATTCCATTTAAAAACCACCCTGCTTCATTTTCTGTTCAGTCTTTAATATATGCCACTTTTTTATTGTACTTACTGCATGTTATTACTGTATCTATCAAAAGCCCTAGGTCTTCTGTTCTTATGAACGGAGAAAAACAATTAAAGTTTTCTTTAAATGGAAATGAAAACATCAAAACACAGAGTTCAGACAAAATCAAATGCAACAGGAGTGATTGTCAAATCTCAACAAAGCTTTCTCATTGTGACTCTGTCTCTGATTGTAGTTACTCTACATTTCCATTCATTCATTTGTTTTTCTCTACAGTACGTTCATGAGTTAGGTATTCACTAAAGCCACGTAGTCCTATTGGTCCACTAGGATCGAACCCCTGGGGGTCCAGAGGAGCTGTCGAGGGATGACTGGGAGGCTCGTCGAGTTAGGGAAGCTAGTGTGGGATCCACCAAGGAGGAAGGTGGGAACAGCTTGTACCAACCAATCACTGTGCTTGATAAGTCCAGTTCCTCCAATAGGATTTGTGCAACTCCCATGAAGCTTTTATGGTCCATGCGTCCGTAGTCTCCCCAGACAATTACCTGTCGGCAGAGAAGATACGAGGCAATCACTACAAAACTGTTCGGCACACAAAACATAATCTTTGACGCCTCTACATACATAGCCTACTGTACGTTCAAGATTGGTGTTAGATAGAGATGTCCCGATACTGTATCAGTATGGGAAAAGTATCAGCCCTTGTCATATCGGCGAATATCGGTATCGGCGAATATGCCAGTCTAACCAGTACCACCGATCCGATACAGGGGTAAGGGGTTGACACTATGGCAGGTAAATAAAATGTTGGGGCATGTGGAGTTTGCTTTCAAGTTGCCCAAACTGCAAGTGCACATATGAGTGAGGAGTCCAGTGCCGTTTCTACGGGGGGGCACTAGGGGGCGCTGCCCCCCTAGATAGACTTTGTGCCCCCCCAGTCCAGAACCCTACCCCACCATTATTTTTAATGTTTTACAGGTTTAAAATATATATAATGTGTTATTTTCATGTTCTTTGTGTTTATAATAAATTTACATTTTGTAATGAATTCATAGTAATAAAAATGCAATAATAAAAAGTACACTGGCACCTAGTCGGTGCACCTAGTCGGATTCGTTTTGATGCAGCGCACCAAAAGCTACGTCATTACCTGTGTTGCCACGCAAATATCAATTCAAATATTTTCAGACTTCAGTCACAGTGAAAACAAACCCAAACCGGAAAATTGAAGCATGGATATTAGGAACTGGCTCAAAGCCAAAACACTAAACTCTATAAACCCACCAGCACCTTCAGAAAGGCAGACTGATGACGATACTGAAACCACCGCCATGTCGCCTGTTGTTGTTAATATTGCGGGGAGTCGTTCGAGCACCGAGCACTACTAAATGCACAACGAAATTCGGTCGTCGGATCACATTACTGGGGGTTCGCGAGTGTCGGATAGCATTATTCCAGTGAGGCAGAGGGCTGCTGTAGCAACTTCCACAGCAGCAGCTCAACTTTCGGACCTCCACCACCACCGCATGCTTCTCCACCAGGGGTTCTTGGTTCTGGCACACCGTCACCGAATCAGGTAAAACGGGACAAATACCCAAGTAGCCTTCATGGCAAAAAACGCTCGTTTATGAGTGCATGGTTTCAGGGCAGGGACTGGCTGGAGACAGATGTTGCATTTTGTTTCCCATGCAGGAAATTCCGTGCAGCATGTAATGGCAATGTTGAGACTACATTCACATTGAAAGAATTTCGTAATTGAAAGCACGCAACAGAATCAAACAAAGGCTTAAATAAGCATGCGCTCTCTAAAGAGCATTTGACGTGTGCCGACATTTGGAGGGAGGGAGACAGACGCGCAGACCCCCCCCCCCTTTGCCTCCCGACATAAATACACTATATAGACTTGTTGTTTTTGGTTGGTGCATAAACTTTTACTCATATTCCCCTACCGTGGAGATGGCGACATATAAAAGACACTATAAGCCTAAATGCTCAACTATTTATTGGTGATTAATGGTTGGTGCATAGGCTATAGTCTTTTTTTTCTACTTTCCTACCGCCGTGGAGATGCTCATTGTGTTCATTGTGTTGTTGGTGCGATGCGATCGTGTTTCCACATGACAGTATATAGGCTATGTTTGTTTGTTTGTTCTGTTGGCTACAATAATTAGGCTATATTATTTGTTTTGGTGTAAGTAGCCCTTCTCCAAGCCTTTTGTGTTGTTTTATTGTATAGGCCTATGTGAGAGCTTAATTGCTATATATGGATGTGAACTTGAAAAATCAAGTGCCCCCCTTGGAAATATGAATGCCCCCCTGCTGATTATTCCCTGGATACGGCACTGGAGGAGTCTGCTATAAACACAACACGAGATATATAGCTAGATAGCTATAAACACAAGATCTGAACACCCGAATCGGTATTCGGTTTCGGCTAACACAGAAATTGTGGTATCGGGAACAAAAAAAGTGAATAAAATAAAATAAAATAAAATAAAATAAAATAAAATAAAATAAAATAAAATAAAATAAAATAAAATAAAATAAAATAAAATAAAATAAAATAAAATAAAATAAAATAAAATAAAATAAAATAAAATAATTATTTAGTTTTCTCCAACATACCTGTAAGACCTTTCCCTGTGGGCTTTCCTCAAATTGCAGTGCTTGCTGGTACAGCGGGTCAAGAGTTTTCCGTGCAATCTTGGTTTTCTTTTTGGCTACGTATGCTCCATTATTCAACAGATAGACCTTGACATATGGAGCTGAAAATATAAACAAAACGATCAAAGAATCATTAGTGAGAACAAAGATACTCACTAATGTTATAATCTAGATCAGATATTATGGCTGGCCCCATAAGGCAATCCACTGGCAATCCACTGGACACACTGGGCAATTTGTATAAAAATAAAAAAGGTACAAAAGTACAAGAATTTGATATTTGTAAAATGTACTTTTCTACAGTGTTCATTATCCGTTAACGTAACAATGCAGGACTTTACTGTGTGTAATTAGCCTCAAGCATATGATGTTTAGTAGTTCTCTAGTATCTACAGATAACGTCTAGTCTTTACCAGGGAGGGATTTGGATCCTGGCTTTTGTACAAGTCCCCGGGCTCGAATAACCTCCACCTCCAGTTGACCCTTCTTGTCCATCATACCAATCTGAATGTCACCTATAGGAATCAACAGATCAAAGAGACTTATTGGCTATGATGAAATGAAATCTTAAGGCAGCGATTCACAACCTGTGGGCTGGAGCCGTGGGGATATTACAAGTGGGCCTCCAAAGAATAATATTACCAATAATTGTATAACGATAATGCAATATAAAAAAGAATAATGGCATCTTTTCTTTAAAACCTTGACATTTTTGTTTTCCTTGGGATACGATAAATAGGAACTTGGTTCCACTGGTCCAAGCCAGAACATAATCAATTGATTGATCTTTTTAAAATAAACATGCTCTGAAATGTATGTTGCCTAAACCAGGGGTTCTCAACCTGTGGGTCGACCCCTCGGAGGGTCACCAAAGCATTTTTGGGGGTCCCCAGCCCAAAAGGTTGAGAACCCCTGGCCTAAACATCTGACCATTTAACAAGGCAGCCAATGGTGAGCCGTGATCGCTTTTAAGATTTTCAAGTGAATCCTGATCTAGAAAAGGTTGAGAACCACAGTCTTATAGGGTATATACAGGATAGAAGCTAGAATCAAAGATACATAACTATTCCTATCTGCTCTCTGAGTTTAAATGAGTTTAAATGATTTTCGCCATTCTTGCCAAAGTATGAGGTCAAATGTTAAACACTGTGTCCTTTTCCTTGGGATTTAAAACACATTGCATCTGTGTTGGTACAGTATGTCTTTAGCATGCATATCCAACAACAACATGTAGTTTGGCTGCCATTAGAGTAATTATAATAGTTCTTGGCTGAACGTCTGCGTATGTTATTGGAAAAGACAGTGGAAAAACATTATGTATTTGTTTATGACTTACAGCCTACATTTAAGTAGACTGAGCCAACTCTGCCCTCAGATCTATTAGTGAGGACAGATGTGATACCATTGTGTCCTTTATGATAAGGTTGGTTGTCTTCTCTTGTAGAGAGGTGCAACAAACATTGTGATTTTGTAAGCCCTTCTTGGAAAGCTATACTGTACTTCTTTCTGTACTATAGCCTACAGTTCTTCCTCTCTGGCAGAGTTTAGAACTTGATATCCATATTGTGTCTGTAACTCTAACTGCTTTAATTGAATTTCTGTGACTGCAGGTGACATCACGTGTGATGTCATCAATATTAGCCCATATATGGAGATCCCTGATGTCATCAATATTGGCCAGCAACTCTACATCTCACCTCAAACCTGTAGATCTCCATATATGGAGCTGACCTGTTCTGACATTCCATATGTTGATCCTCCCCACCCATCCTTCCTCTTCGATGTCTCCCTTTTGACTGATAGCTGTCCATTTAAACTCTAGACGGTATAAAGTTATTAGTGCAGCTGCGCCCGGATTAGGAACCCCTAATCTTGCTCAAGGACACTTAGACACTAGGCCCCCATTAACCACTTCCGTTTTACACTGGGGTAATACATAAATTGGCCTCGCTCTGCGCACAATGTTATTATGAAAGCCTTATCGTCCCGTGTTGAACGCACAAACATATGGCATATGGCGTTCCTGAATATTTTAGCATTGTGGGAGTGTCCATATGTTAATTATTTTCGCTTTGCGCAATTTTCTATTAAGCCCCTTGACCTAAAAACACTCAGCGCATAACGATTAGACGTGGGTCTGACCACCTCATAAACACATTTATTATAAGTGGCTTCTTTTTCTGTAAAGTTGCTTGTAAATATTGGTAGTTGTGGTTGCTTTTCTTGTTTCTAAAGTGGTTATTTGGGCTTTTCTCTTAATGTTGTTTAAACCAGTGATCCTCACACAGCACATTCCCATGTCAAGGATCCCCAGATGAATGCATTTGCCCAACTAAGGACGGCTAATCCAAAAAAATTACATTTTTCCAAGATTACTTTTGAAAATAGCAGATCTACCAGCTCACAATGCATCACATTCATTCATTAAAACTATGAACTCTGACTGCAGGCGGATATATAATGATCATTATAACAATGTGCAAGAAAATATTTAAAAAGATGGAAGAACTTTATATTTGTGGACAATCAAAATATGTTTTTTATTTTAATGTGGTGTCATTAAAATTAATCTGGATATGGCAGACTCTTACTTACTACTTACTTACTGCCCTTTACGCCGGCTGGCATGTAGGGCAGCAAAAAATAAAAACATGGCACTTCATTTAAAATAGGTTACAGAACCCTGTTATATGCGCTTATTTTGGGATTATTTTATATAGCTATTTACTTGTTTCTATGAGACATGGCAACAGCTCTTTGGCTGCGTCTTTTTTTTGTGAAATGTTGAGATTAGAAACGGCCATAATTCTTTCATTTCTCAACCTTAAAAAAAAATAAAAACATCTCCATAATCCTTGGGAAGTTTGCTTTCATACGCTGTATCACACCCGATTCAAGTCTTCTTCAATAAAATGCTACGAGCGAAGACCATATACCATCACGGGCCACAGCATTACGCACCACGCATTCAACTCATTACTCATTTCAAATATAATATAATTATAATTTTAATTAAAATATAATTTTACTGGTGTTTCTCAATAGAAACAAATTATTTTGAGGCATAAAGGTGACAGCATGCAGTGCAATAGGAATAATTAACCCAAATGTGACAAAGTCATATGTCATGTCTTCTATGGTGCCAGCCTGAAGAAATGTGCGCATTCCGTATGTGACATCAGCTGACTGGTAAAGAGAATAGTACGGACATGTTGATTGGGTACGTCTCAAACACGCCTTAAACACACCCATGACTAATTCAAGGCCGTTTTGCGCAATCCACGGGGTGTCAAAAGCGCTTCTTAACATGCCCAAAATTGCTATATGACATACCACACGCCCCCAGCTCTAAAAACTGTAATATTATAAGTAATATTATTGGAAGTGGTTAATGGGGGCCTAACTCTGGGGGAGCATAGATTCGAACTGGGAATCTTGCGGTCTCCATCCGTTCACTCTACCCCTGAACCACTGGCACTGCCGCCCCTAGTAGTTAGCATCTTTAGTACCTTTAGCTTTAGCTACAATAATAAACGTAGAAAGCAGAGAAAAAGAGAAAAGGTTTAAGGCCCGGCCCTACCTGGGGCCTCATCAAACCATGTACACTCAAGTCACCACCCTTAGATCTCCATATGGACCTGACCTGTTCGGACATTCCATATGTTGATCTGACCTCATCAAACCCTGTACACCCAAGACACGCTCCATTTATGGCCAGTATATAATTCATTCCATATGTTGATCTGACTCCCCATGCCAAAGCGCCAGCGCTCGCCCAGCAGTCTGCTGTCACCCAGGCGGATGCTTGCACGCGACCTCAGGCGCCTTACTGGTATTATACTGTGATTATTTGCATTTTATTGTTCTGTGATTCACACATGAAAAAATATATGTATAGTACATTTATAACTTACCTATGGCGGGTGTAGCCAGTGTTTGCCTGCCTACTAGCTGTGCTGGTCCTAAGCCATCCAGGAAGTCACTGAACTGACTGTTGGCTCCTAGATTCACTCCAGAGAATATCAAACTGAAACAAGACACAATTAACCTATATTAGACTCTCAAGAGGGCGTACATAAGCAGTCACACTATCTAGATAACATTAAGCAACTTGTGCAATAAGGCCAAACAAGACATGTGTGGCACAGTGGAATATGATAGATACTTTAAGCTAACAGTCCTTAAGGTCTTGGAAGAATCCAAATTAAAAAAGGGGTTTGGAGGGGTCTCCAGAAGGACACACACTCGAAGGCATGTTAATAAAACAAAAGAGATGTTGTGGAAAGAGAGCATAAGAGGAAGAATATGGTTTACTGACTTCCCCTCTGAGTTGTAGCTGTTCATGCTGCCATTGTTGGACTCTCTGCTTGGCTGTCGGCTCATGTTCCTGGTCAGCTCCACGGCCATGCCCGTTTCCACGCTCCTCTGAATGGGGGCACCCTTCTCTTTTTTACTCTTTCCCTCTGGAGGAATATGGAGCAAACACAAAAGAGCACATGCAAAAAACAGTTACAAGAGTTACTTGTTTTCCATTCTTTCTATCTTTGTTTCTTATATTTACCTTAATTTCCCGACACAGATTTGCAAGCAGCTGCCCAGTATAACCACAGTTTCCTAGGGCTCACCATTGTGCATCCCCAGTGATCAACTGCATGGGGATGCGAGCACTTTTATCCACATAACTTACTTCCTCTGTTGATATTTTCCAGCCAGAAACCTTTATATTAAGGCACCAGTTTTAACCACATGAACCCTAGCATCCCTATTTGTGGAATTTCATAAAAGGTGAACATGGTGAAAATAGGTGAACCATTGCCAGAAATAGCAGATAAGCTCACAACGGGCCACGTTGTCACTTGTTGAGTGCTTGGGGCGGCAGTGGCTCAGGGGTAGAGTGACTGGATGGAAACCACATGGTTCCCAGTTCGAAGCCAGGCTCCCCAGAGTTAGTGTCGAAGTGTCCTTGAGCAAGACACTGGACCCCTAATTGCTCCCGATGTGCAGGTTGGTGCCTTGCATGGTTTCCCCCGGCATCGGTGTGTGAATGTGTGAGTGAATGGGTGAATGTAATTCACAATCTCTGTGAAAGTGCCTTGGATAAAGGCGCTATATAAATGCACCATTTACCATTGTAGATCGGCTATTTTCAGCAAAGAGATTTGGTGTGGAGGGAAGAAAGGAAGGTCGACCAATTATTAACCCCTGGGGAACCACAGTTGGTGTTTAACCCGTAAAACAGTTTTTAACAGAGGAAGAAACCACTTTTTATTTTCTTTCTTTTTAATTAGCCAATTATTTTTATCCCACTTTCTCTCAATTTAGCCATTATGCCAATTAATTCCTCACACTGGATTCCCCACCGGGAGGACATAGTGCCTCCGTCCTACATTCTCCTCTGACAGGCACCAACAGACAGTAGGAGAGGAGCGCGTGCAATGAGAAAGACCAACCTCCCCACATGGCTTCCGCCCTCCCCCGAACACGGCCAACTGTGTTCGTAAATACGCTCGGCAAGCCGGACACACCACGGTGGTTTCAAACCCATATATTCTGTGGTGGTGGGCAGGTACTTTAACTCTGCGCCATCCAAGCACCCTTAAAAACACGTCACACAGCCCTCTTATAGGCCGGGAACAAATCACAACTAGATAAAGTGCCGTTCGTGGCACAGGTCTCCACCAAGGCAGGTCAGGTTGAGGCCTCCTGGTGGCGCTATAATAGGCCAATGTGAAAAGGGTGACATTTCTTCTTACGCCTTGGATGGCAATTGGATGATTTGAGGCATTTTGTTCCAAAAATGTGTTTTGCAAAAATCCACCTGTTGGTGGTGCTATAACAGGACAATGTGAAAAGGGTAAGATATATTCCTCAGCCTAGTAGGAAAGTCTGTGAAAGATTTCACGTAAATTACACACTCCGTTCATGATTTGAGGCTTTTTATTCAAAACGGGCCAATCCTGCAAACTTTGAAAGTCAATGTTAGCCAATTAGGATGGAATCTGAAATATCGGAATAGATCAGTCTTGAACAAATTACTATAGAGATAGTGTGTAACGATTTGCGTGATTTTTGGACAGAATATAGTAATATAAAAAACGTTTGTCATCGACCAGGTTAACAGTGCCGGAGATTAGCTGGTAACAGACGGATGGACGCACACACACACACACGGACGGACGGACGGACTCACACACACGGACGGAGTGCAAAACATACTCTCTCCCCAGGCAATAAAGCAACAACGTAATTATTTTAAGAAACAAGGCCAACTTTTCGCTGTCAATAGAATCATCAACATGAATGAGGCATCATCACCAAATGACTCACGTTGCTCCCGGTGTACTGTGTAAGGAGGACCTATACTCTCAGAATGTTCTCTTCTCTCTTCAGTACCTTCCAGAGTAGAATTATGAGAGATATTACTCTATTAATATTAAAGTCTCATAGGTGAGGTGGTCACCATGTGAGGCTTCATCTCAATCCAAAACGACCCTTGAAAATGAATAGCTTTAAAATATAGATCATTATTCAGTGCAGATACAGTATGTCATCAACTTATTATAGAACAAAGAAAACACAACCTAACCTGTGCTGGTGCTGTATATAGGCTACCATGTATGCAATCAAAATTGCTATTATAATCATCATTACGTAACATATTAGTGCTAGGATGTAATGATGGAAAAGCAACTCTCCCTTACCTCACGTTGCTCTCATCCATTGTGAACACAGAGTTTGCCAGGGTAAGATACACTTTCAAACAGAAGACTGATTACAGGGCTATCTGTCGTCTGCTCTCTCTCTCTGCTCTATAAGGGACAGAGCCCCCTCCCTGCCCAAGGCCCAATTTTCACTAATGGCTTTTTCTGTCTGTGCTATAAAGAGGAAGAGTACAGGAAGAGTACAGACTTTCTGAGTCCCAGTGCGTCTGCCCTCACTGAGAGCTACGACTGGGAGCAGGGTTTCAAGGTGCTTTCAGTTAGAGAAGGCCATCTCTAAAGTCCTTTAAACTCAGAAATCACTTGTTATTTTTCAGCATCAATGCTGAAGTGACAGGTGTATTTTTTGTTTTGTTTTGTTTTGTTAATATGAAACATGACAAAAAGGAAGATGTTTCATCTAACTTTGACCGCTTTTTCAACTACAGTATTTATTCATTGGTCTAAGAGTGGTTTCAGTCAACTGACTTACGTTTGTGGTAGCTACTCGACTGTATTTCTTGTTCCAGTAACAAACATTCATTGAGGGATTCATTTTTTATGAAATACTTGTTTAGTTGCATCATACCCTCTTTTCCATTGTTGTATTGGTATTCTCATCAAATGTACAGTCTAAGTTGCTGTTATGTTGAAACCCATCAGGCGCACCAGCATGCTTATTTTCTTCCATTCTCAGTGGCTGCGCATGGATGCTCTACTCGCGCACGACGCATGTGAAGATTTCTTCCCCGCTCTGGGCAAAAAAATCAGTTGTCATTGAAACGAGTTGATCAGACATTCTGCAGTGGCCAGGTTTGACGAGAACAGCCTCGAGGAGAACCTCTGCGCACAGGCTTGAACTCTGTATAGTCTGTACACATTAAATGACTATTAGTGTGCAATACGTCCTATATTTATAAGCCTCTCGGTTGGTCCTACATTTTAAAGTGCAAACCAAAAGCAGTTTTTATAGCAAGTAGTCAATTCAAATCAGCCACCATCAACACACAATTTACTCCAGTTAACCACTTCACCACTTAACCACAAAAAAACTATTCTACAAGCTCTCAACACATTGTGATGTGACAAGTTGTGACCCTGTAGAACTGTTATTTTAAAACAATTGTCATTTTGGACTATAGTAACATGGTCCAAGTGTTTAGTCCTTATAGGTTTGAGTGCTGCTACTGACTCACCAGGGCCACTGATCTGGGACGTGCTGCGGCTGCGGCGGTTTCCAACGATGGCCACCACCCGTGCACTGAGGCTGGAGCGCCTCTTCTTGCTGCCAGTGCCCACCGTGCCCAGCGCAGTGTCTGATTGGCTGCCGTCAGTCCGCTCCTGGGTGTAGATCTCGCCGCTGACGCTGGAGCTTTTCAGCATATTGCGGCCAGCTGACGCACGCAACTGACGACTGGGAGGAGGGTGGGAGGAGAGAGAGAGATAGATAGATAGCAAGAGAGGGGGTAAGATAATCAATTAATAATCGATACCTACTTTGGCCATATCATTTACACATTTACTGTAGGCTGTAGGTAGGCTGTAGGTGACAAAAGTAAAAAAATGTCCACATTTTGGAGAAAGGCTGATCTACAAGCTCACAGATTAACCTTTTTCACTGTTTTTACATTTAAAAATGTATAAAACAACGCTTGTGTGAATAGTGATTAATATGAAAATAATTACATTTAAAAAACACACTACTGAATTATTTGATTAATAAAAAACAAATAGATAGCTAGACTGTACTACGACAATAATCGATAGTTGCAGCGCCAGAGAGAGGGGGTAAGAATGAGCTTTAACTAGAGTTCTCAACAGGCCTGAAAGCATTAACCTGGGAAGACGGGCTGAATATCAGGTTTTAAACTCTAGCATTAACCTGGGAAGACGGGCTGAATATCAGGTTAACTCTAGCATTAACCTGGGAAGACGGTCTGAATATCAGGTTCAAGTAAGCTTTCTGTAAATGCTAATTATGGTAAGGTACAGAAGAAGAGAATGAAGAAGATTCAAACGATGCATCGGTTTAATCATAGATTACTTTAATCCAATCTTCAGTCATTCAATAACTGGAAGTCCCCAAGCATGGGAACTACTATGATAATCAGCCACAAATGAATATAATATAATATAATATAATATAATATAATATAATATAATATAATATAATATAATATAATATAATATAATATATCTATCTATCTCAGTCTCTGTCTGTCTGTACGTATGTGAGTAAATTAGTAATCCATGTAACTGCGCCGAACCGTTTGCCACACCGACACACATGTTCCACACCACCACAGGGTGGTGTGGAACATGTGTGTCGGTGTCGAGTCCAGAACCGCCCCAAAATGGCATCTGCCCAGGTCTGGACAGGGCCCCGGCCCAGTGTCCATATATGGAGCTGGCCTATTCTGACAAAATTCTGACGTCTGCATATACTCCATATTTGGGCATGCCTGACAAAGAACTCCATATATGGGCATATAAGTGACACAGACAAAATATCTGGGTGGGGCTTGCATTTCCAACTTGGGCACCGCTGAAGTGGCCCCACGGCCCGGGCACCGCTCTAGTAAAATATAATAATTAATCTTCATCTATCTACTAGACATTCATTGTAGAGACTCACTGTTTATAAATGTTGTTTCTTTACTATCATATCGTTGATTTTAAACGTTAATGTCAGAGGAGCCAAACAAATATAATGTTTACTCTTCTGTACCTGTACAGAAGACATAACAATAAAGAACATTGAACCTTGTATAGCGGTACATTCCTGACAATTCAGTCTAATGCTTCTCATCTGTTCAGGTTCCAGCTCCTCACATAACCCATTAGACGGGGGCAGACGCTGCCCAGTGCTCCGCGGCGCCTATTAGGCGTTCGGAGGAGCTGCCGCAAGTCTATGCCCTCAGAGGGGGTCAGGGTGCTGCAGGAGAGCCCGGCTATGCTGCCCCTGTCACCCAAATCAACTATCCTCCCCGAGTCCACGACAGCCACGGACCAGTGGCCTAGTGCGGGAAGCTGTGGCTGACCAGAGAGGGGCAGGTTGTTCTGAGGACGCTCCTCGGACCCCTGCAGAGGGGTGAGGGAGGGCCGCACAGCGGAGGGGAAGGGTGGTAGGGGAGAGTCTGTCTCTGGAGGATGGAGGAGATCATGGCAGTGGCGGCGGCACAGGACACATGCAAGGAGGGATCTGAGACATGCACTGTAGACCACACAAACACACACACACACAACATATAGGTGACACGCACGCACGTACACACGCACGCACACACACACACACACACACACACAACATACAACACAGGTGACACACATGCACGCCCGCACATACGCACACGCACGCACACACACACGCACACACACACACACACACACACACACACACACGCACACACACACACACACACACACACACGCACACACACCAAATGCATGAGAGCCAACATGGACAAACGCCTAAGAACAGAAATGTTTACAATACTGTATATATATTATGTACACACTACACTGTTAGTTGTGCGAAAACTTCCAAATTATGGTTTCATGTCATGCACTATACAAACCCATAACCCACCAATTATGTATAATTTCAAAACTCAATTCCAAAAAAAGAAATGAAACAAAGAAAAGTTCTTCTGTAAGGTTTTCTGCGTTTTCTTAGAAAACACAAAGAAAAAAGATGTACACAGACACGTGACAGTCCAGGTGATTGAAGTGACAATGTTTGGAATGGAGGAGACAAGGCAAAATGTGGACGTGTGGACGAGGAGGAACGCTAAGTGAGTGACAGCAGCTGAAACTGACACGAAGTACAATACTAACAAAAAACACTACACAGCAATATATCTATGATGCTGAGTGACTGTCAATGTACAGCCATTCTGTTGTCTTTTTAATTCAGTCCCATTGTTTACACTGACATCGTACAAAGTCTCTCTCTCTCTCTCTCTCTCTCTCTCTCTCTCTCTCTCTCTCTCTCTCTCTCTCTCTCGCTATTCCTCACTCTACCTCTCTCTCGGGTTTAACTCCAGAAAGTATGTCAAAGGCTGCTGGGCTGCTAGGCTTTTAGAACGCTCCGTTTGGATTAATCTGAGCTATAAGGCCTTCTCGCCACCTCCCAGGCCTCAAAACATTAGCTAGCTAATAAGCTGCACTACATCACCACCTGGGCCACTGTGGACAACTGGGATGGGGTCGTTTGTCCATGCCAGCCAGCACTCTGTAACTGGTCGGCCAAAGGGGAGGGGTATGGCTGTGTGTGTGTGTGTGTGTGTGTGTGTGTGCGTGCGTGCGTGCGTGCGTGCGTGCGTGCTCATTATATACATACTGTACATTTTCATCTACAGAGATGTGTAGAGGTAACTGTCACGACTATGGTCGTGTGTGGTTATGATTAATTATGAGTGTTATGATTTATGAGTGTTATTTTGGATTATAAATATATATATATGTTTATTGCTAATAGTATATATATATTTATATGGTGGTATATTGTTATAGTATATATATATGTATGTGGATTATCTTAGGCCTAGATGTCTTCTAATATATATATATATCTATATCTGTGCAGCAGTTGTTATGAACCTGTATTAGACTAACTCTCCTCCCATGCAGAGTATACTAATGGGTCTTCAGACAGACTGATTGTCATCAGCTGTGTGTCTGGGGTAACCCTGTTGGCCATGACCATGGAGGTCTGATCAACCTCCCTGATTGGCTGACGGTCACGTGAGCGAGCTAGCGGCCGCGGCTCTCTCACTACATAGCCCATTCATGCCCAGCCCAGCGCTGGGGAAACACTTCTAAGGTCTTTCCCCCATCCGTCGTACTACTGTCGCCAACTGTTTTCGTTTTGTTCTTTAATTTGTGAAGTTGAACCTTTGTTTGTTTAGATAAGTTTTCCCTTCGGAAAGGAATAACTTTAGTTTTGTTTTGTGGTCCGGTTTTGTATTAATTTGAAGTTGAAGAGCCATTTATTTTGTACGATTGTTAATTATCATATTTATTCACTATACTACTGAATAAATACTTGCATTAAGGCCTTGGTTTCCGTTTCTCCTACCTATCTTACATTACCTTTTACCCCTAGACATATGGTTTTGTAACATATTTGGGAGCCCGTCCGTTTCAAAAAACAAATTAAGGATTCAGTTGTTCAGTTGGTTATGTTTTTTGTTTTGCTAGTATTTCTTTTGGTGGTAGACGGATTGGGGAGTATTAATGGTGAGTATGTTGCTCGCACCAGTTTGAGTAGCAGATTTTGTTGCGGTGGTATGGCCTCTGATGACCAGGGTGCTAGTACGGATGTCCTGTCGCTTGAGGAGCTACAACAGTGCTCATATTGGGAATTGTACAGTATTGCCAAACAATTTAACGTTCCTTTACCGCACGGTACCAAAAAGAAAGAGGCGATTTTCGCAGCTGTCTCACGGCAGTTGCTTTCACAGGGAGTCATTACGATGCTGTCAGATGAGAGTGAGGGGGGAGACGTATCACTCATTGTCGCAGAACCGAGTTCCAGTGGGGCCAATCAGTCTGACACTACGGGTGTGTTAGAGCAGGGCGAGGATCCCGCGGGGGACCCGTCTGCTCAGGCCCCACATGATTACCCACGGGGCACTGGGGGGAGTCCTCAGGACATAGGGGGGGTTCTGCGCCTCCGGGAGCTTGAGCTGGAAATAGCACTGACAACGCTGAAGAGCGAGGAGTGCAAACTACAGCGTCAGAGACATGAGCTCGACATGGCACGCCTGCGAGGCCAGACCTACCCCGACGAGGCGTCCGCAGGGGCGCCCGCCTCCCAGCAGCAACACGGGTCATCCCCAGGTTCCAGAGGAGTGGCAGCGTTCGACATAAGCAAACAAATCGCATTGGTACCTGCGTTCAAGGAGGGTGAGTTGGATAACTACTTTTGTGCTTTTGAACGAATTGCTGGTGCTGTTAAGTGGCCCAGGGAATTCTGGAGTTTGCTACTCCAATGTAAGTTGACAGGTAGAGCACAGGATATCTGTAGCGCACTCACGGTGGATGAGAGCCTATGTTATGATGTCGTAAAGGCGGCTATCCTTAGCGGTTTCGAAATGGTGCCTGAACATTATAGGCAAAAATATAGGGCCGCTCAAAAATCCTCTACTCAAACGTTTGTGGAATTTGGCCGTGAAAAAGCCACATTGTTTAGGAAATGGTGCAACGCGAGCAACGTACACACTTTTGAGCAGCTTACTGAGCTGATAGTGATGGAAGATTTCAAATCATGTATCCCAGATCGTATTGTTGTCTATCTTGAGGAACAAAAGATTAACTCAATTGCTAAAGCCTCTGTGAGGGCCGATGAATATGATCTGACGCACCGGTCTGGTGTTTCTCCGGTGCGTAGCGGGGAGGGTCTGTTTAACATGCAGAAAAAACAGCACAAATTGTCACAGCCGAAAAGTCCACCGAGGGGCGCAAGTGCAGCGCCTGACAATCGTGCTTGCTTTTACTGTCATGAAATGGGCCATTTGGTTTCTCGTTGCCCTAAAGTACAACATAAGCAGCAGAAAGAGAATGGAAATGGAAATGTGTATTCAAAAAAACCAAAGGGTGTGGGGTTTGTGCATAATATTCCTCGGTCTGCTTCCGAGACAGCTATGGCTGTCCGGGCGGAGGTAGAGGAGTGTTTTGATCCCTTTATTTTGCATGGCTCAGTCTCTCTGTCTGATAAGGAAAATGAGCGCGTTCCTATCACCATTTTGCGTGATACAGGCGCCTCACAGTCCCTTATTTTACAGAGTGTACTGCCATTTGCGGAGAATACCTTTTGTGGTTCCGATGCATTGGTTTTGGGCGTGGAAATGATATCCTCTCGCGCTCCATTGCATATGATCCACCTACGCTCTCCACTTGTTTCTGGTCTTGTGCAGATCGGGTTACGTGAAAGTTTACCCATTGAAGGTGTGGGGATGATTCTTGGCAACGACATAGCTGGGGAAAAAGTGTTTGCGTCGCTAGAAGTGGTTGAAAAGCCTGTGGCTAACGTAGCTATGCCTGTGCTGGGAGCCCCACCCACTGTGTTTCCGGGTTGTGCTGTGACTCGCGCACAATCGAAAAAGTTTGATGACGAGGCTACGTTGTGTGACACTTTCTTGTGTGCCGAGCGACCAGTGGGTGATGCCCCACAGACACCGCGTAAGCGGGCTAGGAAAAGCTTGCTGGCTACTAAAAGTGATTTTGGGTTTGATATCGATAGGGAAACATTTGCGCATGCGCAGAAGCACGATCGCTCTCTCTCTGTGTGCTGGGAGGCAGTTACCAAAGTGGGTGATGCTGCTGTGCCGAGTGCATATAGTGTAGAGGATGGCCTCCTTGTGCGTAAATGGTTTCCAGCGGCTATCGGTGACTTGAAATGGAATGTGGTGCGTCAGGTTGTGGTACCTCAGGGTTTCCGTTCCCAGATTCTCAGTCTGGCTCACGACAACATTTCTGGCCACCTGGGCATTCGTAAAACTTATGACCGCATCCTACGCTATTTTTTCTGGCCGGGTTTGAATGCGTCTGTTACTGACTTCTGCCGCACTTGTCATGTGTGTCAGATGACGGGGAAGCCAAACCAGACTATTCCGCCCGCGCCGTTGAAACCGATCCCTGCTGTGGGTGAACCATTTGAGCACATCATGATTGACTGTGTCGGTCCATTACCGACCACAAAATCTGGTCACAAATACCTTCTTACTGTAATGTGTAGTGCAACGCGCTACCCAGAAGCGTTCCCATTACGCACACTAAAAGTGAGACCAGTTATTAAAGCGCTTTCTAGCTTTTTCTCTACTTTTGGTTTTTGCCGGTATCTTCAAAGTGACCAGGGCTCAAATTTCATGTCAAAATTATTTGCTCAAGTTGCTTCCACCCTTGGCATAGAACACAGACACTCTAGCGCTTATCATCCTGAGTCCCAGGGCGCGCTTGAGCGGTTTCACCAGACGTTGAAAGCGATGATGAAGAAATACTGTCACGAAACTGGCAAAGCCTGGGACGAGGGCTTGCCTTATCTTATGCTGGCAGTAAGAGAGAGCGTACAGGAGTCGCTGGGGTTTAGCCCAGCGGAGCTGGTGTTTGGCCATACGGTGCGCGGGCCGTTGCGTGCGTTTCGAGAGGGCTTATTAGCCAACGCAAACTCGCCGGTGACTAATGTATTGGATTTTGTTGCGGGGTTTCGCGAGCGATTGCACAAGGCCAGACAGATGGCTAGCAGCTTTCTGAGTAAAGCTCAAGGTAAAATGAAGGCATGGTTTGACAGGAAGGCTGTGCATAGAGTGTTTGCTGTGGGTCAGAGGGTGTTGGTGCTGCTCCCACTGCAAAGCTCAGCCTTCCAGGCCAAATTCAGTGGTCCTTATGTGATTGACAAAAAAATAAGTGAAACGGATTATGTGATTTTGACGCCCGATCGTCGCAAAAAGACAAGGGTTTGTCATGTGAATATGCTCAAGCCGTATCTGGCTCGCACCGAGTCAGATACTCCTGTTATTCCCGCAGTTGTCGCCTCACTTTCTGCAGCAGCGCCGTCACGTTATTCCCCTGAGAGTGATGGGCTGCGTGTGAAAGGTTCGTCTGGGTCACGTCTACAGAACTCTGAAATATTGAATGATTTACCGGGGTATTTAAAACATTTGGGTCCCCAGGCGCAAGCAGACATTATTGATTTGATGGAAAATAATGTGAATCTGTTTTCAGATAACCCATCATGCACATCAGCCCTTTCTCATGATGTAATTGTACAGAAGGATTGCCCTCCTATTAAGCAACATGCCTATCGGGTTAATCCAACCAAGCGTGCTTTACTACGAAAAGAGGTTGACTACTTGTTAGAGAACGGGCTGGCTGTTCATAGCAGCAGTGCGTGGTCTAGTCCCTGCTTGCTGGTGCCTAAGGCTGACGGGAGCCAGCGGTTTTGTACAGATTTTCGTAAGGTTAACAATATAACGCAGGCTGACAGTTATCCGCTCCCGAGGATGTTGGATTGCGTGGATCGGGTGGGGTCTGCTAAATTTGTAACTAAATTGGATTTGCTAAAGGGTTATTGGCAAGTGGCTTTGACACCCCGTGCATCAGAGATCAGTGCATTCGTGACACCAGACGGTTTATACCAATATACAGTGATGCCATTTGGCTTAAGAAATGCACCAGCGACATTTCAAAGATTAATGAATAATGTACTAAGAGGCGTGGACAATACAGAGACTTATTTGGACGATGTTGTGGCATATAATGATACTTGGCTTGAGCATATACACACTTTGAGACAGATTTTTCAGCGGTTAGGAGAGGCTAACCTGACATTAAATTTGTCAAAATGTGAATTTGGTTGTGCGACCGTAACGTATCTTGGGAAGCAGGTTGGTCAGGGCCAGGTACGTGCTATTAATGCAAAAATCCAGGCTATTCTAGAATATCCTGTGCCAAGGACTAGGCGTGAGCTCCGCCGGTTTTTGGGCATGGCAGGTTACTACCGGGGGTTTTGCAAAAATTTTGCTGCCGTCACTGCGCCGCTGACTACGCTGACTAGCGTCAAAAGAGTATTTATCTGGTCGCCTGCCTGTCAGTTAGCGTTCGAATCCTGCAAGGCTCTCCTCTGCAGCACTCCAGTCCTGGCTGCGCCCGACTTCACCAAACCGTTCAAGCTGGAGGTGGATGCCAGCGCCTGTGGGGCCGGTGCTGTCCTGCTCCAGGAGGATCTTCAGGATATCGATCATCCCATCTGTTACTATTCAAAGAAATTTAATTCAGCGCAGGGTAACTATAGTACCGTTGAGAAGGAAGCTCTCGCCCTGTTACTTGCATTACAATTTTTCGAGGTATATGTTGGCTCAAGCCCGTTGCCTATTGTTGTCTATACTGACCATAATCCCCTTGTGTTCCTAAGGCAAATGCAAAATTCAAATCAAAGACTGATGAGATGGTCCTTGATGCTACAGGACTTTGAAGTGGAAATTCGCCACAAGAAGGGGACGGACAATGTCCTTGCGGATGCCCTTTCCCGGGTTTAAGGTGCTCTCTTCTTTGAGAAGAAGTTATTTGGGGATATAACTTCTTTTCGGGAAGGGGGGTGTCACGACTATGGTCGTGTGTGGTTATGATTAATTATGAGTGTTATGATTTATGAGTGTTATTTTGGATTATAAATATATATATATGTTTATTGCTAATAGTATATATATATTTATATGGTGGTATATTGTTATAGTATATATATATGTATGTGGATTATCTTAGGCCTAGATGTCTTCTAATATATATATATATCTATATCTGTGCAGCAGTTGTTATGAACCTGTATTAGACTAACTCTCCTCCCATGCAGAGTATACTAATGGGTCTTCAGACAGACTGATTGTCATCAGCTGTGTGTCTGGGGTAACCCTGTTGGCCATGACCATGGAGGTCTGATCAACCTCCCTGATTGGCTGACGGTCACGTGAGCGAGCTAGCGGCCGCGGCTCTCTCACTACATAGCCCATTCATGCCCAGCCCAGCGCTGGGGAAACACTTCTAAGGTCTTTCCCCCATCCGTCGTACTACTGTCGCCAACTGTTTTCGTTTTGTTCTTTAATTTGTGAAGTTGAACCTTTGTTTGTTTAGATAAGTTTTCCCTTCGGAAAGGAATAACTTTAGTTTTGTTTTGTGGTCCGGTTTTGTATTAATTTGAAGTTGAAGAGCCATTTATTTTGTACGATTGTTAATTATCATATTTATTCACTATACTACTGAATAAATACTTGCATTAAGGCCTTGGTTTCCGTTTCTCCTACCTATCTTACATTACCTTTTACCCCTAGACATATGGTTTTGTAACAGTAACACATGATAGGGTTAGACACAATAGGCAAGGCAGTAGGTTTATGGGAGTTTGTAGATTTTATGATTTTAAACACTATTTGAGTTCGGAGCCACTTGGTTCTGCGGATACAAGTGTCACGCAATGAAAATAAACCATCTAGAAGCTTGTTGATCTGCTATTTTTGGGGAGTGAGTATTGGAGTGTTATATATTTTCCTCTACCACTGGTTAGTACACCCCGAACGCCCGGGGGTATTTAGGACCATTAAATCAGGGGGCCCAGTGATTTGCAGCTACGGAGCGCATTTCAAGGTGCACCAGGCTCCATCTTGGATGTACAGTAGGTGAAGTAGCTAGATGTAGCTACCCCCGAGGCGATCGACAACAACGGGAGGTATGATTACGTCTAACTCGACTAGCGACGGGACCGCGATGGGCCGTCAAAAACATAATCTTTGGTTAGAATTGAACGGATTTTCGATCTCATCCACTAAATTGGAGGGGGACCACTTTGGATGACGTCCCAACCGGAAATTACATTGAATGTTGCCCAACAGGCGCTCCCAGCCTGTGGAGCGGTGCGCTCTGTTACGATATCATTAATGTTCCGTCCTATGATTAATCTCCGCCCTGAGCGCCAAGCGTAACTATAGATATAGTAACATCAGAATTTGGTAAGAAAACAGCTACTCCGAAATTCTCCTTTAATACACAGTATAGAGAGAGTGACAGCGAGAGTGACAAGAAATATGGGATATGATTCTAATCCATGTTGTTGCCAAGTCCTTGATCGTATATTATCGTCAACATGGTCAATGGTATGGTATACAGTATATGTACAACATGCCGTGGTTCTCAGACATTTTCACGTAAAGGATCCCCAAATTGACATGTATTTGTGCCAGGGACCCCAAAAGGGAACATTTCAAAATGACGCAAATTAAAAATAAATAGACAATCTACAGCTCGCAATGTGTCACCGAAAGCAAGTATATAAAGTAGGGTTAAAGTGGTTAAACTGTTCCTCATTTTGCTGCAGGGCACTCCCTGGAACGAACTACAATTGACGGAATTGACGGATTGAATCAATAAATCCAAACCTAATCGGGTGTTTAATGTGGCATAATGTAGCTTATACTTTTGGCTAGTTTGGCTAACGGCCGATGTAATCTACCTAAAACCGGTCAAAATCCTTGCGTGCATCGCTGCGTAAAATGCGATATTTGGGGCTTGATTAGAGCTTAATTTGACTTAGATATAAAAAATATACGATGTTAGCTTAGCATCCCGGACATCTGACTGTGTCGCACAGTGCAAAAGAACTAGCGGATGTTATTGTTTGTTAAACCGGAAGTGCTATCGCCAGATTCGCTCTATTTGGTCAAAAATGGTATAATGGTGAAGTTACCGCCACCATCAGGACCGGGTATAATACTATAGGATTGCCGTGTTAAAATGAGATATAGTGTGTATATCATGGATTTTTCTATTGGCATCAAAATGATGAATTAAAAATATGAATATAGCTGGCAAAAGGCACTGAAAAGCTGTTATTGGGCTGGCAGTCAGAGGGTTTTAAAGACCCCTGGGGATCCCGGATCACATTTTGGCCCCTTTTCCACAAAAACAACTTTGGCTCTAGAACTGGTTCCGTTCTAGATTCTTGGAAGTTGGAACCAATTTTTAGGGTTCTTAACCAATTCATTTTCAGTGGAAACACTCTGAACTGGTTCAATATTAGGTAGGAGAAAAGAACCAAACGGGTTCAACCCCAGTGGAAAAGGGGCAAAGAGGACCAGAGGTTCACAGTACCTGGCCTCGCTGTCTCCAGTCACTGTGTGTCTCCTGCGCCTCAGCTCCTCAGAGAAGCGCCTCTTCCCTGCGGATTTCCTCTTGTCCTCCACACTGTCCACAGTACCATTCACCCCCCAAGAGATCCTCCTGTCCTTCTTCTCCTCCTCTAACGACTTGGACCTTTGAGCCCATACGTTTGATTTCCGCATTGTGTGCACGCATGTGCATAGACAGCATGTGTAGACGTTTGTAGGCGAGTGTGTACAGTACGCGTGTGTTTTGTATTTGTACATACAGGAGACCCCCGGACCATGCAGGAAAACAGAAACGTGCAGCAAACGTCATGCAGAAAAACAAAGACAATGTAAATTAGCATGCATGAAACAAGGACAGATTATCATCCCGACCACCCTTATAATTATTGCTGTGCAAAAACAAATGAAATTCCTGCAACTCAGGTCAGTGCACTGAATTAAGCACAGCGCCAGTAAACTGGATTTTGTCTTTCGCATCTATCAAGTCTCGCTTTGCCAGATGATCTGAGGTCTACGCCTACTGATACGCCTCAACCAGACACATCGGTAGGCGGAGCCCTCCAATCGCCTGGCAATGTGAGACCAGCTAGAAGTGTATTGTAGAATAAAGCAGTGTTAATTTGACAGCAAATTCTGATTTAGTCTTAGTCTTTTGAACACATAATTTAGTTTTAGTCCTATTTAGTCATCTGAAATTGTTTAGTCTTAGTCTTTTAGTCTTAGTCTTAGTCAACAAAATTAACACTGGGATAAAGCAGCGTTGACTGACCTGAGCCGCCCCCTGGGTCGTTCTGATTGGATGGACATGTAGCTGGTGCTGCTGAGGCGGGAGGCACTGCTGGCGCGGGAGATGGCCGACGCGTCACTCATATCGCTGTCCGATGACCTGCCCGACACGTTGTCGCTGCTCCGCCTCTGTTCCGCATACATCTGTGGCGATCATTACGGAACAGGAGAAATAACGGAAGCCATTGAAACTGAAGTAACATTCATAGCTGCCATCTTAATATCTCAACATTTCCTCTGTTGCTTTTGTTACCTGTGTTGTCTCACCAGTACCCTGATTACCCCAGTGTTTCCACCTTGTCTTGTTAGTCTTTTAGCCAATCAATGTGTTGATTATCTGTTGAGTTCACCTGTGTCTTTGTGTATTTATACTCCCCTGGTTTTTCATTTCCTTTGTCAGATCATTGTTGTATGTTAAGTGTGGTGTTGCCTTGTATCCTGGGTTTTGGAATAAACCCTCTAGCATTTAGACTTCTCTGCCTGAGCTGCCTCTGTGCCTTCCTGTTCTGCACTTGGGTCCTACCTTATTGATCCACACCGTGACATATATAGGCATCACAAAATATACATGTACCCCTTCCACCCACCCTACAAAAACCGAAATCTTCTAGTATAATACCAAACATCCCAGTTTACATGATATTGTTTTATGCTGCCACTCTTGCCATTTCAGTAATCCATTATGGACTGAAGGCACCCTGTCAGTTTGCCATCTCCTGAAAAAAATCTGTCTTGACACTAGTTTGGAGTAGATCCAATTGTGTCCAAGTGTTTTTCTCCTGATTCATCACCTAAAACAAATCTGGGGTTGAATAGAATTTCGGTCTCTGAAATCTCACAGAGATTAGACCAAAAGTTCAAGACCAAAAGTCTTGAAGTTTGTCACAGGACCACAAGACATGCGTTAGGTGAATGTCCTCTGATATGCCTCACCAGCAGTTAGCATGTCTCCTAAACAAACTGGAGGGAGTCCAGTAGAATTGATGTATAGGAATCTAAATTGAATGACACCCTTGCATCCCTTGACGACAATATTTTAATGTTCTTAGTACGAATCCTATCCCACTCCCACGTCATCCAATTCAGGTCCCTTTTCCATGTCGTCTTGAGAGCTGACACGGCCCCATTACTCAGGCTCTGAATCATCGTAGACGTAATACACTGACGCCTCATGGCCTTTCCCATAGCTCATTAATACTTTATCTAATAACTCGGCGGCTGTGGGAGCTGGTGTACTAGATACGAAGGTACTCAACAGCAAACAGCAAAGTTGCAGATATCTGAAGGACTGAGACCTGGGTATTCCAAAATGTTGTACACAATCCTCAAAAGAATACAAGTTAAAGGCCTTTTCAGACGGGCAGCGGGTGACAGATGTGCTCAGGAGGGGTGCGGGACGACAAAAAAAAGCACGCCTCTCACTGAAAATGAATTACCAAGGCACATCATTCGCTCCCCGTCTGAAAAGGCTTTAACACTTGAGTGTCTGTGAGGTCTTTCTGACCCATTTCGAGATTTTTTATCTTTGCCCATGAAGCTCTCAGAAGGTTCCCCTTCCATGACTTTTGCTAAATATTCGATTAAAATCTATTTTTTTTCATCTGAAACATTTTCTAAACATGAATTTAGGCATAGCCTACTTATACCATCTCTGCCTTTCGTTTTCGGTCAAACTGACCCATTTCACCTTTTCTCCCCAACGGGAGTAGACTTCACACCTCCGTACAGCCCATTGTTCAATTTATAAAATGGCTCTACCCTGCTTGGGGGTTGATAGCTGTCAAAGCTTCTGGAGACAGTAGCCAATAACATTGCAGGAAATAAATATATTTTGACCTGAAGTCAGCTTGTGTGGTACCTGGCCTTACTACTGTCATGCGAGTGTTAAGAAGGTTCCTTTAAACTCGACTACCGTATACCGGAGACAAGACATCAGCTACCAACCTTATGATATTAATGAATCATCTAATATTAAGCACTTAAACCCTGGCTATAATTATACTTAGTTGCCGGGGGTCCCCCAGAGCTCTACTAGAACCTCTAGTATGTCCCTCTACACAAACTGTCTACAGCTACAAGCTCTCAACGTGATGACACATTGTGAGCTTGTATATCTAATCCGAGCTTTCATCGATAACCCCTTTTAACCTAGTGTCCCTATTTTGGGCATGCCATCAAAGGTTAAAAAACATTTCAAAATGTTCCAAAAAGTGAAAATAGACGATCTACAAGCTCACAACACGTCGCATCACGACAAATTGTGAGCTTGTAGATCAGCTATTTTCACTATTCGTCATACAACAACAAAAAGTGGTTAACAAAGCTTAAGTAAAGTAAGTTAAGTTATTAACAATTGAAATGCCTCCTATAGGACAATGCCATGAGTCAAGTGCATTATCAAAACTGACCGTGCAAGTGCAAGTCTGGAACAATATCAGAAGTCTCTTTACACAAACTACGCTGGCCCAAGACATTTCTGCACACACAGCACAGTTCCAGCAAACTGCCATGAATGAGTACGGAGAGCTGCCCAGTATATTTCATTTTGGTTTGGTTCGGTTTAGTTTGGCACAGAAAAAGTACATAGATGGATGAAGACATATTGATGCTGACCTCCCGTTTGGTCTTGAGGTCTGTCTCAGGGTCGTGGGAGGCTGAAGGCCTGTAGGAATGTACTTTCATCTGCAATTGTCGGGCTCGCTCCTCTACTGCAAGGGCTAGGGGAGGGAGGGAGGGAGAGAGAGAGAGAGAGAGAGAGAGAGAGAGGGAGAGAGGGAGAGAGAGAGAAAGAACAAGCTTAAAGTAGAGTAGGACCAATGCAGGTTATAGGCATAGGGGGAGTATGCAGGAGCCATTTCCAAACACTAGGTGGAGCATGCTGTGCACTTACAGTATTACTCCAGCTATATGTGGCTGGTGCACAGAATAGAATAGCTGTGAAATCAGACTTGGGTCAAATAGTTACTGCAGATACAGATAGGTGTGGTTTCTGTTTCCGATCAATCAGAACGTCATACCAAATCTGACTTTTTCCAATTATCTACTAACTATATGATCGAAATTAGTTTTGTCTAAAACACACCCATCTACAATATCTGGCATGTAAGTACCACAAAATAAATTCTGAAAACTACACAGTAAAATCCTCAATGTTCATTAGTGTGCAAATGTAACATTGATTGTTTTCTGTACTCAATATGTCATTGTTGTCAGGCAGAAACCTCATATCCCGGTATTCCCCTTTTGCAGATCAGCTATTTTCACCTTTTTATTTTAAGTTTACATTTTTTTTTTATAATAATTAAAACGATTTCCACCTGGCAGCGACGATCTGTGAGTTAAATCAACAATCAGAATTCTAGAGTGTAATTGACCCCTGTCCGCTGTGAATAATAAGGAAAGGTTTAGAGTAATAGCAGTGGTTGTGTCAGCCATACATTTTGAGGCAAATGCACCAGCAAAGAGCTGTGAAATCAAGGGGTTCTATAGAGTTACCTTTTTCACCAGGTTTGTTACGTACATGTTCTTCATGGAGCGTTAGTAACAAAACGAACATACGATGTGAGGACAAGAAGGAGAGAACAGTATAAAATACTTTTACAGGCAATGGATCAGATTCATCTTGAAAATTAAAATGTATGTTAAGAACGGCACCTTTTTATTTTTTACAAATCAAGCCCTACAGGCACAAGTGTAAAAACAGATGTAACATAGTAGGGTTTATTTATCAACCACATAGGGTGGTTGATTGATTTGTTTGTCCCGCTGACGCACGGCATCTCTCTCTTTCACCCTGACACACACACACACACACACACACGCTGATCCAGCAATGCCATTGATGGTGTCCATACGTAACAAGCCTGCCCTGCACTACAGATTCAAGTACACAGTTGTCTCTTACTTAGTAAACTTTGTTTTCAAATATAATGCTTTGTATGGTCCTGTTAATATATTAACTGTAGTATATACCATACAGGTACTCTCTTAACTTAACCAGTCAGAATGATTGTACTGTCACTTATAGAAATGACCATTTAGGATAACATAACATCTCTGTGTTATGTTATCCTAAATGGTCAATACTCTGTGTATAGGAAGGGCTACACCCAGGCACCCTGGGTGTGCGCTTTTGCCCTTCTGGGGGCTATAGGGGTGTGTGGAGCCCATGCGTCCTGGCTTGGGTATAAGCTGTTTTTATGCTTGAATGTTCTTCAATACATTGTCAACACTTCACCCCGAGTGGATATTAATATTTTCCATGATAACACACGCACGGACGCATGCAGTCACGCACACACAGCATACCTTGCTCTATGCTGCTACTCTTCGCAGGGAGCTGCGGCAGCTGTCTGCCCCTGCGACCTGATTGGGGAGTCCCCATTGGAGGGGAAGGGCTGTCATGGGCATGTGCTCTGATGGAACGAAGCAGAGAGAGACGCAGGGATATGAGAAAACACTACAACATACATATCTAGTCATCACATCTGAGTTTAGTAATCACACAAGCAGGAAAGTGATTACCAGCATTACAGGTGATACGTTTGGGGAAAAGAGAGGATTAGATTTATCAAGCATAGATAAAGGAGAGGGTAAAAGTGATGGCATTGAGCTTGTTTACATGCATACAGTGTTCTGGTTAATAGTTAGAGTAAATGTCCTAGTTCAGTGGTTCTCAAAGGGGATTCCAAATTGACCCTAATACGTCTGTAACTCTCAGAGTTATGGGGGTCCTCGAAATGAAAAGGTTTTAGAACCACCGCCCTAGTTATTGTCCTATTACTGTCATGTAAATAATCTCAGATTTACAAATGACAGGATAGATAGGACAGCAACACTCAGCATAGATAAGACAGCAGCACAAAGGGCGAGGTGGAGATGGGTTTGGGTAGGGTTGGGCAGCAGCATGCACCTCTCCAGCCGTGGTGAATTTGGGGAGGACCCGACCAGGGCCGTCTGACCAAAGGCTCTCAGCGGGGCGCCTCTCCCTCTACTGCCTCTAAGGATAGAGGTAGGCTGGATACGGCTGCCGTTAACAGGCAGACAACGAAAGGAAAATAAATCACAAAAAAACGATGAATGCAGTAAAATCAAATATAAACACTAATAATAAAAAAGCAAATTAAAATGCACGCAATGAAAGTCTAGGAATTAAGGAAATCTCAGGAGACAACAAATAGAGAAAAACAAATAGAACTTGAGGACAAATTACAGTTTTTCCTCAATTATTTGGATACATTTCTTGAAACTCCTTCTCTTAGCAGTGCCTCCAAACTCCACACCATGAAAAGCAATTGGCCAATACCCACTTTTACTTCTCATTGTACAGAATGCAAAACACTCTCATTCCACTTTGACTTCCCAGTCTAAACAGATATTTTTCTTCACAATTGCCTATATATGTACATTTCCAATTGGCCCTGACACTGCAGTTTTTCATTTGGTAAATCACTGTATGCTAAATACTATGATGGGCACTTTATCTAGTTATAGTTTATTTTGCACTAGTGGTACATAGTATAGTGTAGTTGTAGTGTTATTAAATTAAATTATTTGACTGTTTTTGGTGATTGCTCTTAAGAGTTTGAGGGATGAGGTTAGAGTTTCAAGAAATGCAATCAAGCGATTGAGGAAAAACTGTAAGACTATAGGGATAACATTAATCGAAGGCCTTGTGACACAACAGCATTAAGTAACTGTGGATTGTGGTTACAAATGTTATTCTTTCCATGAGTTTGTGTGGTGTTCAGCGAACAATCAATATGGAAACATCAATACGCCAGATTTGACAGCCAGCAATACAGTAATTGAATGGATAGCGTCACTCTAGTGAGAAGAGAGAAGAAGAAAGTGAGGGTGGTGGGGGTGTATGAGTGTATGAGGGGATGAGAGTGAGTGAGTGAGTGATTATGCGGTCTTACCTGTCACCCTCCAGGCCTTTCTTGTTGCCCTTTTGACAGTTTTGCCTGTCTGAGTTTTCAGGCTGCCTGCTACGGCAAACCGGAACCACACCAGACAGGGGAGGGGGTAATAAAACACAAAATGGAAGATGATAAACAGGAAGGGATTAACATAAAAAATAATAAATAAACTGACATGTTGAATGTTGAGTGTGAAAATATACATTAAAAATATTGTCTCTCAAACACAGCCCAAAAATGTGAGATAATTCCTCGTGAAAGGGGAAAATAGGCCTATAGCAGCGAGAATAGGAGCCGCAGAAAATAACTATTACACAATGGTATGCCACAAGCAGAAATAGAGAGAGGGGAAAGACACAGCACTAACCAAGATCAGAACAATAACTCAGTGGAAAAGCTCTATACTGTGGTTCTCAATACAGGGTCCAGGCAGGGACTCTCAGGGGTCCTTGAGGGGGTTCCAAATGTAACTCTGAGAGTGTACAAATGGAACCAAATGGACCCGCTGCAATGGGGGTCCTTGAAATAAATACAAAAGTTTGAGAACCACTGCTCTACACCAGTGGTGTGTCTTGTTTGGGAGATGTTTGGGACCCAAACTATAATCAAAATAGCAGATCTACAAGCTTATAGATCAGCCTTTTCACTACTTTTTAAACATTTGTTTTCTAATTTATGACATTTCTTAGATTTTCTTTATTTCTTTTTGGAATTACTGAAAATTCATGATTTGTTTTTGTTTTTTTGGGAATGTTTTTTGAAAATGTTTTGAAATAATAATAATTAACCAAAAATAAAGTGACCCATAAAAATGTGTGCACGGCCCTCAAATGGGTCCCGGCCCAGTGTTTGGGAACCACTGCTCTACACTACAGGAAAATGACCACTGGAACATAGTAGCGTGTTAGTGGAGGCACAGGCTCCAAGGGGTGACACAAAAAGGGGGGGGGGGGGTACCTGTCTTCCTCAGAGGAGGCATGATCTACTAAGATCCTGGGACTTGGGGATCTCTTGCGGGGCAAAGAGTTGGAGGACCTGGAGGTATGGGTAGGCCAGGCAGGGGTACGGTAGCGTGCCCAGTCAGGAAAACCAGCAAAAGTAGATGGTGAATATTGGGGAAAGTCCAGGGTATGAAGTAGAGTTTCGGGGCAATTGATATATTGGTATTGTGATATGAGAGGCTGGATGTCGTTTGTGATTTTGGTAAATAGCAGGAGGTACAGTCGGACATTAACGCAAAAAAGAATAACACAGATTGTGTTGTCCTGGTGACTTGTTTCCATTGTGGTCCTAGAACGCTAGCTAGGGTTAAGGTTAGTTTACTGTAATGGCATACAGACCTAACCGCTATAAGTCCAGACAGACCAGACCACGTTGAGTCCACACATGGTTTGCATGGACTTTGGCCGAGGTTTCAAAATAATAATATTTTGACTTCAAACTTTTGACATATTCCATTCTTTGGAATGCCTTGACATGTACAGTACGTCTCTATGTGCCTGCAGATATATGTGTATGTGAGTGCTTGTCTCATTGTGCTTAAAGCGGCTTACACCATCTCTGTTATAGTTCAATCCTGGCCAAATGATGAACTCATGGAATGTGAGGTATACCTGTCTCTGTCGGGAGAATGGAAGTTGTTGTCTGGTCTCAGGCAGGTGGTGCTGGCACTCCTCACTCTGTCCAATGATGGCTGCAGGTCACTGCAGGGGAGGGAGTCAGAGAGAGAGAGAGAGAGAGAGAGAGAGAGAGAGACCGGAGGGGGGGGGGGGGATGCAAAGGTGGAGGATAATAGATTAGGTAGCAGAGGAAGAGAGAGCAGAGGGTGAAAGAAAAGGGGGAATTGTAAAAAAAAAAAGGAGGAAGATGAGGAGGGAAGAAGAAGGGGAGGATGACATAAGAGGTAAGGGGGTAGGGGAGGGAGAAAAGAGAAAATGAAGAAGGCCATCAGACAAGGTAGTATAAAGCCAAATTCACACTTTGTTGTAGGCTATTGCGTCGCTTGCCAAAAATAACGTAACTTTATTATTTTGAAAATAACAATAATAAAGTAAAGAACATGCTACGCAAAAACAATTCTTTTGAAAATAACTCAACTTCAAGTTAAGAAAAACGCCAAATCAAATATTTTGAGCGAGCATGGTCGTACGACAAAGGCTTCGCTCATCAGGGCTCTGGAGTCTGGCTGCTCCGTCTCCTTCATCACAGCCAGTCCGTCCTCGCAGCCGCACAGTTCTAGTCCACTCAAATGGACTAGAACGAGTTGGTTGTCGAGTTGCCATGGGAACCAGATCTAAGTGGGTGAACAGACCACTTGTGCATGACTGTATGCTGTGTGTGTGTGTGTGTGTGTGTGTGTGTGTATGTGTGCGTGTAATCGTGTATGTGTGCATGTGCATGTACGTGTGGTCGTGTGAGTGGTCGTGTGTGTGTGTGTGTGTGTGTGTGTGTGCAGGGGACAAAACTGAAGGTCTACCAGGCTGTCGTACTACCAACTATTTTGTATGGGTGTGAAACCTGGACAAACAGCGTCATGCCAGAAAATTGAACCATCTCCATCTGAGCTGTCTAAGAGGACAAATGGCAGGACAAAGTTCCTGACACAAGTCCTCAGCAAGGCCAATTTGCCCAGCATCCCCATCTTGCTTGCAGTGGCTGAGATGGACTGGCCATGTGTGGCTTTAAGATGGACCTGAACCACTGGGAACACTTAGCCAAGGACCGACCGGCCAGGAGAAGAAAGAAGATCCTGTGCCATGTTGAAGAGACAACAGCGCAAAGCCAAGTCATTTGTGCACTCACCAAAAGTTAACAAATTGATACGTGCCATGGTCATCATCAACTCTGATGGACAAACAAGAGAAAAAGAGAGAAGAGTGTGTGTGTGTGTGTGTGTGTGTGTGTGTGTGTGTGTGTGTGTGTGTGTGTGTGTGTGTGTGCGTGCGTGCATGCATGCATGCGTGTGTTTACGCGCACACACATGTATGCGTATGAATTTGTGTGTGTGTGTGAGTGAGTGAGATGACAAAGAGAGGAGAGGAGTAGCACTTTCATCATGTAGCCCTTTGTTATCTTCCGTTAGTTCCGTATGGTCAAACTTCCTACTGCTCTCCACAGTGCAGTGGTGGGTGGGCAGACAGCTGTTTACTGCATGTGTTTTCACTGTTGCCTTATTGGTTAACAAACGGCTGACTTCATGCCATCGCATGATGACAAGGCACACGCTGCTGCACACAGGCTAAATGTAGCATGTAGCATGTAACAGTGAAATCTTTGTTTGATAGTGTGCAGTTGCCAGTGCACATGAATGACATGTGTTGTATCATGAGGACATGATACAATGATTTTGTGAATGTAACCTTTACTGCACCTAAAATATTTGTGTCCCTGTGTGTGTGTGTGTGTGTGTGTGTGTGCGTGCGTGCGTGCCACAAGCAGTGCCTGAATCAACCTCTCCGAGGACCCTCCCGCTACACCAAATCAAAAATCAAGTGAATGAATCAGTGAATGAACGCATGTGCGATCAGCGCACCGGCAGTTGTACGTATGTGAAATAGCCTCGCACAGGGCGAGACCTAGTCGAGTGCCTCCAACCCTCTCAGACATTATAAAATACAAGGTAACCTCGGACCTCCCATGGCTTATTGCTGTTCTAAAACGGTTACAAACATGGCAACATGAAAATCATAGTTCTTCAATAGTTCTTAATTATTCACTAGAGAAAGTAGTAATACTAGAAAGTAGAGACACTTCCTTGTTTTCTCAGCCAGTCCACTGAGTCCAGTCAGGCTTTGTGTTATGTTGTAAGCGTTTGCCAAACAAATACATAGAGAAACAAAACGTATGTGTTAGGTCAATCTCATGGTAACTAACATATTCAATAGAAATTCATACATTTTTTAATCCAGATTTGAACATCACATCAAAACACCTAGCATAGCTACTTAGCGAACAGCTCTGAGTGACGAGGGAATAGGGGCACTTGTGTGTTTACAAGTGCCGCCCGGGCCGGAGTCACTCCATGCTATGTGTGCGGGCGGTGCTTAGAAGCCCACATGGCCAGGGTTTGTATGGAAATCAAGCGCTTCCCTTCCCTATAGTTCAGCTACAGATATGCTGGATCACTGTAACCCATGCACCTGGGATTGATATAAACTGATACTGGTGTAGATCATCGTGTGATCTACTACGTGGTCTAATCAGAAACCAGCCAATCAGAATTATTATTGGATAGTGACCCAAATAGTATTGGGACTAACCGTTTCAGAATGCTTAATTTACACTTTGCTGCGTGTCAAAGATTGCCAGTCAATAAGCTCACAATGCGTCGCGATGTGCGGTGAGCTTTGTAGATCCGGTCATTTTGGCACAAGTATAAATCAGGGTTGTGTGTTCCACTCTTACCTAGCTGTAACTTCGTCAGTGAATCTGAGCACTCGCTGCGTTAGGACATTACGAGGCATGCTGTTGCACGTTTCCTGCTTACAGGGAGGCTTGCTCTTTAGACATGCAGGAAGGGTGGAACTGCCAGGCAGTAGGGACATGCATGCAGGAAACCAAGAGAAAAACATCAAATGTGAGCGACAAATAAAAATAAAGTAACGTGCAAAATAAATTTTGTTAGGATATAAATACATTTAAAATACAGGCCCAGGAATGGCAAAACCAAGGAAGAAACAGGGATTGCATGTTGTGGTGGTATAAAATAAGGAAAAGCAATGCAATGGGATCCCTCAACATTCATCTTGACACTATACGTATTACGTAGGTGACACTATACGTTAAAGTTCCCCCTTTAACTAGGACTCCAAGAAGTGGGGGATTTTAAACAAACTCACATAAAGTTAAATACAACGTGCGGACAGACAGTTCAGGTTGTATTTTCTGAACATCAGACATCTACAGTAACAAACCCAGGCACAGCTCAGCCTTGCACATTTGATCATGAAAACCAGCTGTGTCACTTAATCTTAATGTATGTGACACTGAACATACATGTACTGTATGTCCTAAATCAAAATTACAGTATTAGTATCCTCCGTGTGAACTACTGAATTCATGACATAATATTATAGTAGTATAGTATATCCTCTTTCCTCTCTGCGTGGCTCAACCCCACAACATGTTACATCTGGACCTAGGGAGATTAGATGTAATGCTGATTATATAACGCAATCTGAAGCTCTAAAGCTGCTGGGACCTCACGTGGTGGAGAAACCATCGGAGCTCTCTAGAGAATAAAGTATGTATCTAGCCGAGTGCTGGACAGTGGATTAGAGTATTACAGTACAATGAAATACAGTAATAGCTCATGTGATGCATTAGGTCTGTTCTGTCTGTCTAGTGGCTACGCAACAAGGAACAAGGCTTTAAATCTAGCTGATAACGATGACGCGTCTGTACTCAGCTTCTCTAATGTGTCTGCCAGAGACGAGGAAAACGACAACGCTAACCTACCGTAACAACATTACGCTCTGCTGTGTTTTGGCGCAAATTATGACACTAGGATAAACATTACATTAGCATGTTGGAGGAACACATGAGATAAGGGGATAATGGTCGGTTGGTTAGTCAAGGCAGCACCACCAGGACAATATGGAACTTAGCAACACAGTTAGACCACAGCAAAAGCCTCTGGGAGATACTTGGGCCTTGGTTACATGGATAGAACATGGGTTCAATGTAATGGCCAACATACGGTACAGTAGGTAGGGCAGTGGCTCTCAGAGTTACAGACCTGAAGGGGTCCATTTGAAACCCCATGGAGGAGGAACCCTGAGGGTCCCTGCCTGGACCCCACTTTGAGAACCACTGCTGCAGGGAAAACTGGGTGAGGGCCAGTGGTGGAAAGAAACTAAGTACATTTACTCAAGTACAAGTTACTAAACATTACTTACTAACATAGTTACTAACATTTTGAGTATTTCCAATTTCCAATACTTTTACTCCGTTACTACGTTACGACTTACTTTGTAGATTTTGATTATTATTACAAAACATACATTACCCACTCCATTTCGGCCATTTGAAAATAGCAGATCTACAAGCTGTGTCGCATCGTGACGCATTGTGAACTTGTAGATCGGCTATTTTCAAAAGATTTTTATACATTTAAAAACCTAAAACGGGACATTCTGCATAATGAGTACTTTTGGTACTTTAAGTAAATTTGGTCCAATACTTTTTGTACTTTTACTCAAGTAATTTTTGAATTCCGGCCTTTTACAGTTAACAGAGCTGTTACATATTTACTTAAGTAAATAATGTGAGTACATTTTCCACCACTGGTGAGGGCAGAAAAGGATCAATGCTCGTTTCTAATGTGCTTGTTTTCTAAATAGGCTTACCTGTACATGTCTTTATGGATACCGTTTACTAACAGGGGCATTTTGGGGGGCAGTGTGTTGTTGCTGTGTCTACCTACACCCCTGGTAGAGTAGGACACATCATGCACGTCAAAGGAACAGAAGAGACAAAGTGAGGAAACACACAAGATGCCATGAATACACACATCCATGGAAAACAAAATTCAGTGATGTGCCTTGTGAACGCTTGTGTAATCCTCAGATGCGGTTGATCAGAGCTGTGTGTGTGTGTGTGTGTGTGTGTGTGTGTGTGTGTCTGTGTGTGTGTGCGTGCGTTGCTTGCGTGCGTGCATGCGTGCGTATGTGCATGCGTGCGTGCGTGCGTGTGTGCGTGCATGCATGTGCAAGCGTGCGTACGTGTGTGTGAGTGTGCGTGCAAGCGTGTGAGTGCATGCACGTGTGTGTGTTTTCATGAGACAGTGGTGAGTTGACTGAGCGACAACTCTGTCTCCGCCCTTTGGGTATACAGTATGTACACTGGACTGACAGCACTGTATGTCACTTGGCGTGCGAAACATGACATGACCCTTTAAACCTTCGGTTTATGCAGACGCAGGCACAAGCTACTCCACAACTTCACTTAAGAGCAGCTTTAACAATTAATGTAAACGACAATATGTTCAGTTACGACATTGAGAGTGTTACATGTGGAGTTACTGAAGTAGAATGAGGATGGATGATAAAATGGCAAATAGGCTAAAAATAACAGTGATTGGTGGTTGTTTTTCTTTTTTTACCTGTTTGTGTGCAGGCACTCGGCACTCCCGCCCCGGACAGACCTGTGGATCTCCAGGACCTCACTGTCACCATGACGATGGGTTAAACAATCAAAAACAAACCCAAAAAAAATAAAAAATAAAACAGAAGAGGATGACAACTCAGACAAGCAAGTGGGATTATGATGAATGAGAGAAATCAGGAAATCATAATTCTGAGATTTCAATCAAATCAGCATTCAGTATTAGAGAATGAGATAGGTCTAATAAATCAGACAGTTAGTAGTATTAGTAGGGAATTAGTACTACGGCCTCACAATACTCTCTCAAAAGACTCAACCTTTCAGAAATATCATAAATATCTTATGACCATCCTAAAGGAAATACCAATGACAAATCATAGCCCAGCACCAGTTTAAAGCTGTGAGAAAACATAAATACATATACAGTATATATACATGAAAATAAAACATAACAAACAAAACATAAATGTATATATGTGTTATACATACAGTTTTCTGCTTTAATTCTCACTGAAGCCTAGTTGAGGACAAGATGTCCAGTTAGCCTTTTCTATTTCACTGTGTTTTGTTTGTTTGTTTGTTTCTGCCTTTTTACCCTTTTATCCCCACAATTTTAGTCGTTATGCCAATTGACTCCTCCCTTCACACATTTCAGTGTGTTGTATCCTATTGGCTCATCTGCCAGTGAGGAGCCCTATACTGGGAGGACACGTGGAGCCTCCATTCTACTCCTCCCGCCCCAAAAACGCTCCAGAGTGCTAGTGACAGGTGGTCCCTAAAGTGACAGGTGGTCCCTAGTGACAGGTGGTCCCTAGTGACAGGTGGTCCCTATAGTGACAGGTGGTCCCTATAGTGACAGGTGGTCCCTATAGTGACAGATGGTCCCTAGTGACAGGTGGTCCCTATAGTGACAGGTGGTCCCTATAGTGACAGGTGGTCCCTATAGTGACAGGTGGTCCCTAGTGACAGGTGGTCCCTATAGTGACAGGTGGTCCCTAGTGACAGGTGGTCCCTAGTGACAGGTGGTCCCTATAGTGACAGGTGGTCCCTATAGTGACAGGTGGTCCCTATAGTGACAGGTGGTCCCTAGTGACAGATGGTCCCTAGTGACAGGTGGTCCCTAGTGACAGGTGGTCCCTAGTGACAGGTGGTCCCTAGTGACAGGTGGTCCCTAGTGACAGATGGTCCCTATAGTGACAGGTGGTCCCTAGTGACAGATGGTCCCTATAGTGACAGGTGGTCCCTAGTGACAGGTGGTCCCTAGTGACAGATGGTCCCTATAGTGACAGGTGGTCCCTAGTGACAGATGGTCCCTAGTGACAGGTGGTCCCTATAGTGACAGGTGGTCCCTAGTGACAGGTGGTCCCTAGTGACAGATGGTCCCTATAGTGACAGGTGGTCCCTAGTGACAGATGGTCCCTATAGTGACAGGTGGTCCCTAGTGACAGATGGTCCCTATAGTGACAGGTGGTCCCTAGTGACAGATGGTCCCTAGTGACAGGTGGTCCCTAGTGACAGGTGGTCCCTAGTGACAGGTGGTCCCTAGTGACAGGTGGTCCCTAGTGACAGATGGTCCCTAGTGACAGATGGTCCCTAGTGACAGGTGGTCCCTAGTGACAGATGGTCCCTAGTGACAGGTGGTCCCTAGTGACAGATGGTCCCTAGTGACAGGTGGTCCCTAGTGACAGGTGGTCCCTAGTGACAGGTGGTCCCTAGTGACAGATGGTCCCTAGTGACAGATGGTCCCTAGTGACAGGTGGTCCCTAGTGACAGATGGTCCCTAGTGACAGATGGTCCCTAGTGACAGGTGGTCCCTAGTGACAGATGGTCCCTAGTGACAGATGGTCCCTAGTGACAGATGGTCCCTAGTGACAGGTGGTCCCTAGTGACAGATGGTCCCTAGTGACAGGTGGTCCCTAGTGACAGATGGTCCCTAGTGACAGGTGGTCCCTAGTGACAGATGGTCCCTAGTGACAGGTGGTCCCTAGTGACAGATGGTCCCTAGTGACAGATGGTCCCTAGTGACAGGTGGTCCCTAGTGACAGATGGTCCCTAGTGACAGATGGTCCCTAGTGACAGGTGGTCCCTAGTGACAGGTGCCGCCCCAGACGCTCAACAAAACCACATGCAACACAGTGGATTCCAACCCACAGACTTTGTGTTGGTGGGCATGAACTTTACCATTGAACTACCTGAGCGGCCTCTTGCTTTCCTGAGTGGCCTCATGTCAACTACCATGACGTGACTCTATTAAATGAGAATGTACAGAAATAAGCGTTAAATTGTCACTCGGTCCTTTGGGCGTAACAAGAGACACTGTGGCCCTGCTCCACAACCATTCTTCCCATAGCGCCCCCTAGGTGAGGATCCCCAGTAGAGTCATGGAAATGAGGTTACCTGTCCTCTGAGTATTCATAGTCGGAGTCACCGGACCGCTGGTGCTCCAGATGGGAGTCATGGTACCGGGAGGAGGGAGATTGGGAGTGGTGGTTGTTCTGGTGGATCTCGTCCAGACTCCTGGTAAATCCAGAAGTCAATGTTACACCAAGGATCCAAACGCACACGCAGGCACGCACGCACTCAGGCACGCACTCAGGCACGGACGCACGCAAGGTGTATACATCTACAAAAATAATTATATCAGGAAGAGTAAAGTTGTTTTTCCATAAAATAATTCGAAAAGTGAAAATTGCAAGCTGTTTTTGTTCAAATCAAAATAATCACATTACGGACAAAAGTTAACTTTTCCACAATATAATTGTATAATGTACCGTAGATACCTGTATATGCACAGGGAGGTACGAAAGTTCAATAAGGCAAAATGGAGAATTTTGTCTATAATGATGTCTGCATAAGCACGCGCACGTGCGCACGCACGCACGCACACACACACACACACACACACACACACACACACACACACACACACACACACACACACACACACACTCACAGGCAGGACAAAGTGAGAAAAACAGAATAATAAACAAATAAACAATGCTAGCTGGCACACACTTGATCCCAGCATCAAAGCTTCCAACCAAACCATTTCAGACTAATAACCAAGTCAACACCATTCCACATTAAACAGAGATTCTAGCTCAAGCACACTTGAAGTTGGGCCTGTCAATGGCCCAACTTCGTGGAATGAACTCCAATGTTCTTTAAAACTGAGCCCCCTGCGATCCTTCGGTCAGTTCACAGGAATGCTCCAGAACATTTTTCACCGTGATTGCTCCTGCTTCAATTGATCTATTTTTCTGATGGTTGTTCTGTATAAAGTTCCTTTGTAATTTATCCTGATTTATAATGTTGTTTCATGTATTGTTTTTTTACTGTATTTTGTGTATTGTAACCTCGGCTACATTGAAAATGAGGGCTTGCCCTCAACTGTATTTCCGAGTATAAATAAAGGTGATGATGATGATGATACAGCATTATTTTAACAGGGTTAGGGTTTTGATTAGATACTATATGAAAGCAGCCTTCATTAATGTGAACACAGTATGCACATACAGTGCATTCATTCCATTGACTTCAGCATGCAATGGAATGCAATGCAATCTTAATTATTTTATCAGTATCAACACAGCGTTTGTGTGATTCAAGATTCTACATGTTTATCGAGTTACGTCTGGCCAGACGATCAGAGATACTGATATGTCTGGTGACGTCTGAATTCAATGGATGGGCTAAAACAAAGCTGTCTGTAATTTTGGTATCAGTATCAGGGTTGGTTTTCTAAGCAGTGAATAGTGAATCGAAACCTTGTATCTCCATATTTAAACGTTGAAGTTGAAGTTGAGACGAATAAACGTGTGTGTGTGTGTTTGTGTGTGTGTGTGTGTGTGTGTGTGCGAGCGTGTGTGTGTGTGTGTGTGTGTGTGTGTGTGTGTGCGTGCGTGCGTGAGTGTGTCTCATGGGATGGGATGATGACGACACCAACCTCTGCATGGGGACGTGGGCGGGCCTGGAGCGGGAGCGGCACGAGTCCTCTCTGTGCGGGGACACGGAGCGGGAGCGAAGCTGGGCGGCCCGCTCCTGCTCTGGGACAGCCAGCGTGCTGCTGCGCTCTCTCTCCCTGGAGTTACGCTCTGCATCTACGCACCCACACATAGGTCACGCACGCACGCACGCACACACACACACACACACACACACACACACACACACACAAAAAGCACGCACACAAAAGCACACACATACACACACACAAGCACGCACACATGCATGCACACATGCAGGTACAGTATTAGTTGTTGTGTGTGCTTCACTACGGGTGTGTGCCAGTTGTGAGCAGTGGTGGAGAGTAATAACTATTTACTCAAGTACTGTACTGAAGTACAGTTTCGAGGCACTTTTACTTTACTGTGGCATTCCAATTGGCTTATACTTTAAACTTCTACTGCACTACATCTCAGAGGCAAGTTTTGCACTTTTGTACTTTACTATGTTTATCTGACGACTTTTGTTGCTATTGTTACGTTTCAGATTTAGATTATCTAATCAAATTATGAATAAAAAATAATTATAAAACATTTAAAATAGCAGATGAGCTTTAAGATCAGCTATTTATAAAATAGAGCTAAGTGATTAATAATTTGTAATTATTGTCCAACAACAAGATATATATATGATTCTGAAATAGACATTCTGCATTATGAGTACCTTTTCTACTCTATGCCTACTTTTATGCTACTTTTGACTACAGGACTTTTACTTGATCAACATATTTTTACTTTGTGGAATGACTACTTTTACTTAAGTAAAACATTAGTACTTTGTCCACCACTGGCCAGTTAGTTGTTCATGCTAGTGGTGCAGTGCCAGGGCTAACAGTGTGCCAGTGTAGATGCCAGCCAACACCTGCTGCATTCTCTGTTCAACTGTGGAACATCACTACAGGATGTTTTACACAAGCAAATATTCAGCCAGATTATGGGCTAGATATATGCTAGCTATCTAGAAATGCTAGCCCAGGTAGCTGACTATTTCCACATAATGGTGTCCATTAGACCTATAGGTCAAAAGATGATTTATTTTTATTGTAATGGATCGCCAAATTGTTTTGGTTTACTGCATCAGGACAATTTCTGAGTCACAGGTATAGCTTTGCTGTCACATACAGAAAAGTGTTAATTTTAGACTACCTGGCATTCATTGTCATTTGACCCAGGCCAGGACACTGTTGAACTGAAAGCAATCAGAGGATAGCACTAGCACGGGCTAGCACCAAAAGCAGTGATAGCAGTGTCCTTCAAGTAGCCCTACAACAATTTCTTTCTTGTTTTCTTTTCCTTTTTACCCCGTTTTTGCCCCAATTTAGTCGCTATGCCGATTAATTCCTCCTCGCACACATTTGTGTGTTGTCACTGCTCTTGTGTCCTAGACTGACTCACCTGTCAGTAAGGAGCCCCCACCGGGAGGACGTAGAGCCTCCGTCCTACTCCTCCCGCACAACACTCCCTTCTGAAAGGGCCAGCCACGCCCGTAGGAGCATGTGTATAAATCCCCCCCCCCCCCCCCCCCTCGCGCCCCTTGCAATGCTGGGCAAAGCCAGATGCCCCACGATGGATAAGAACCCCCAGCCACTGCGGTGGTTACTTTCCTACCACGCCAACAGGGCGCTCAGCAAGTCATTTCTATCTATGGTATGGCATGCAGGATAATAGCACGAGAGCTGAGCCCGATTTATACTCCACCGCAATACAATGGCGTTGAGCACCTAAAATAGCAGATTTAGAAGCTCTGCTAATACACCTGCCATTTCGGGCTCATGGTGGTGCGACGGACTATAAATGAAGCGTTTCTAGTGGAATGGCAGTGGGTTTTCTACAGTCTACCATGCACATAGACACTGTGTGCTTCCAGTGCTTCTACTGTATACATCACTGTTTGTCAATGTCTGGCCGGGGGCCCACCAGGGGTCCAAATGGGACACGTTACGGGTCTGTAACTCTGAAGGTCATTGCACGCCAGAAGCGAAGCGAATCAACAATATACGAAAATGCGTCGCGATCGTTTCGCATCAAACCTTTGGGTTTGGTGATGCCTCCATTCATGCAGGTTTTATGAATGTATTCCTGCCAAAAAAAAACATTATTATGCCACTTCACTGCCTTGTTATAATGGCGCTCAGTGTGCACGTAACTCATAGCACAAACAGCACTCTAAATTAGTTTAGTGTGTACAGACCTTGCGATTGGACAAATAGAACTTTAGGAACCCCCAATCTACACTGAAATCCTCACTCCGAGAGTTTGTACGATCTCAGAGTCACAGACCTGCAAGGGTCCATTTGGACCCCCTGGTGGGCCCAGGACCCGACGTTGAGAACCCAGCACGGCATACAACTCTACTATTTGTGCAGCCCAGCAGAGGAGGAGAAAGAGCATGGACACTTATAGGGTGAGTGACCACCAGGGGTGTAAGTATACTATACACACAGCAGCACACAATTTGAATTCAGTCCAATATGGCAGCTTTTCGATGACTAGCAGCAAAACCCTGTTGTGGATTTAGCTGACACAGCAGCATACAGTTGTTTCACAAGATTAATTGTTTTAAATTGGGTGTGTAATTTATCACAAGCGGTGTGAGGTATGATGTTGAGTCCAGGAAGAGGTTGGAAGGATAGAGAGAAACAGTATGTGTGTGAGTGCGTGCGTGCGTGCGTGCGCGTGCGTGTGTGTGTGTGTGTGTGTGTGTGTGCGTGCAGGTGTGCGTGCGTGCATGTGTGTGCTGCCTGTACTTTCTCAACCAGTGCTGGGCACCTACTAAAAGGTGATGTTCAATAGCCACGCCCCCCACCCACCTTTTGTCTCTACTGTTAAAGCATCATCAAACTCAGTATCAATGATGCGATGCGACCCTGCTCAATGACAACCACACGCGTGCACACACACACACACACACACACACACACACACACACACACACACACACACACAGACCAGTGTAGATGGTGAGGTTGAGGGGTTCTGCTGGGGACTGAACTTACACAGGGAGATAAGAAAGTTTAATAAGGCATAGCGGAGAATTTGTCTGTAATGAGGTCTCCGTAAACAAGCACATAAACCTGCACACACACACACACACACACACTCACACACGTCACACACACGCGCGCACACACACACACACACACACACACACACACACACACACACACACACACACACACACGTACACACACAAGTGTGTGCACGTGTGCGCGCACAAACATACTCTGTAGTTTCTTGCTGGGGCTGTCTGCGTGCACGTGTCTGCGTGGGAGGTACGGCGAGGGCTGGGGCAGAGGTAGAGAGGACACATCATGGGTCTGGAGCTTATACCAGTGAGGAATGTCGTCCAGCAAGGCAGTCTCCAACTCGATGAGGATCTGACAGAAAGAGAAAAATCACACTCACATGTGAAGTGAGGGGCGCCAGTATGCGATTGTGAAAAACAAAACCAGTCAATACGGCATATTGTAGCGCAAACGTTGATCACTCTCTGCTTATTTCTGATCGTCTGCACCTTTGTTAAATTGACGCACACACATACACACTCCTCTCTCTCTCTATCGCTCTAATTAATTAGTCTCATGTCGCCCACCATCCTGCTGGGAGCTGCCTATGTCATAGAAACCATAGGTGGACACCAGGCTAGCTGGACAGTGACACTCACACACCACACACGCACGCATGCACGCACGCACGCACGCACGCACACACGTACACACACACACGTACACACACCTCAGCTGTGCTGAACTGAAGTGACTGGAGTCACATGAATATGACTGAAGACATGATAATGTTTACTGTGTTTATGGTAAGCTAAGCTTACATTTCATATCAAACACCATATAGTGAAAACTCCTGTAACTGTAACCAACTGTAATTTTTTTTTTTAATTAGAATCGCAATTCGTTTTTTTTTGCCACCCCTAATATTTAGTCTTAATTTGAGTCATCATAGCTCCGTTTTTATTTAGTTTTCACTTAGTTTTTGTCAGTGAAATAAAGGTAGTCGACGAATTTTTTTCGTCATAGTTTCAGTCGACAAACTCAACACCATAGACATATAAAGGTAGATGCCCTTTTCGGCTCTGGCATGTTCTCAAGGGAGGGCAAGAAATTCCTGAGATTCCTTGCGAAGCATGAGTGTGCGTCACAGAGAGCATGTTCGGGTCTGATAAGTCCCGGAAAAGCTGTGATTGGCCAGTAGTCACTTGAGTGGAAGCGTGACGTAGTGTGCCGTACACTCTTCCAGTGTAAATTATTCCGCGAGTTCCGCCCTCCCGTCAACACACATCGCTCCAACGAACTGCAGCAGCCAATGAGGCATACATTTTTTTTATATCTATGCTCAACACTGCTACGGTCTCCCTACCTCCCCCAGGAAGTGGCTCTCCTCCTCCTGCACCCTGGGCTGGTCCCAGACAGTGATCTCCAACATGCGCTCTCTGAAGTCACGGCGGTGCACGTGGGAGTAAAGGAAGGTCTGGTTCCACTTGGGTTCCATGCTTTTCTTCACCGTCTTGGTCCGTCGCTTGCTCTTATCACTAGGACAGAGGACACGTATACTTTAACCACAGAAAACAGTTGTCATTATCCCAATTAAAACTGTAAGATAAGAAAAAATACATTGTTTGGTCGATAAACCACCACCAGTCCTACCTCCGGTCAGGCAGGAAATACATCTTGACATAGGGGTTGCGTGGTCGGCCGTCTGTTCGCGGAGGCAGGTCTATGGCTTGAAGGACATTGACGATAAGCTGATGGCCCACTTTATCGTACCACAGCTTCACCTGCACAGCATACTGCATGTATTAATACACATGAAGAGGTACTTTATCGTACCACAGCTTCACCTGCACAGCATACTGCATGTATTAATACACATGAAGAGGTACTTTATCGTACCACAGCTTCACCTGCACAGCATACTGCATGTATTAATACACATGAAGAGGTACTTTATCGTACCACAGCTTCACCTGCACAGCATACTGCATGTATTAATACACATGAAGAGGTACTTTATCGTACCACAGCTTCACCTGCACAGCATACTGCATGTATTAATACACATGAAGAGGTACTTTATCGTACCACAGCTTCACCTGCACAGCATACTGCATGTATTAATACACATGAAGAGGTACTTTATCGTACCACAGCTTCACCTGCACAGCATACTGCATGTATTAATACACATGAAGAGGTACTTTATCGTACCACAGCTTCACCTGCACAGCATACTGCATGTATTAATACACATGAAGAGGTACTTTATCGTACCACAGCTTCACCTGCACAGCATACTGCATGTATTAATACACACATGAAGATATTCATTAATCTATCCACCCATCATCTGTCCATGCCTCTCTGTGTGTCCTTCCACCTGGGCATGTACTGTACCACCCATGACATCTAGACTTATAACAGAATTAATCAATAGGTGCTTTTCGGACCGCTACCACTGTACATGATATACAGTTAGTTTTTTTATCTCTAAACTTTTATCCCATGACTTTGTAACCCATTTTTTCACCCAGTGTCAATTATCTAATGTAATCCTGGGCGCTACACATCCTCTGCCGGGGGGGGCAGAGCACACCTGAGGAGTCCAAGCTGCTTATTTTTTTATTTTATTTTTTATGTTCTTTTGTGGCTTTCACCTTTTTTTATGGAGGGACAGACATTATACAGGCTGACAGGAAATGGGGAGAGAGATGGGGGGAAGACATGCAATAAAGGCCGTCGGGATCGGGGGTCGAGGCCCAAGCTGCTTCTTTTCACCTGACAGGGGAGAGTTTCCCCGGCCGGACGTAGCGCGTGGAAGGAACACGTTTTTCCGACCATTTCCTTTCCCCTCCATCAGGCGCCCCGGCTGGCCAGGGGGAGGTAGTTTAGAGACCAGGATTACTGCATGTTTTTGTGATGGTACCTACCCTAGGGGACGCTGGGAGAACATGCAAACTCCACACAGAAAGGCCCTTTTGCCAACACCGCCTCGGGTATGGGCACTGATGACGCGGAGGAGGGAGCACGCCCCCAGTGCCCACAGCGGGAATCGATGCTAGGACCTTCTGCCTGTGAGGCTACAGCACTACCGACTGTGCCACCGTGAGTGACCCCCACGATATACAGTTTGTTTAAATCTCCATTATTGCAAGGGTTTTGGCCACTATGTTGCTGTAGCGCCGGAAGGGGTCTGATGAGATTTAAGTCACAATTTTGGAGAACAGCACTCAATGGACAGAGCGTCAGAGACACGGGGGATGTGGATAGACTTTCACATGATCTCATCAATGGCAGTTTATTGTCAGGTGGGGGGTTTCTCAATTTTTTGGGGCCATTGTCACTTGCTCCCCAAGCGGGAATCGAACCCATGACCCTTTACATAATAGTCAGTTACATTGACCACTAGGCCCTTCCCTATAATGGTAGTTATTGTCTAATGTGGAAACATGGATACAAAGTCATGGACAACATATTTTACCGTGCTCTGTGTGCATATCGCTCTGTGTGTGAAATAACACAAACATTACTGTAGAAAGCCCCAAGACAGACTTAACCACTTCGACTTTCTAAGTATTTAAAAGTTGTGGCTTTAGGGCATTAATTGACGGGGAAACACATAAAAAGTGGAAATATGAAGATACAAGGTTGCTGCCCGACCGCTACAATTATGCTTCCTGAAGGAAGTACTCACAGAGAGCTGACCAGGCAGTACCAGGGGGAGGTCTCTGAGCGTTCCAGGGCTGGTAGGGGACATCACTGATATAGAGGGACGCTCCATCTTCTGAGACTCAAAAGAACTGGAGCCCGCTGAAGGGAGTATTGGGTTACAAGATATGAAACAGTATATATGCATGCGTTGTGCATGGAGAAAGCAACTACAGTACCAATTTCTCACAAAAGCACACTGACTCAAGAGTCAAGACAACCACTAATACTACTGAACAAATATAAGATACAAATAGGAAGACACATGTGCACTACTACCAATAAAAGAAACCATGATGCACACTCACTAGATTCTAAAGGAGGGTGGGATGATTCTGGAATTCTTGGGATGTCTCTGTGAAATTGGTAAAAAAAAAAAAAAAAAAGTTGAATCACAGAAATCAAGACAGAACTCACATGATATAATACTATATGATATAATCATCACAGATGATGCATTTGAACATACTAGCATTGTGCACAACAAGCACACAGAATACATTGACAATTTGACTATAATTGATACATGACGATGACGAGCATGTGTCAACTAATGCATGCAGTCGGCATGGAATCAGGATACAGGGGGAACAAGCAGGAAAAAGCATCCATGTTCAAATATCAAACAGAACAAACGGATAGTTCAGGGTAAGAGCATGACAGGGTCTATCTTAAGCTTCATTTATACTCTGCCACACAAGGTGTCCGGCATAGTGAGCTTGTGGGCACAGCATATGTTTTCTCTTGGATCCTTGGAAGGCTAGGATTTCAGGTGAGGCATCGGGGCAAGGGGCTCCACCCATAAAATCAATACTACTTACGGATGTGCTCTATAAACTTTTCTTAATACGTTTTTGGATATAATTCGGTGGAAAGAGCTTTTAGACAAAGGAAGGAGACATATTGAAAGTGTCCATGAGCGAAAGCAAATAGCATCACATGTACTATCAAGCAAATGATTACACACTATTTAGAGTACTCTTACCCTATAGGTCTAGAAACAACAATCTCCACTTGGGGCTCAGCCTTGGATTCCAGAATTATGTTGTACACTTCTTTCTTGGTTGCTCCGGGCAACGACTTCCCATTCCACTGCAGTACCTCGTCACCTGAAACCAAGATGGCAGAGTGATTGTGACGCCCAGAATAACCTCTGCTCACCACACAGCTGCTATTAAATGCTAAAATGGTAGCATATAACAGCAGTATCGTAAGAGGTAAATAAACAAGCTTCCTTTTGAATGAATTGATCAAAAAAGTAATGTGAAGCTCGACTGCATGACATTTTTTATTTATTTATACATATTTTTTAATATCAATATTATATAATCAGAAAAATGGTGCCCACAGCTTGAGAATCACTGATGTACTGTAGATTATTATTCATCATCACTTAATTCATTTAGGGATCCTTGGTCCCAAGCAGCGTACCTGCTCGTAAATGTCCCACAACATCTGCCAAGCTGCCTTTCTTGACTTTGGTGATGAAGGCCCCTAATCTTCCTGTCTCTGTCATCTTCCCTCCCACCACCTGGAAATGAAAATAAACGGCCACAGGGTGTAAGCGCTGCAGTGCAGATACATTACTGTTGAACGTAGGAAAGTAGAACACGTGGCTGGCGTATACATTAACACTTTTTACACAAATCTGGAAAACGATGTCTTTTGTAATCACATTAGTCTGCTTAGGTGCTAGACTAAAGCAAACCACCAGTGTTATTTCATGTCAAGGATCCCAAAAACAATATAATGTATTAGGCCATGGACTCCTATTTGAAAGGTTTCTGTGCAAAAGAGAAGATTTTTCTCAAGATTTGTCAAGATCTTTTGAAAGATTTTTCAAAAAAGAATGATTTAAAAAAACTCCTTTTTCTGGGGAACCCCTGGGCCTCCGTCAAGGACATCTGGGGGTCGTAATAATGGGTGCAGCCACACTGGAGGCATTGACATGCCAATATCTGCCATTGAGCCCAATTGTAAATTTCTCAAATTTGAAAGCACTATATTTCTAAAACTATGAAACATTTCAAAGATTCCTTTTCAGTCAAACATGTCCACCGTAAGATGAACCTAAGTAGGTTTGAATGGGGTTTCTAGCTAAAGCTATTTCACCCGGGCCTGGAACAGAACAGCGCCTCAACTTGCCTTCAGCCCCAGCAGGGAGCCTGCAGCCTCCCGGGGCATGGCAGATCTCTTGCTCAGAGTGATGCGTCCGATTAAATGATCACCTTCCTTCGACGGCTGCCACGTGACTGGATGCTGCCAGTGGGGGGAGGAATAATGTCCAGTTATTGTTTTGGTTTTTTTGTGAATGGATTTTTGAACATACCATAATGTGATACGGTACAAGTAGGCCTATAATAAAGTGCTGTCATAAATGTAAAGTTATATTATTGTTGCTGATGTCATTGTTAACTTATTGCTTCTGTTATTGATTCTGCACAAAACATCCGTGATACGGATACATTTGGGTATACATTGTGCTTTGCATCATACACTTGAATTGCACGTAGGCTTACTGCACTTTGCATTAGAGTTACACTAAGAGAAAAGCCTGGATGGGCCAAACAAAACAAAGAAATCTGATTCACATACAATAATCTGCAATATAAACAATGAATGAATGACTACAGTATATATGATGATATGATGATATACTGTAATGATGATATGCCTGTGTGTGCATGAGTTTGTGCATCTGTCATTCTTGTGAAACTTACATGCCACACGGTAGGATCTAGTGGATAGCAGTCCCAGTCACCTGAAGCGAGAGATAAATGTAATAAGTAAACTAAGTGATTAAAGGCTAGACTTACAGGTTAAGTACTAAAATGGAGAAGGTCAAAGTTTACAGTAAGAGAAAAACATTTACTAGAGAGTATCAAATAGGAAGTACCTGGACATGAGTGAAAGAATTAACCACATTAAACCTGGCGTGCCAATTTTGTCATAACTGTCATAACTGGAAAAGAAAACATTTTTGTCAACGTTTTCTGAAACGATGAAAACTGCACTTCAACAAGCTTCATGCATTGCAATGTGCCCTGTTTCAGAGCTTGTAGATTGTACTAATTGTCATAACGAACTAGAGCTTAAATGGTTAAAGAATGAAAACGTGCATAAGAGAGAGAGAGACAGGTAGAGAGTGAGACGGAAAGAGACAAAGAGAAACAGTACATGTAAACTTCTTTCACAGTGAAACTATATTAACGCAATCCAAGTTGGCCTGTCCAACACAGGAGAGAAGGCGTGGACAGAGATGTTGCACTCTCATTAACACCAACAGATGGTCTAGGTGAGTAGAAGAGGTGACTGGACAAACATCAGAGCAGAGCAGCCCTAGATCCTCATGTCCACTGTTCTACCACACAGGACTCTCATTGCCAGAATAGATCAGATAGCCAGGGTTCTATTTGCGGTGCCTTGCTTGTTGCAATGTGAACGTTAAAGTAAATTATTAACCATATAAGCATTCATTTATAATACGCGTTTAAGAGTAAGAGTTTTATTAGTGTATAGCTGTCCCAGTTATGGGGATGCTGTAATATTAAATTTTGCTTATTTTTCTGAAAATGCATAGGCCTATTGTAAATTGTATTTTTGTTTTGGGCAACAAACTGTATATTTTGGTATTTGTATGGTGTACTGTATGTATGGTGAGATAGTGCCATCTACTGTGCTCTGCATTTGTGATCTGTTTCATGGGCACTGGCAGGTTGAATTAGGCTCACCTAAGCAGCTAATCACCTCATTTCAATCACCTGTTGGGTTTGGGCATGTTTGGGCAGAACAAACAGAGCAGAGGTGAAGAGAGTAGCTCTTTCATGTCAGAGAGTCTCCACAAAAGATAAGAAAGAAAATGATATAAAAAAGAACAAGAACTTAACTGAACTCCTAAAAGTCTGTGCAGAAGGCGCATACGGTATGTTCCCAGTTTTTTTGTTTTGTGTCTGTAAAAGTTATATTGTCATTCTATCGTGTATTTGTTTGTGTTTGTTTGAAATGTGGACATTTCATTGTGAGAATATGGACAATTCATGGACATTTAAAAAGACAGCATGACTGACTGACAAGGACATATTTCATGTGTTTATTACATTACAGGACAACTGTTCGCCCCCACCTCTATATCCTGATAATCCCCTTCCGATTAACTTCGGCCCCAACCTGTATATGTTGTTTTAAATAATTATTGTTATATCAATTGTTGTTCCTGTGTTAAATTATTATTCATGTCATGTGTGAGTGTACAATTTACAATTTAGGCATTTAGCAGACGCTCTTAATCCAGAGCGATTTACATTAAGCAAGAACAAAAGCATTGGGAATACATCACATAAAAGCATTTATCATGAAACATGCGTAAGCTAAGAAAGTAACAGTGGAATATCTATATAATGAAACTATACATATAAACTATACATATATACTACTGTGCTATACATATGTACTATGGCGTGCTATGACTATATACAATGCAATTCTAGTGCTGTCTGCATAACATGCTATAAGTCTGTATCAAATGCTATCTAAGTCTACAGAAATGCTATCTAAGGGGGTAGGGTAAGTGCTATGGGCCATGATGGAGTCTGAAAAGGTGTACAGTATATGGGACCTGAATGTATGGGACCCAAACTAGTCAGGCTCTTACTTGGACCCACCGAACCCACCTCACCCCTGCCCACTTTGACAGGCTGGAATGGCTTAGGGTCGACGACAGAGTCCAGCATCTTGCAATGGGTCTGGTCCACAAGACCCCCCTCTACTTTTCCCCCTCACTGTATAATTATGTTTCTTTTCACCTCCTTTATGATGAATTCCTGTTCTGTTCTTTGACTATATAGAAGTGTCTATTTGTACGTCTCTAAATGTTTTGATTAATTGAACAAGGTGGACCCTCTTGTAAACAAGTGTAATGCTTAATTGGGTCGTCCACTCACAGTTAACAGTCTTTGTATTGAGTTTGTGCTTGAAATGTACTGTAATTCTGCAAACTGTTAATAAATAATTCTGCAAACTGTTAATAAATATGTCAATCAATCAAAGAATGGAAACAAGACTGCAAGGTCTTTCTTCGGTGAAATCCTTTTTGGACAAAATGCCTGGCTGTACATTGTGCTGTTTGCATTTATGTTGTCTAATAAAATATTTAAAAAAAACTGTAGCCTATATACCGGTAAATAAAAAAAAAAATATTTAACAAAGTCAATTTCTTTCCAACAATTTCATCATCCAGCTTTCTCTGATTCCCCATTTTCTTGGAAAAGAGAGAGGAAACGAAAACAAAAAGCTAATAATTATATCTACCTCGGTTACATATTAACCTTACATTCTCTTTAAGTAGAAAACAAAAGTTGCAATTGATTAATACATTTATATTATTTAAGTTGTATATTTTTCATTTAGCCCTAATGTCTGTATTTATTCTGTTCACGTTGCTGTAGGGTAGCCTACATATAACTTACAATGTGTGAATCCTCTCGTTTACACTGCTATTGCGCATATAAAATAAACCCCTTTATGGAAAAAATAAATGCCTCGTATTGATCATTTTTTAAAGAGTCACATGGCAGATAAAAAGGCTGAGAATCACTGCAATAAATAAACCATTATGGTGCTACAGCGTGTAACACTAGGCAAAATGAGTATCGTTGCTGTCGGGTAGAAACCTTGTAACTACTGTAGTCCAAACAAAACAATAACAGTACGGTATGAAAATAGACTATCTATTCTACAAGCTCACAACGTCTCACATTACAAGTCGTTGTGAGCTTGTACTAGATCTATTTTCACCACTTTTGTGCATGATGAAGTAGGTGCTTAGGTGGAAATCTCCTACACCCGCTTCACACACTTTGTGGATATGGGCTAAGTACTGTATATACATGAGCTGAACCTCGCTGATATTTCGGACTGATATTTTGTAGGATAATGAACGGTGGCATGTCAGATGGCGGATCGACTAGTAATCGTATGTCTACCAGTGATACTTTTTTATGTTTTAATTTAATAGTTTTCGTTCCAACAGGTTGTTTCCTGAAATGTTTGTCTTTTTTGTCCCTTTCTTTTTTATTTTATTCTAATTTGGTGTTTACAGCACCTAGTTCTTGTTTTGTCCAGATTTGATGCTTCATTACTGTTTTAGTCACTTTCACCACTGTCTTTCTTGTAAATTGAAAGCTTTAAAAAATGATTTACAACAGAACATAAAATGTTGAAATATGGAGATACAAGGTCTCTGCCCGACAGCAACGCTATGAAACTATCGTGATGCTGATTATGAAATAAATCAATCAATAAATGCTTGAGTGGTGGTGATGGTTTTCCTGGTAATCTCTGATCTCAGGCTGCATAACTGCTGATGCTGCGGTTAGAACTGCTGAGCGGGCACGTCGACTTTTAGGAGATAAATACACAAGGAGTAGAAATCAAGACGGGTAAATCAAAATCAAAACTGTTCCTCTCACAGATCCATCAAATCCAAAGATGATTTGAACGTCTCAGATATAATCAAAATGCCAGTCTAGCATCAGGTTGTTCAGGTATTTTTACCAACCTGGTAAACGTCATCATTCAACGTTTAGTCAAGCCAAACCCATAAAACAGCCTAAGGCTTCGTACACACCTACACAACAAATGTTTGATCAAACCATGTGACTCCCATTGGAAAAATAAAAACCACCAAACATTTCTTGATTGGTGTTTGGTACGTGTGAATGAGGCCTTAGAGACTTTTCAGTGTGATGATGATGATGATGATGATAATAATGAATGGCATTTTATAGCGCTTTTTCCTCAAATCGTTTCACAATGGTTAATTCATTCATACACCTCCCAGTGTATGAATCGACTGTTCGGAACAGTCGACGCCAGTGTACTCACTTGCCACATCCACACACCAATGGTGGCAAGCTCATACCGACCGACTCATCATGATGATGATGATGACGATGACGACGACAGACACCTAACGACCCACTGATTAACGAGAACAATGCGAATACAGGTGTTGTTAGGACACGGAAAGATTTTGCAATACAATGTGTCACTGTCAGCTGCTGTCCAACAGATCCATTTAAATAAACACTGCAGATGTTGCTATGTTCTGGGGATTGCACTGCTTTACAGACACTTCATATACACAATATGCACAAACACACACATACTCTGTTACTAAACTATACCATGGGGAAATTGTTGCTGTCAGGCCGAAACATTGTTCTGAATTTCCCTCCAGGGATCAATAAAAAATGTCATGTCTTTATTATGTTAACCACATTATCCCTGGCGTCACTAGGCACGTTATAAATGGCATAGATTTGGCTAAGTGGTAAACTCATATAAGCGCATTTAAAAAGCAAATCTTCGTGACATTATGCCAATGTAAGTATGGAATAATAGTAAGTAGTAGACTGCTTTAATTTCAATATAATTGAATGAATCGTTGGTTGCTGTTAGAAGGACGTTTATAGTAGATCAAAATATTCACTCATTTTGTATTAGTCATCAAGAAAATCAGTCTCCCAAGAAAATAAATATATGCAAAGATCTATCTATCATAGTGGAGTAAGCTTATATAAAGTGAGGCAAAATGCTATACTTCTACATACAGTACCAGTCTTAAATAGATCCATCATTTCAAAAAGCCATTTTGCTAGCCCAAGCTCTGCTTGTTGAATTCAAGCTGGAAGGTACTCAAACTGGCACTGCCAACCTCCAAATCATATATTATATAACCTAGCATAAAGGTTTAACAGGCTCATTTCACCAGCTTGATTGCATCGATAAAGTTGTCTGTCTGCTGTACGTTCACTAAATATGTGAACATGGTGAACATGAATATGTATGTGGCTCATACACATATATGCTGTACACTATATTGCGCAACACGAATAAGTGTAAACTAAAAACATTTGTAAGAACTTTAAGTGGGGATGCACAACATGGTTTTATTTCACTTTCAAACATGTTTGGGGTCATTTTAACATCTACGTAGACTTTTGTCTGAACTATCTCCACAATGGAATCTCGGAATGTCGCTCTGTTAGCCATATAATCCCAATCGACAACATCTACCAAAATATCAGTCCCGATTTAAAGTAATCTGGATGAATATATCTCGAACAGTGTAAACCTAATTTATAATTTATACTCTATTATTGCTTTCTGATCCTTATCTTAGCCAAGATACAGCAGTGTATACTGTAGCTAGCAAACCCAGGGGTGAAACGCACCCGCAAACCATGCAGGTGAGGAGTTCAATACATGAGGTCATACCAGGGTCATACGCTAAAATGGAACACAGGACACTTGGCATCCCTAACCAGATTTTACCATATCTTGTGGCCACTAGTTGCCCAGTGCAGCTGTTTGTTTGAGTTACGCATAGCGAGCGAGCCACTGACCTAATTCCACAAATCTGATGGCCTAAATCAAAGGGACTTTCCAAATAAACAAGAGCTGTTCTCAGAGTCAGAGCAACAGGGTTATTAACCAATCCAAAAGGTGAGGATAACACATCATGTAATGATGACGGCTTTTACTACTCAATTGATCATTCCCTATGATCAGTTTTCAATGTCTGTTTATGAAATGTGTCCCTGTGAGCACCTTCTCAAAATCTGAGCATGTGCTTATACTTGGCCATGAAAAGGATACTGATTCTGGACATTTTATATGGTCAGTCATGTCTCTCCCCCATTCTTTTATTTCCGTTATTGAAACATTTGAGTGTTAAAGCTTAGACGGACGCTGTTAAGAGTGTAAATGGCACTCTCACTCTGTGTCTCATTGGTTGGCTATGGACAGTTCACTCTCACTCTGTGTCTCATTGGTTGGCTATGGACAGTTCACTCTCACTCTGTGTCTCATTGGTTGGCTATGGACAGTTCACCCTCACTCTGTGTCTCATTGGTTGGCTATGGACAGTTCACTCTCACTCTGTGTCTCATTGGTTGGCTATGGACAGTTCAGAAACCTGCCGACCAAGGACATCAACTTCATCATGGCGATTCCAAGCTATGTCTCTTCCTGGAAAGTTAGCATGCTGAAATTGAAGCCATTGTCCTTTTAACCCATTTTGGGCGGTGGTGTTAGCATTATGTTATGCTTTAGCTATTGAAAAATAGCAGATCTACAAGCTTGTAGGTCTGCTATTTTAGAAAAATCGAAGAACCACTGACATAGAAACATAGCTTTTTCAGAAAACCTTTTTAGAATCTGATCTCAGGTCAAAATGGGTTAATAATAAAGAAATAACTTTCAAATATTTTTTTTCTTTGTTTATATACTATTATTTTATTGTATGTTGGACTCATGTCCATTTTCAGACATTTCCTTTTTTCTTTTAAGAAAAGAAAATCTAAACCTATCACACAAAAATGTGGCGGCACTCCCTGTACTAACTCTGAGAACCCCCTAGGCCCAGGGGGTAAAGAAGACAAAAACTAACAATAGTTTTTGCCTTCTTCATGTTTTTTTTTTATGCCTTTATTGATAGTATCAAGTGAAGACTGAGGGAGAGAAAGGAAGGGGAGAGACACGCAGGAAAGGTCGTCATGAACGGGACTCGAACACGCGACGTGCTGTCAGGCCAGAGCCTATATGTGGCATGCGCCTGGACCACTAGGCCTACTTCATGTTTGAGTGAATTGTAAGTAATTGCGAAAACACACCTGGCAATTATAAAAAATATTGTGATTCTGAGTTTAGTTTAGCTCGTAGAGCAGGCACAGCTGTGTGACTGACCTTTCTCGCTGACACTCTCCATGTCCACGTCCTCACAGCTGGTGTACTCGGGCGTGGAGCCGCCCTCCTCCTCTGAGCTGCTGATGGACATCTGCCTCTTGTTGACACCGCGTTTGCTCTTGTAGGCCCGTGGAGGGGGCGGCCGCAAGGACTCCGACTGGTCCGAGCTCTGAGAGTCCTTCCGCAGCAGGTCGTCTCCACCCTTGTCCCTTGGTGTCCGGCCTATATTGGGCTCCAGGCGGCCCTTGTTTGTGCCCCTGTCCAGAGGCACTGGTTCCCCAGGGTGTGGGCCTGCTCTCGGGACTCCTCCGAGAGGCAGTGCACCCCCTCCACCCCCCACGGTCCTATCCACAGAGTAGGCCCGGTGGTTGTCCAAGATGGCCTTTCGGTCTCCCTCCCCGCCGCCTCCTCTCCTGGCCAGGCGGTTTTCAAGCACCTCCCCCGTGTTACCTCCTCCGTCTCCAGGCCCCAGTCCGACCTCGTTGATCGCCATGTCACTATGGCGACGTTCATGGCGGACCTTCGACACCTTGGCGTGCATGCGCATCTCCTGCTCCTCCTTCTGAGGCTTGACTGGGTAGCGCGCCAGGTTGGGGTCGCTACGGTAACGATTCTGGAACTCCTCCTCGCGGCGCTGGCGCTCCCTCTGCTCTCGTTCCCGCTCGTCGTCCTCTGGACGTCGCCGGCGCAAGACCTCTTCTCCGTCCTCATAGTCCTGAGAGTGGATCTTCTCCAGCCTCCGGCTGTCTCCCACCCGTCTCTCTCCTCGTTCTCCCGGGCACGGACGCTCTTCCAGGGACGAATGGCATGGCAGCATCCCTGAAGGCCTCCGGCCACCACCACGGCCGACATTGATCTTACCATTCTGCTCATGTAAAGACACAGGCCTTTTCCTGAAAAGAAGAGGAATTGAGAAGATGTCCAACAAGCAGTAGAAAAATCCAAAGCATTTATCCTATTGATTTTCATTTTGAATGAGATTACAGTGACAGTAGTGTACTGTACTAGTACTAATATAGTGTACTGTACTAACATTTTGACTGGAGTATTTCAATTTCCAATAGGTTACTATTACTTACTTCAGGCATTTGAAAATACCCAATCTACAAGTTCACAATGTGTTGCGATGTGACGCATGGTGACCATGTACACATCTGCTATGTTCAGTTTGAGTTGAACACTGAAAGTGCGTGTGTGAGATGTGTGCATTGGTGAGGCCTTACTTGTCTCGGGGGGGTTCGCTCCGGGAGCGTGAGCCAGGCATGATATCGGCCCCTTTAGCAGCGGTGACACCAGCAGGCGTTTGGGTTCCGTCTGGTGGCCCAGTGTTGGCGTTCGCACTGGAGGGAGGGGCCTGGGACCTAGAACGGAGGAGCCTCCTGTCCCGGGCGTCACCGCCCCCGGTCGGGTCGTTCAAGGCGGCACCCAGGCTCGCAGGCCGCACCCCTTGCCCCGAAAACCATTCTCCTGATTTGGTGAGGATCTCTTGTTGTTTACGGCACAGGTTGCATACCCACATTACCTGCAGAATTGAGGGGAGAAAAGCATTAGGCGAACTATGCGTTTCTTATAGGAAACATATTTTACAATAGACTAAGTGATTATAGGCATGCCTGTGTTTAAACATTTTGATAAAGTTTGTAATAAGTACTCAGATTATTTTATGACACCCCTAGGCCATGGGATGAAAAGAAAAGAAAGAAGAAAAGTAGCAATGCCACAATATAAAATCTGAGGGCGAGAAGCAATGTCGCCCTAAAGGGCGAGGTCGCCATATTGAGCGTGTCACGACTCGAGGCCATATATGGAGCGTATCACGAGGCGTCACTGACTGACTGATGCAGGTTTTCATAGTAAACTGCGAGTATACAGTCTCAATTACTCAATTAGTAAAAGTCCTGTATTCGAAATGATTGTACAAAATACAAATGATGTATTAGAAATACAAAAGTGTTAGCATCCAATTATACTTCAAGTTGTGTCATAAACATTACAAAGTATAACATATAAAAATGTAAATACTCAAGAAAAGTACCTCAGTATCAATTATACTTAGGTAGGCTACAGTAATTGAGTAAATGTATTCAGTTACTTTTCTGTTGTCTCCCAGACAAGTGACATGAGTTCCAAAAATAGCACGTTATCCTCCTGCATCCCCCCCCATTCAGGTTCCAGCTAATCAAATATTGAAGAGCACTTATGGAGGGCACTATTTTAGGTCCATTAACTATGGACAGACCTGGATTATAGTAGCACAGACAGACCCATTAATCCATTTGGTTCCATTTATACTCTCCTCTGAATCAAATTTACACTAGGGATTTTACCGTGTAGTCCAACACTGTTTTAGTCAAACCAACACAACCTGCGGGAAAGATTATGTTTTGAAACTATTTATGAACCTGAGCAAAATTCTGCTGAGACAGGACTATTTAGTATTGATAGAGTGCAGACTTTACAGTCTATACTGTCCACATGGACAGTATGTCCAGGATATAGAAGATTAACATAGGAGTACTGCATTATGAAATATGAAAGCTAACATTTTTTGCTAAGAAATGTACAGTACATCTCACAAAAATGTGTTGTATTTGTTCTTGGGGTATCATGCCTAATTTGCCTATACTGACATGCAACTGCAACATGGTGGCATATCCAGTCAGACCTCTTTAAAATATTAAGAAATGGAAACTCGATGCAGCCTTTAAAAAAAAAGAAGGGTACTTGTGCAGGCATGGCCGGATTCTGTGAAGTCTCTAAAATACTGACATAGCCTACAGCCTTACAATGATAATGGACAGTAGAAGTGACATATGGGTAAATGTTTTTGCACTGAGAATGAATAAAAGATTTTATCAGCTTGAACATTCCCAAACATCCTATACTCACATGAAGTCATCATAGCTACTGGAAATGATCTCCCTTTACCAGCACAAAAACTAGGTTTCTCTCCCACTGTATTTATAATCCCATTGGTATATGATTCACTGGCGGAAGAAATCCAGAACAGTGGGGAAAACACAGATGTCCCTTAATTGTATTCCTGTTCGAATCCTTTGATTTATAAAAAGAAGAAAAAAGAAAAAAAAAATACAATGCCATTTGGGAACAATAAAACATTACTCATTGGCGATCAGATTCTTAGCAGTCAGTTAGCAGTTAGCTTTAAGCGCGCCCAAGCACATTCATCATGGCCTGATTGAATCCCAGTTGGCGCATGTCCAGACAAATCTAAAGTAAATCAGCTGCGCACACAACTCACAGCTGTCGGGGCAGGCGCCCATGAGCTCTCTCTCTCTCTCTCTCTCCCTCTCTCTCTCTCACTTTTCCTCTCTCCTCCTCTTTACTCCAGCCTAGGGGCCACAGATTACTAGTGATCAGTAATCCTTTCAGCTTCTCACCATTATTCAACTCATCATCGGCTGGCAATATCAACTTCCAATACCTACGTAGCTCCTAACCCGCAAACCCTTTTTCAACTACTCCAAGGGAAAATGTGGTTAATTATCAGTGACTTTCCCACTAATTTAATATATAATGTATAACATAATTTAATGTATAACTCATTGTAGAACACTGAGGTATATGGCCCATAGTTTAAACCTGAGTTCCCATCTATGAACAATGAAATCTGTACCACCCTCTAATCATTCAACCATTGGAGCACAGATATACATTGTCCTGTGACTCCTGTCTGTATCCACTATCCAGCTGTGTCTGTTCTGCACAAACTACTGTATATGCAGATGGCCATGTTTAGGTTAGACTCCTTATAGTTCAAACTACTGTATATGCAGATGGCCATGTTTAGGTTAGACTCCTTATAGTTCAAACTACTGTATATGCAGATGGCCATGTTTAGGTTAGACTCCTTATAGTTCAAACTACTGTATATGCAGATGGCCATGTTTAGGTTAGACTCCTTATAGTTCAAACTACTGTATATGCAGATGGCCATGTTTAGGTTAGACTCCTTATAGTTCAAACTACTGTATATGCAGATGGCCATGTTTAGGTTAGACTCCTTATAGTTCAAACTACTGTATATGCAGATGGCCATGTTTAGGTTAGACTCCTTATAGTTCAAACTACTGTATATGCAGATGGCCATGTTTAGGTTAGACTCCTTATAGTTTCCGCCAATGCATAACTGTAATCCAAAGAGTTAATCCTTGAATAAGATCATACAGAAACATGCACACAAGACGTTAACGTCATATTTGATTTTGTAAAGCCAGCCTCTATGTATTACAGTATGTGCTTTACAGCCTACACGGGAGAGGAGGATGGAGACACAAACAATAATAAAACCTCTGTGTGCATGCACGCACACACACACACACACACACACACACACACACACACACACACACACACACACACACACACACACACACACACACACACACACACACACACACACACACACACACACACACACTAATCCAGAGCTGGAGTGATTATATGCTCGCTCAGTGTTCCTAGATAGCGTGACAAATATTGGAGTGTGTGTGTGTGTGTGTGTGTGTGTGTGTGTGTGTGTGTGCGTGTGTGCGTGCGCCATGTGTGTGACACATATACTAACAGTATAGTGGTTACTGCTGGAGCAGAGTGTGACGTCATAGCCATGGTTAAGACGGCCAATCAGCTCGCTCCCATCAGAAGCAGCCCACTCTGATGTCACCTTGAGTTCATCTCACTCTATCCTGTGGACTGCATTCACTGCCATGTCTCTGTGCATCCATGCGTGCATGCGTATGTAAGTGCGTGCATGCATGTGTATGTGTCTATGCAATCATGTGTTGACTGGAGTGAGCGCCGAAGAGCACAGATGGAAAAAAGAGGGGAAATAAATGTTTTCTTTTAATAATCCCCCCTCGGGCAAACCCCCTGAGGGTCTGATATCAATATTATTCTAATGATAGCATGGTCCCAGTAATCTTCAGTAAACAAATAAAATACAATCTGCCAAGTTGGTGACAGTATTTCCAGCCTGGCTTGGACATTGGCCAATATGGTTCATTAGCTCTCCTCTCCTCTCCTCTCCTCTCCTCTCCTCTAGCTATAAACTGACAAACAATGCTGACTTGAAAAATGAGGAAGCTACACAACTATCCTTCATCAAAGGGGGAAGGGGGTGGGGGTGCATCTTTCCCATACATCCTTTCCGCCACCTCTGCCTCCATCTGTTGACAAAGAGGGTGCATGGGGGCCTGTGCTGTAAAACCATGCACAGCCCTGCCAACAGCAGCATGCAAAAGCAGGCTATACAGCAGCAATAGCTTGTCATATTTAGCGGAGAATTCTGTGAACGTCAGCTTTTCCTTAAATGGGCAGAATGGAGTCTCATGGGTGGCATGAGACAACTGGGGGGAAACCAAGTTGGGGGCTTAAGTTAGATCTCCCCACTGACAGAATGACATATGAGGCAGTGTCGGACGTAAAGTGCCATAGTTCAGGGAAATGGTAAAATCCGGAATGGCGGGAAGAAAGACGACCACAATAGATATAATGCTCAATTGCTTCTAATACTGAAGTAGATCAACTCTGCAAGGACACCCAAGGCATTCTGCACAGTTGTTGTTTAGAATAAAGAGAGAGCTTTCAGCTTATAGTGAATTCATAATGCCTTCAAATAAGGTCTTGTGACATCTTTTTCTTCCTTCTTTTTTTGGGTTTCCTGACCTCAATTGCACCCAAAAACCTCAACTTTGGTTTGGGGTTTTCTGAATAATTAGCCTCAAAAAGTGGTCCACTGCGGACGGTGATGTCATCAGAATCAAGATCTGGATCTATCCATTTAAGAAAATGCATTTCAAACAATGAAAAGTATTAACACATTGATTGCCAGGTATATAACCAGTAAGACGCCGTGAGGGCGAGAAGCGACCTCGCCCTAAACCTAAAGGGTGAGGTCGTGTGCACGCATCCGCATGGGTGACGGCAGACTGCTGGGCGAGCACTGGCGCTTTGGCATGGGGGGTTAGATCAACATATGGAATTAATTCTGTACTGGCCATATAAGGAGCGTGTCTTGAGTGTACAGGGTTTGACGAGGTCAGATCAACATATGAAATGCCAGAACAAGGTGATGGACTGACGGCCATATATGGTGGTATGACGTGTCACAAGGTGTGACGAACTGACGGTCATATATGGTGGCATGACGGATCGATGGACGGACTGACAGGTTTTGCAGGTTTTCATAGTAATCTGCGACCTATGATCGCAATCAATGTGTTAATACTTTTCATTGTTTAAAATGCATTTTCTTAAATGTAAAATGAATGACAGCAGACTGCTGGGGTCTGACAGCAGACTGCGTGGAATGGGGTGTGAGATCAATATATCTGCCTGGGTGACAGCAGACCGCTGGACGAGCGCTGGTGCTTTGGCATGGGGGGTCAGATCAACATATGGAATGAATTCTGTACTGCCCATATATGGAGCGTGTCTTGAGTGTACAGGGTTTGATGAGGTCAGATCAACATATAGAATGTCAGAACAGGTCAGCTCCATATATGGAGATCTAAGGGTGGCAGCGGGGGCAATGTCTTCATTGATTGTACAGGGTTTGATGAGGGCCCAGGTAGGGCCAGGCCATAATCTTCGGGCCTGTTGAGAACTCTAGTTTTCGCCAGCTGCTAATAACTTTGGGGCAGAACCATCTAGAGTTTAGAGATGGACAGGTATCAGTCAAAAGGGAGACATCGAAGAGGAAGGTTGGATGGGGAAGGATCAACATATGAAATGTCAGAACAGGTCAGCTCCATATGCAGTATATGGAGATCTAAGGGTTTGAGGTTTGAGGTCAGTTGTAGAGTTGCTGGCCAATATTGATGAGATCAGGGATCTCTATATATGGGCTTAATATTGATGACAACACGTGATGTCACGGGGTATGACCATATATGGGGGCTTGACCAACCAAACAAACAACTGACGGGAAATGCACAATTCCATAGTAAATGCGATCTGTGGTCGCAATAATAATAATAACCAGTGTATTCTGGAGAGCTTTGTTATTGGTCAATGAGGCTCTATTATTACCGACATAGCCCTTACAAGAAGGCCACTCTGACTGTTGCATCACTATTGTTAGCTTCCAAAGTGCTTTTGTAATGTCTCCTGGCAGGCTGGTAAGCATAATGTTATCTGACTCAGGGATGGACTGGATAACTGCATTTGAGCGAGAAAGGAAATTAAACAAACAGACAAGGTGGAAAGGAAACAGAGCAGAGGATGAGGAGAGAAGAAAGGAGAAAGAGAGGATAGAGTATAGCTCTATTCAACCAGGACCAGTACTAAGAAACATAATGGAGATTATGCACAGCATAATAGTAAAATAAGAAAGTGCTGTGTTGGCTTAATGCAGAGGGTGAGAGGGTGTGTGTTTGTGTTTGTGTGTGTGTATGCGCGCTTGTGTGTGTGTGTGTGTGTGCATCCATCCATCCATCTTCAACCGCTTATCTGTAGTCGGGTCGCGGGGGCAACAGCTCCACCAGAGTGCTCCAGAGCAACATTAGTGACTTCCTCCTGGGGGATTCCCGAGACGTTCCAAGGCCATTGAGTCGATGTGTTTCCTCCAACTGCGCCTTGGTCTGCCCCAGGGTCTCCTCCCAGTGGGACGTGCATCGAGGACCTCCCTAGGGAGACACCCGAGAGGCATCCTAACCAGATGCCCGAACCACCTAAGCTGGCTCCTTTCCAGGCGAAGGAGCAGCGGTTCTACTCAGAGTCTCCCTCGTGTGACTGAACTTCTCACCCTATCTGTGTGCATGCAAGCAAGACTTAACTTGTGCTTACCAACATATCAGTATGAAAACAAATTTTTCATGGTTTGTAAAGAAAGACATTACATATTTTTTATATTAAAGTTATATTATCATTATAATGATGAATGATGAATTATACTTAGTGCTTTGCCAATTATTTGGGGGCCCCAAACACACAGGATGAGAATCAGTGATCGAGGTCTTAGCACGATTCATTTCCATTTACGCCCTGTAATCATGAATATGCAGGGCCCAGATGATCACTTAATATTATCATGTTTTTATGATCAGTGTTGACCTTTTAGCCACGAGAAGATGAGTGCACATTGAAACAATGCCAGGAACAAGGCAGCCAATGCCTTTCAGTATGCTAACATCATTATGTCGCGTGTTTGTCTGTGCGTGAGTGCGTGCGTGTGTACGTGCATGCGTGCGTGTAGCAGAGTGGCTCAGAGCCTCATCCTGATGGCCTCAAAAGTCTAATATCTCCCCCGGTCCATGTATCCTTTGGTCTAGTGGTTAAGGTATTGGACTTTCACACAGGAGACCTGAGGTCGAATCCCAGGCGTTACACATGCATGTTTGTGTGTACTTGTATAACTATACTTGTGAGGGCTTTTCTTTGCATGCGTGCGCCTGCGTTAGGCCGTTAGTTGCTCTCCACTAGGAGGCAGCACTCATCTAGGAGACAGATGGCTAGTGCCAGTCTCTGTAGCCATCTGGAGATGACATTAAACAGACACAAACAAAACCTCAGCCATTAACAAGCATCAGGAACTCCAGCAGCACCAGCTTAACTGAACTATACTTTATGTCAAATGCTGTCATTATTAATAACATTTTAACTTTGATGATTACAGTAATGTATTAGTAACTTGTAATAACTGATTCAAGCAGGAGAGAGCAGATCTGTGGTGCATAATTACATTAATGAGTGTTGTTTGCATTACACATAAGTCCTAGATCGAGCAGATTATGGTCACAGCTGCTGCAAAGCGCATTTATTACTTGTACGCGCACATGCATTTAGCACGCACGCACGCATGCAACGATGCACGCACGGACGCATGCAATGATGCACGCACGCATGCATGCATGCATGCATGCATGCACGCATGCACGCAAGCACGCACGCACACACGCACACACACACACACACACACACACACACACACACATGCAACACAGACATATAACATATAGCCTACAATAGCAAATACATGGAACACACATTTGGAGAGTTGTTTTTCATTATCTGTAAATATTGTTGCCCTATTCAGAGGTGAATTGCTTTCACACTGTATCTGTAAATGCAAGACAAACAGCAACAGCAGAGAATGCCGAGCTAATGAGTTTGTTGGCAGTCACGCATCAAATGGATGTCATATTCCCCTGTGGCTGGGCTGCTCGCTGCTGGATAGGCTTATAAGCTTATGGTATAAAGAAAATACAGAGATTTCGATGAGGAGGAGTTGAAGAACATGTCAAACGTGAAGATTATAATGGATGATCTGTTGGACAGGCAGCGGGTCCATCAAATTCAGTTAGCTTTGATGCCATGACACAGTAAAAAAGCCTGTAAATAAGCTACAGGTTGGTTGTACCGTTTGTAGCAAAAGCTTGTACCCACACAGAAGAAGAAATTCTGTACTTCTTGTGGTAAAAGCACTCAAACTTTCTTTCTTTTCCTGCCTTGATCTCCTTACCCTCCCAGCTCTCTCAGTATGGGCCTCATGGCACAGGAACCATTGGTTCATATGGGGGACCTACAGTAAAGGGCCTCATGGCACTAGCATAGCACATAGCAACATGTTGGACTTCAGGAGGCAAATGAAAAGTCTTCCTTGGTTTAAAGTTTAAAACTGATTTTCACACTTTTAGAGCATATCCGTGGTCACTGGTCATCATAAGGGCATACCTAACAATAGATTTCAAAGCAATGGGAACATTTCCATTTTGTGTATTATTATATCTCTGTATATAGCTCTGTGATGACATAGATAGACTTTAGTGAATATAAATTAATCTTGATTTTGTTCATCTGTGTGATTCCTATAGCTGCACGTTCATTGAAACACACCTGATTTTAATTAGAGCTACTCCGTTTTGAGTCTCATTCAAGATCCAGACAGTGTACACTCATTTTAAACTTCATCAGCACGCTAACACATGTATTATATACAGTATTATAGGTTAAAAATAAGCCCCGTAGTAGCAAACATGCTTAGCTGGCCATATCTCTCTCTTGTAAACAAACAGTTTAGCTTTGCTGCACACAGCATGCAGTGATTGAGATTATAACGTCCCATAGCCTGAAGGGATGGGACGCTCTGATTGATTCAGAAACATGCATGCAGGCTTCCGTTTCAGACTGAAACTTCTAAATAACTTGACAGAAAAGGCAGACAGACAGACAGACAGACAGACAGACAGACAGACAGACAGACAGACAGACAGACATGAGCAAAACCATAATCCCATAGTCAGATCGGTGTATGGGTTGCATACTTGGTTATGGATGGTGTTCAAAGCAGTTCTACTTATTAGTGACTTACCAAACCAGCAGCTTGCCTTAGCATACAAGCATCCATCAAATGATACAAATCTATAAATCCTCCAACTAGTCACCACATTGTGAAGCTTTCCATATTACTAATTCTAACTTTGACAGGTTTACTGGGGCCACAAACGAAACAACGATTTAGTGAACAAGCATTAAGAAAAGGTGGCTAAATGTGAACAGCAACACTTTGGCCTATCCCATCTCCCCAGCCCCAGGGCAGCGCTGGTCTGGTCTCAAGCACACAAGCAGGTTAAAGCATGCATGGGCATGAGTGTGCCTTTTTTATGCATTCAGATTAAAAGTTATTAGGATATATTATTTTCTGTGTGCCAGTTAAAATGCCAATTTCCCATGCCCTTTATTTCAAACTGTTACAGTAAGCAATACCCTCAGCACAGCCATGCCCACAGCCATGGGAAGAGGGGTGTGAGGAGCCTAAAGGCTATACCTCGCTGAACGAGTGCATCGTACAACAAACATGACGTATATTCAGATGTGTTGACACTCATGAATCTGTGTCAAATTTGTCCTGCGACACATGCGACGGAATATAAATCAACCTTGAAAGGTTGAAGAGTACGCCCTGTGACACAAAGACCCTGTGACACAACTCATGCTCACTAGACCCCCCCACACACACACACACACACACACACACACACACACACACACACACACGTTAAATTAATGTTACAGGACTATATCCTTCAAGCTTCTCAGTGTAGGATTACTGATCCAGGATCAGCACAAAGGTCCTCCCTTGACCATCTCATCCACAGTGACAACAGTGATCCAAGGTCTGAATTCCTATTTTGAGACTGTTGATGAATACAGGCACATGTGTATAAAAAGAATATAAAAAGAAAAGTCTATAGTAAAGTGACCCATGCAGAAACTCCATTACCCAGCAAGCCTTACCCTGTCCTTCACTATGAGACACTTTGCAGGAGGAGGAGACAATGGAAACAGAATTAGATTGGCACCTTTGGGAATGTTGAAGACACAATAGTCCCTAGTGGAACAGTGCTGGACAGCAAATGTTTTGGGAAATCACTCACACAAAAAAGGGGGAGAAAAAATAAAGTCTGGCTAACATGAACTGTGAATGAACCCTCTGTTTAGTGAAGTCATTAATCCATACATGGATTTGTACGCACTGGCTCTTTTTCAATTCAATAGATTGGTCACTTTCATCTGCCATTGTTGATTCGCATTCTTCGGCAATCATGGAAATATTTAGCTTTGGCCAATCGAGGTGAAAAACCTCAGTGAAGTCGAAGCTATAGTTTATTTTTCGAATATCAAATACCTATATGAAAGGTGTGACAGGCAGAGGAAAGAGATTTTTAAATGATGAACACTTGAACACAACTGGCTGTTTAGTGTTTGCATGGGTGAACACTGAGCACACATCACATTGTACAGCACAGAGAGAACACAGAAAAGATGCTAACCACTTTATCCTCCTTTGTGGCATGCAGTCCAGGTAGCAGTGAGACGTGAGAGAAAAGGGAGGAAGTGGAGGAAGTGGAGGAAGTGGAAGAAGAGATATGGAAAGGAAAGGAAAGGAAAGTATATAGGGGGATACAGAGATCGTCAGAATTGTGGAATGGGAAAATGGATAGGTTGTGGGAAGAGAAGGAAAAAAGGAGGGAGAGAAAAGGACATGGTGTGAATGTTCATTTATCACATTTCCATCCCAAACATATTATATTATTTACAGTGACACAAACTGAGGTGAGTGTGGGTCGACTGCACGTGATGAAGCTATATGCATGCATGGCCTATCCCTACATGACCTTGGCAGAACTGTGACACTCCTGTTTGGAAGTGTCACCACTCCTGAGCATTCACAAGGAACTGGAACATCAAATGAGGCATGGAACATAGGGGATGGCAACATATCCATATTATATCAATATTGTGATATGAGTCTAGACATCGTCTCAGATTTTGGATATTGCAATATCATGTTATGGCATAAGTATTGTCTATTCCTGGTTTTACCTGCTTTACCTCCTGAGCCACTGCCACCCTTACATTATCGTCACAATATAAAATTATCAATATAGCGATAGTGTATTTGGTTTTCGTCCGCCCAGCCAATAGCCATACATGGCATGACTCGTACTTCTGGAACACCAAAAGTGGCATAACAGAACATATTCTTTAATAATCATATGTGCCCAGCAGATACAGTTTACTTAACTACAATCTAGAATGTTTCACACATGCTTTCTGTCCAATCATAATGTTATTTTTGATGGCAAACCGATGCAAAAACCAGTGAACCCATGACCGCAGGTGTGATCTGCAGTAAAATGGTTCAAATTAAAAGCTTAATTTAATTGTAAAATAGATCCATATCGCAGGGTTCAATGATTTTATGTGTTAATAGGTGCTACCATCACCAATTACATGATTTAGCATAATATAATTATGGTGCTGAAGAGAGGTCTAGTGGCCAAATTAAGTAGTCTAGTTGGCACAGATAAGACTGGCATCAGCATGTTGCTGTGATGCCTTCTGCAGGGCACAGGCTGGTACTACATGCTTCTGTCAACATTCTGTGATGATCAAACATCACAGTAAGTGGAACGCACAGAGCACAGAGCATAATGCTTTTTTATACCACGATTTTGTAACCCATTTTTCACACCCTGTGTCAATTATCTAATGTGATCCTGGGCTATACACACCCTCCGCCAACCTGGGGAGAGCAACGGACTTGAACTCATGCTTCCTTCATGCATGAGTGTCCAAGTTGCTCCTTTACACCTGACAGGGGGGAGTTTCCCTGGTTGGACGTAGCGCATGGAAGGAACACGTTATTCCAACCAGTTCCTTTCCCCTCCATCAGGCGCCCCAGCTGGCCAGGGGGAGGCAGTTTAGAGACCAGGATTACTGCATGTTTTTGTGAGGGTACCTACCCTAGGGGACATGGGGAGAACATGCAAACTCCACACAGAAAGGCCCTTTTGCATCCATCCATCCATCTATTTGTTCTTTAACTATAATTTATGCAAACAAATATATTACAGTGGAGGGAGTGCACATTGTATTCTCCTGATAACAATGTATTATTTAAAACACATTAAAGTATTTAATTCATATTATTTATCTGTTTCCTTTCCATGTAACAGTCTACCTGTGGTGAAAGCAATCTCAACATCTCATACTATCGTTATCCCTGGCCAGTGATTTTTGCTTTACGTCTTGTGCCAGTGTGTGTCCGGACCCAGCTGGGCTGGGCGGATCCGGAACAGATTGGGAACCAGCAGGCGGTGGGTGGAGGGCCCATAGTCAGGTAAGATACCTAGTAGGGTCTCTCTCTGTGCTTGGACCGTGGCCCAGAGAGAGGTGCGATGGAGACGGGACCGATCTTAAAATAGCACCCACATGCTGGGCCAATGGCTTTTTGTGCAGCCCTGTGCATACCTTGTGATTGTTAGGAATTAGGCATGTCTTCATGGTTGCTCTGTTTATAAACTGTGAGCTATTATGTAAGTATCACGGTCACGTGTCACGGTCCGCTCCTCGGACCATGAACTTTGTTATGTATTTCTGTCTTTCCACTGTTTTCAGTATGTTTTGTATGTATTTGCTCTTGTGTTCCTGACTGTTTCTCTTTGGTTTTGGTTTTCTGTTACTCTGTTGTTGCCCTGGTTTTGTGTATCTTATTTTTTAGTATTGTTCCTAGTGTTTCCTGTCTTCCTAGTTACTGTTAGTAACCTTGTCTACCTACCTTGTATTTTGTCAGTGTTTCCATCTGTGTCCTATTAGTCCCCCAGCCTATCCTAGTGTTGATTGTATTTTGGTTCCACCTGTGCCCTGTTATCCTCTGTATTTAAGTCCTGTGTTTGCATTCTGTTCTTGTTGGTTCGTAGTTCCCTGTTGCGTGAGTTCTTGTATTATATGTTTCCAGAGATTTACCTGCCTTTTGCCCTTGTATGGAAGTCTTATTAATAAATATTCCAAAATGTACCTGTTCTGCCTCCTGTCGCCTGCATTTGGGTCCTCGTCCCTACTCATCGTAACAGTATGGGTAGATTGACTTTATTGATCAGGGGTTGACACTAAACGGTCGGGCGGGTGGAGCTTGCTTCCAGGTTGTCCGATGAGCAAGTGTTTTCCGTCTTCATTAAATATTATTGGCTATTCATGAGGAATAATGGTACCTTTTTTACAACTAGCAGTTTCACTCATTCACAGTTATCAATTTGATTTAACATTAATTCATTCCACAAGTGTAAATTTTACCTATAATTTTATAATGGACAATTGACTTTTCGGGCAAAAGAGCATGACCTTTGAGCAAATATAGAACATGACCTGGATTCTTTAGGTGTGCACCATTTGATGTTCAGATAAAGTAAAGTGCCCTATTTTCCCGTCCTTTCTACTGTACTGTGCTACTCTGTGAGGTGTCTATTACATGCTAATCTTTCTTGCAAAATTGTTTTTACTGCCTTTGTCAGGAAGTTTTATATCCATTCCCAATAGTGTCACTGTTTAACATGCTTAAACGACGTCACAGGAGACCCAAGACAAAATAGATGCCATAACGTGTGTTGTGAAGTTCTCCCATTTGGAACGATTCCACAACACATTATCAAGTAAATTACTTTAAAAGTGAGTCTCAGACACCAGTGATTGATGCCAAGCCATTCTGACACCACACTTTGGTCTATCTCCAAAGTGTGACCAGGTGTGCAAAAAGCAGATGCAGTCAGACAGACAGACAGACAGACAGACACCAACAACCATAGATATATATAAAGTCTAGATGGCTTAAGGCGGAGTTTCTGAAGTCGTTCACCCGGCGGCCATCTTACTTCGGGGATACAGTACAGTACAGTATGGTCTATGGCAGCTCAAACAAAAACAGTCATAACTCGCTCAAATCTTGACGGATTTACAAATGGGTTGGTACGTTGTCAACGTGGCTATGATTCAGGACGCATATCTGCCTATATGAACGTCGTATAAAAGCATATAAGTATGCGGACGTCTCTGACGTTTATAACAAACAAAACCGTTTGAAAATCAGTTGAAAATTGAGCACGTTGTGGTTATTTAAAAGTACATGCCCCATAGACACAATGTTATGTAGCCCCGAGGTAAGATGGCCGCCACGTAGCAACGTCGCTCTCCATTGGCCAGAGAGCGGGTGAGCCATCTGGCTTTCTTATATATCTATGCCAACAACTACCACATCATGATGACGGTGATGAGGGGAGTGAGTGAAGGAAGAGAGGCAGAGAGAAGAAAAGGAAATGGTCCAGTCCTCACATTGTTGGAGCGTAGAGAGACGCGGCCGCCACATCGGGCGCAGAATTTGGTCTGGCAGTAGGAGCAGAGGTGTCCGCAGCCATCTGCAAACTTGGTCTTGCGGCAGATGCCACAGGTAGGTGCGTCGTCCTTCTGCTGCGTCTGCTGTTGCCGGGACTCGGCCCCAATGCGACGCACCTCCTGCTTGTAGCTCTCGAACTGTTGGTGCAGAGTTCTGAGAGGAGAGGAGACATAAGGGGATACATTGAAAAAAGACAGTGAATGTGTGAGTGCAGATGATCCACTAATGGAAATTCATATTTGTTCGACTGGAGACCTGTGTTGCATGTATTTCATGCTCTCTCAGGGGTCATCAATATGTCCGTAGTCTCCGTACATGGACGAATGCGTCTGTGACAAGACTTGTCCTTGACCGGAAATTCTTGATTTTGTTTTTGAGTGGTGCCAATTAACCGCCTCCAAGTGTATTTGTGTGTACAGTATGTCCGTCTGTCTGAGTATGACCCATTGACCCCTGCCCAAACCCACCCAGGGTATGGGCACTGGTGATGCGGAGGAGAGAACACGCCCCCAGCGGGAATAGAACCCAGGACCTAGCTGCGAGTTGACAGCGCTACCGACTGGGCCACCGTGCCCTCAAATGTATTATTTTCAAGGACCCCCATAACTCTCAGAGTTACAGACCTGCTGTAATGGTCCATTTGGACAACCTTCAAGACACCCTGAAGGTCCATCTCGCTTTTAGAACCACTGCGCTAGTATACATTTAAGGCTGGCTATTTGTGTGTTTCTGGTAACATTATTGTCTGCTCATTTGTATGTCTATAGCAAAACTATAATTTTGACAAAAATGTCCACCACAAGCCAAAAATCTATAAATATTATGTGATACATCTTGACTTGAATACATGAAAAGGATAAAGCACCCATCCAAGTGCCGAGATGCAGGACAAACAACATTACATAAAAGAAGAATAAGGTCCTCACACTGGTGGAAGAAAATAAGCTCAATCACACAAGAATTTTCATTTGGAATTGCATAACCATGGAACTTAAAACTATATCTCAAAGAACAGGAGATGTCCGAGTGTTAAAAAAAAAGAAAAACAGTACAGTATATATCAGTTCCAGTAAAACCCCAGGCAATTACCGCTTGAAAGATGTCTGTGAATAACTGATGAATAAACTTAAATGAAACCTTGAGTCATTGACTTGTGGCTTTCCCCTAACTCGCCTGTTTCCTGGCATGTCCAGAAGAGAAATAACCCAATTGTGAAATGTAAATGAGTGTGAAAACCCCCGCCATGTTCTCCCAGCAGTATCGTCAGAGGAATACGCAATTAGCATAGCATGTCTCTCATATAGGGGACCCAGACAATTTTAATTACCTTGTAGAGAGTGTGAGCGAGATTGAGAGAGAGAGAGAGAGAGAGAGAGAGAGAGAGAGAGAGAGAGAGAGAGGGAGGCAGAGGCTTCATTCACATCTTCATAGTCTATTGTGTACCCAAACTTCAGTAGACCTATAAGTTATGACAGCAGTAACTTCTCACCTCCGCAGTGCAGCAAATTTTCATTAATCATTACCATTATGAAACTCTCTGAACAACACGATGTATCTCTACACATCTCTGTTGATGAAATACTAACGTGTGCACAACTGTTGGCTAAGAAACCGTATAACGTGTCCTTTCTTTCTAAATGTATCTGTTTGATTCTTTGCATATAGTTACTGGACTTTGGCTTTGCACAGGGCAGTTTATCTTCACACTTACTCATTTTGGTCAGGATAATGCTATAAATGCAAGTAAATTCATAAGTCGCATTTTGTGTTTTCCACACGTGCTTTAACTGGGCAGGTACAGAGGAGAGTAACACCAATGTTAAAAAAAAAGTAACAGAAGCCCCATACACTGTATTCATTTACACAACTATTTTTTAACGCACATTTCAGTAAACTGACCTTCATCAGGCAACAATAAACAAAATGACAGCCCCATACATAGGGGAACAAATAGGGTCTAATCATGCAAGTTCAAGTTCAACAATCAAGGGGTATAGGAGGATCCATACCAGTACGTACCAGTGATAAGTCCACAGTAATTAAAAGCAAATACCAACGATTACCTTTGCTGTACAAGATGCGAGGAATAATGTGAATCAGCGAAAAGCACAATCGGGCAAGTAAATTCATGGGAAAAGTATAAAACCCCAAGATACAAACACCAGTAACGATATATGATACCTAGATCCGTTGAAAGCAGACATGTCCTCCCATCTATAGCGCTCAGCAGGAGAGTGGGATACAGGTATAAAATATAGACCCGGGTCTGAAGTCAGTCCCCATTCATCTTGGAAGTCATCATACAAATACAACTCATCCACCATGTCCCATGTAGGCTCCAAGAACAACACGGCACTGCCGTTAAATGTCTTGAGTGGACACAAAATATTTCTTCTCAAGAAAAAAACAAGGCATCCAAAACAAACATGATTGAATATCCCTAACAATATAATTCCCCCAACGTCGCCATAAAGATTATTTTATAAGATCCCGGGAAGATGCCTTTCTGAGCCTGATGAAAGAGTTGACGGTACATATCTGACGCTTCACTAGAGATGTCTTTCCATTCCATCACTCTCTGTTTAATACAAGCTAAAGCAGTGACAACAGACTGCCACCCTACAGAGTTGGAACAGGGATGTCATTGGCAGGCCAGGAAGCATTTTGGTTAGTCACGTTACCACACAGGGAGATAAAGCTGCAACAGCAAAAAATTCTCTATGACTTTGCCAAGGCTTATTATCTAGTTCATTGTCAGCAAATTGGGACAATTTACTTATATTTCTTTTACTTTATGTATTTAACCAAAATCACAAAGCAGTTGTGTAATCCATTGTTTATGGGAATCCAGCATTAGCATTACAGTAGGCCTACTGATCAGACAGCATTGTAGTTAGACTATTACTGCAGTACAGTACTGTATATACTTCTGATGCACAACTAGGTAGTCCCAATCACGTGTTTTTGGTCCCCGATCCGATTCCGATCATTTGATTTGCCGAAACCAATTTTTCCCGATCTGATATTTATATTTTTAGAAAAATACCCATTGTACCAGTTGATGAACTACTAGTGCAGTACAGTACTCATTATCTTTAGTTAGTACTTCTTGGAGGCCAGTACTATGACTTCATATTGTAACTATAAAGGTCATACATGACATGATGCAGCCAATGTACAATACAATGCAGCAGATAGTGTTGTTAGGTTTACCTGAATAGGTCAGCATGACTACCATTAAATCATTATGCCAATATATAATCAATTCATTAATTAATTAATAATACCATAATACCTTAACAAGATTTTCCAGTATTTCGTTGATGTATTTAGTATTTTATTCACTTTATTACCATCTTACAGCATGTTACAGTATGTGTGATATTTAAAAAATAAAACACACACAATCTGCTAATCTGCTATTCCTTTCATTTAAAAATCTAATTGCTTGTTTTATTCTGTTGTTATTGTATAAAGTACTGTGTAACTCTGTCAACTCTGTCAACTGATAGAGACATTTCACTCTGGCACTTTAGGACAGGCATAGTTACATAATATTTCAAGTATACTGGTGTTTGATCTACAGAACGGAACAGGACCTGAACAGGCACTTGCCTGGAATGCCCTGCACGGGATGAGGAGAGTGGAAATCAGACATGGGAGAAGACCTCAAGGGGCAGCTATTCGTAGCTACTGTACAGTGGAGTCAGCACTGCTCTGTGGGGCTGAGATGAGACATGGGCCCTCACAGTGCAACAGGACCAACAGCAACTTGGTCGGATTCTACACAAGAATGCCACGAATCCCACGAATGCCACGAATGCTACAGGAACAGTAATGGATATTGGAGTTGACACAAGGCAGCCATTACGAAAGCAAAACGACACACGTGGGGGGGAAAACAACGTGACAAAACAGTGGTGGACAAAGTATATACTCAAGTATATACTAATATTAATTTTCAGAAATTGTCAGACATTTTCAGAAATTTCCTAAGAGTCCCTTCCCATAAATGTAGTGGAGTCTGTCTGAAGTAGAGAGTCATCAGCTTCAAACAATAACAAAAATACTGAAAAATGTATACTTAAGTACAGTACTCCACAAAATGTACTTTAGTGTTACTAGTGTCCACCACTGGACCAAACCTCAGTAGCAGCATCACACACATGACCTCTGACCCCGAACATGTGATCTATCCAACCAGTGGAAGTCCTGAGCCTCAGCCAAGCCTGGGCGCCATGGGAACAGCTGTGAAAAACAGAGAATGCACAGCTTGTTGTCATGGTGACATGGCAGTTCCAACCGTCGGTTCTCAGCAACTGCTGCTAACGCACCAGCTGTTACGAGCGGTGGACAAAGTACTCAACCGCAGTACTTGAGTCAAAGTATAAATACTGTGTACATAAAGAGATCATGTGTACCGCACCTGCAGGAGGTGATCGTCTCAAAATAATTCAAAATGGCAGGAAATGGAAGTGGCCTGTTATAGTTGAATGATCCAGGAAATATATTAACATATACATTTTCATGCATGGTACCCGCATGCAGTCTCACCCAAAGTCCAAACACGGTGAAATAGCACAGAATTCCAATTCCGTACATACCTAGAAAACCCCAAAATCCGTACATATGACACTAAAATCCTCCCCATAGACAATGACTTAGGGGTGTCGTCTCTACCGACCTTGAGCCACAGGAGACAACATGCTGTGTCGAGCGTTGCGAAGTTTGGTAGAGCTGACTCAGCCCCATCCGAGTTATAACCCGATATGGACAGAATAGTAAATAATGTCAAACCCGAATTCACCCAGCCACGGTGAAATAGCACTTCCGTACAAGAGAAAGCCACGCCTCCCTGCCGGTCAAAACGGTAGTCATGTAATTAATATATACAGATTTTGGGGTTTTCTATGCGGAATTGCAATTACGTGCTATTTCGCTGAATTTCTGTGAGATGGAGTTGTGCCATGATTGTAACTTAAAGTGTGGGATGTTATAGCCTCACACTTTTCATTCCACCTGGGACTTGATCGAAGTCCCAGTTGACTCAGCAGAACTGACTGACTTTTGGTTGTGAAATACCACATCTCCTTCTGACCTTAATTTCCTCAAAACCGTTAATCCTATCACTTTAGAATTCAGTTCTGAGTGAACGGAGGAGTTCAGTTCAGTATGTCTATGCAGTACAGAAATTGTGGGGGTTCTGGCAATTTTAGAATCATGGAGTAATGTCAGCTAAATCTGTTGAAGTTAGAGTGTGGACATCATTCAGTGTGTGTGTGTGTGTGTGTGTGTGTGTGTGTGTGTGTGTGTGTGTGTGTGTGTGTGTGTGTGTGTGTGTGCATGCGTGTGTGTGAGTGCATATGTGTGGGCGTGCGTGGGAGCAAGGTCCAAACCAATTATCATAAATTGAAAACAATAACAGTGTGGCAAGGAACCAGCAACAATGTGGCGATGTTTAATGCGTCATATGTGTCTGTAGTGTAAGGAATTATAGCCGTAACGACAATTTACGCAAGTGGTGGTTTTGGCATGACGGTGGGTCATGGTGTCATCACATACAGCAGAGGTCAGCAGCCTCAGGATCATGAAGGTACACAGAATCTGCCATGACAATCCAGCAAGTCGTTTTCGAGATGTTCCTTTGGGACCAAAGAGATGGAGAGACCGTCCGATTTGCACCAACTGCAGATCCACCGACAAACATTTGCATTTAAATACCTTCATTACAGCAGTTTGCAAAGAGCTACTTTACACTTCTGCATTGATACACAGTTGTGTGACCACTGTGGCTTGTGTTTGGAACTGTGAACACAGTGTGAACACGGCTCACTGTGGTGCTGTCATGTGGTGCTAAGTAGCATCTCTATTTCAGAAGATGACCAACGTATGCTGTTCTACAAGAGGTTACAGACACCTTACATGTTATGTAATGTGTGTTGTATTGTATTTTATGTCAAGTATAATCACGTTATCATCTGTTCCATGCATTCCATAAGTGTATTAAAACAAATATATAAAAAAACAAATAATAATAATCCTACTATAAATGTATCTGCGTGTCTGCATGCGTGCGTGCGTAAGTGTGTGTGTGTGTGTACGGTTGTAATGCACGTAACTCGAGAACCGTTTGACCCACCGACTTCATATTGGACACACACATTCCACAGGGAGTGCAGTCGGACCCACGGTTCGACACAACCACCACAAAAGGCTCTGCTCAGGCTCTGCCAGTGGGCCTAATCAGCCTAAATCCCCTCACCTGTGCAATTTCCAGCCTCTGCCTCAGCCAATTGATTGCCATGGCAACCCCACACCTGACAATTGATTAGCCTACTTAACCAGTCCACTTTTCACAGGCAGTCAGTTTGCCCTCTTCAGACACAGGCAGATAAAGAGATCAACATTTGGGACACAGACAGACAGTTAAAACGGGTATTATTACAGGGCTCGAAATAGCGACCATTTTGGTCGCAAATGCGCCTGAATTTTAACCTTTGCGACCTAAAAATATATTTGGGAGCACCAGTGCTACTACAAATAATTACTGTGGTGCGCCTGGCTACAACGATCAATTCTCGAAAAACGGGCGCTCTGAGCCGCAGCAGCTCTATCCAACTCCACTGCAGACTCCTGTCTGCTAGCTGCACTAGCACTTGATGCTAACAAACCAACGTGTGTAGTTAACTACTCTTTGACACAACGGTACGGGACAACGTTGAGCGCTGCATCGCTCACATTCCAGAGCGCCTCGGCTCGCAACTTCACTATGTGTCAGAAAGTACATTATTTCAAGGCAGCGATTCAGAAAAGACCGGAGCGGTACGCTACGGACTCTGTGATTGTGAATGTAAAAGAGGAGGAGGCGGACCGGCGTGTGTGTGTGTGTGTGTGCGTGTGTGTGCGCTCGCGCGCTTGCAAGAGAGAGAGAGAGGGAATGAGAGAGAGGTAGGGAATGAGAGAGAGGGAGGGAGAGAGAATAGCAGACTTGTAAGTGTTTCTACCTGGTTTCTACATAGCAGCAGTATTGCTACTTTTACTTAAGTATAACATTAGAGTAATTTTCCAGCACTGAAGTGGTAGGCATAGTGAGTAGGCATAGCTATAAATACCATGTTTTACATAGAAATTATTTTATATTAGAAATTCTAATTATATGATCTAAATAGGCTATGAAGGTGAAAAACACAAAACAAAGAAAAAGAAAACGGGTGATGTGACTGGCTGGAATCAGTGTAGACAGGGGCGCAATAGCCTAGGGGACGCGGGGGACGCGTCCCCTGCCAGCGTCACATTGGTCCCCCCCAAATGAGTTTGGGCCTGGTACGAGACTATAGGTACAGCTGTTGCTTCTTTCGAAAAATATAACGCAACATAGGAACCCCGCTAGTGTTTTTGGTCTTCGTCTGACAGTTTCTGTAGCAGAAAGACCTCTTTTCTGGAGGGGGGGGGGACAGTCGGTTTGGGGGGGTTCCCGACGGCTGCGCGTAGCTTCCACCTCTGACAGAGGGGAAGCGAGTAAGCGACGCCGTCAGAAACCCCCTCACTCAGGAAGGCCCCCTCACTCAGATCTCAGACGGACCAAATTGCGACAATACAGCCTAGCCTATGTAAAGAGGAATATAAACAAGACCTTGGCGCAAAACTTCATATTTACCCTGCTCTAATACAACAAAAGTGTGTTCTTACATCCTCCATTTCACATCAGCACTCGTGAGTAAATTTAATTGCCATTATGAAAGTTTTCAGTGACGTTGGACCCACAGGTTGCATTGTCGTCAATAATTAATCTGTCTTTAAAACGTTCTAATGTTAATATAGCATATTGGCATTGCATTTGTATGTGCATTGAGTCACTGGAACAACCTCTCTGTAGTCCGACCCTAACCATAACCCCACGTTTTGGTGGTTAGACCCCCCCATCCCCCCCTCCCCTAGGGTAGTGGGGGGGACGGGGGGGACGGATTTTTCGGCGGCGCCGCTTCGCGGCGCCGCTCTATATCCCCCCCTAGCGTTCGGTCAGTGTTGCGCCTCTGAGTGTAGACTAGATCGAGGGTCCTCAACTGGAGATGTTTGATGCCTCGGCCTCTTTGAAGAGATGGATGGATGAGGGACAGAAAGTCTGGACACTACATTTTAAATTCTGGCATGTATTTTTATACTTTAGTCATTTTATGTTATTTGTAAACCACACGTTATATTATTGTTTTTATGAATGTAAAAAATCGATTACATATTAGTGCTCCTTAGATTTTGGTGGGTGCTCCTAATTTTTTTCTGGTGCTCCTTCATTTTGAAATTGGGAGCACCAGTGCTACCAAGTAAAAAAGTTAATTTCGAGCCCTGTATTAGGTTCCCAAGTTGCATCGTTCTCAAGTAGGCCAGTAGCCGACGGGCATGTACAGGTCTAGTAATAATAAAACACAAAAACATTTCAGTCAGTCTCATGGTTAGGCAACCACAAGACCACTCTAAACTAACCCTGACCTTGAACCTTAACCTGTGACCTTTACTCTGGGTCCTGGTCATCTGTAAGAGTCACAAAACATACACAACCAGTGAAATCCAGTACGTTGACAGACAGTAAATGAAACAAACATTACGGTATTCCTACAGTATTATCGCACACACAAACACAAACACACACAGACACACTCCGTGCTTCTCGTATCATGTTCATGTGGTAGACAGAGAGACCAGAGGGGGTAATTGGTGTAAAGTGATTGTGAACTGTGGCTGTCTGGCTCCTTTCTACCATCACCATAGTAGCCTACCGCACTACCAGTACCATAACACTACCACACTACCAGGAGCATACCACTACCACACTACCAGTACCATAACACTACCACACTATCAGGAGCATACCACTAACTACCACACTACCAGGAGCATACCACTACCACACTACCAGAACCATATACCATGCACTACCTACCAATTCACCACCAATACCACACTACCAGAACCATACTGTACACAGAAGAATATTGTACACAGAAGTAAACAAACACACTTAGCGATGCACAAACTTTAGCATACATGCACATGACTGGGCATATGCCTCGGCCTGGGGCTTTGTATATTCAGCTCACCATATCGGAGGACTCCATCCCTCCCTCTCTTCTCTATTCTCTCTCTGTCTTCTCGTTCTTTTTTCCATGCTTGGTGTGGAGTTGTTAATTAGTACCGCTATGAATACATTGCCCAGGGTGGGGGAGGGCCGGATAAAAATGCTGCGTGTGTGCAAGTCTGTGCATGTGCGTGTGTGTGTGTGTGTGTAGGAGTAAAGGGGGTTTGAAGGGGTGCACTATTTCTGTCTTGTCAGCTGATTCTAGCGGTGACGCCTTGCAGGGCTTATTCTCAGCCAAATGAGACATGTTCAAGAGCAGTGAGTGAGAAGACTGTTTTATGCCCTCGGTAAACATACACAAAGCAAAGTCCTGAGTGTTCATTTCAGTCTGGGAGTGTATGAAACTGACTCATTACGCTCTCAGAGTTTCATAAACACTAAGATTTTTGCTGTGCAGACAGCAAAAACACCAAGGAGTTTGTAACTTTAATACCTTTAATACAGGACCTCTCACCTTGCTATGGAAACAGCTGTGTGACAATTTACAATTTAGGCATTTAGCAGACGCTCTTAATCCAGAGCGATTTACAGTAAGCAAGAACAACATGGTAATACATCAAATACATAAAAAGTTGTCATCAAGAATCATACGTACAGTGGAATATCCTACTATAAATAAATGAGCCACGTCTTTGCATGCGCGTGTGCGCGCGTGTACGGTTGTAATGCACGTAACTCGAGAACCGTCTGCCCCACTGACTTCAAATTCGACTCGAGTCTGTGGCATACACCGTTGTCCAGAAACACCACAAAAGGCTCTGGTCAGGCTCTGTCAGTGGGCCTAATGAGGCCAACTCCTGTGCACCTGTGCAATTTCCAGCCTCTGCCTCAGCCAATTGATTGTCATGGCAACCCCACACCTGCCAATTGATTACTTAACCAGTCCACCTTTCACAGTCAGCCACTTTTCACAGTCAGCACTCTTCAGACACAGGCAGATACAGAGATCTCCATGTGGGAACAGACAGATAGTTAAAACGGGTGCTATGTCAATGGGTATTATTAGGTTCCCAAGTTGCATCGTTCCCAAGTACTGTAGGCCGGTGACCGACGGGCACGTACAGGTCTAGTCATAATGAAACTATTCATATACACTGTAGAGTACTATACATAAGATGCTAAATTACATAAGTTGAGCTTTTGCATACGCCTGTAAGGGAGTGCTACGGGTCTGAGGTGGGTTTTCAGACTATACGGCTGAAGATTGGGAGTGAATCTGCAGTCCTGATTGCAATGGGAAGTGCATTCCATAGTTTTGGAGCCAGAAGGGAGAAGAGTTGGGACGTGTGGAGCATTGTCCCAACCTTTTTAGTGAATGTTCTTCCAACTTCCCTGCGTTGGCTGATCTGAGTGTCAGATCGGGAGGGTTTGTAGGGTCCAATCAGACTTGCAAGATATGTGGGTGCCATACCTTTGGTTGCTTTGAAGGCCAGCATCAGAGTTTTGTATACTCTGTGCGGGCAGCAATCGGAAGCCAATGGAGAGAGCGGAGAAGGGGGGCAGCGGCTCTAGGTGATGTTGGTTGGAGGGGCTGCCTAAGAAATATTATGCTACGGGCCAATATACGATAGTATATGCTGATTGATTGATTGATTGATTGATTTATTAACAGTTTGCAGAATTACAGTACAACTCAATACAAAAACATGCTATCCATTGTTCACCCTATACTCAGCATGTTCACAGAATACTGGTCTACAGCAACAACAGCATCAGCATCACATTCCACAACAACCCAGTACCCATGCAGTGCTACTCAGAAAATCTATTACACTATGCTACCCAACTATAGTTCAACCTGCAGCAATAGCATCATATTCCAGATATCAAACTACAGCAATGACACTACTACAGGCCTACACTTTGTTACAAGGCTTATATTAAAAATACTCAATATCCAAACAGCCATTTCCACCGTCTTCAAAGCAACCACACCAAAACACGGTACAAAATAGCCCCTCCGCCGCGGTTCCATGTGCTATGGGACAAGTAGAAATGCAAACAAATAGCAAATTACCTAAATAATAAAGTTTCCCCTGTGACATAAAAAACGGAGTTCTTTGCCATTTAATAAACAGTTATACACTCACCTCAAAAACGCCGGGTCAAACCTGGGTATACTTCTACTTCCTTGACGAATAAACTGCTGAAAGTGGGAGTCCGTCGGTCCGAGACGTGAGGCAGTTTATATTATTTCCTCTTCTGGAAAAGTGGAAAGTTCAAACCTCGCGCTAAGGAAAGTCAGTGTACGCTTGTCGAAAACAAACTACAAATCTACAAGCTCACTCAGCGTTGCAACGCGACGAGTTGTTAGCTTGTAGATCATGAAACCGTGACGTGGAGTCAACCAATAACAAAGAAGCAGTTTACGTCTTGCTTGTGTGTGCGCGTGCGTGCGTGCATGTGCGCGCGCATATCACTCCCGTCTCCCATAAGTTCCATAGCAACACCAGCGCCTGTGTGTGTGTGTGTGTGTGTGTGTGTGTGTGTGTGTGTGTGTGTATTTATCACTCCCATTGTAAAAATAACCAATAATATATATATATATATATATATATATATATATATATATATATATATATATATATATATAGGCCTATATATATATATATATATACCGGTATGCCTATATACACACATAATATAGGCCTAATATAATTGATCGCAATTATATTATTATTATTATTATTATATGATTATCGAAGGTTAACTATAGAATCGTACGTCACCCAAAATCCCCATACATGGGGAAAACTATTGTGCCCAAGTCTTGTGACATCATTATGACATGCAGGGATGATAGTAAATCAGGGATTATATAGTAAATGCGACCTGCTATGGAGATCCTGATGTCATCAATATTAGTATATGGATGTATGTCAGAACCTGACATTCCATATGTTGATCGTTCCCCATCCGTCCTTCCTCTTCGATGTCTCCCTTATGACTGATACCTGTCCATTTAAACTCTAGACGGGCCTGCCCCAAAGTTATAAGTGCAGCCTCCTGGGCTCCGAGGGACTTCCAGACTTGTTAGCCCGGCAGCCGGCGAAAACAATTAAGAGTTCTCAACAGGCCTGAAAATGAAGTTCCGGCCCTACCTGGGCCCTCAAACCCTGTACACTCAAGACACTGCCCCCGCTGCCACCCTTAGATCTCCATATATGGAGCTGACCTGTTCTAACATTCCATATGTTGATCTGACCTCATCAAACCATGTACACTCAAGACACGCTCCATATAAGGCCAGTGCACACGACCTCGACCTCAGTCCTCAGTCCTCGACCTCATAGTTGCAACCGTAGGCCACAGATTACTATGAAAACCTGAGAAACATGTCAGTCAGTGACTCCGTCGCACCACCATATATGGCCGTCAGTCCGTCACGCCTATATACAGTATGTCCGTGTCCATACAACACTGTCAATGAGGGAGAAGACTAGAATATATCATCACGCTCCATAAATGGAGCTGACCTGTTCTGACATTCCATAATTGATCTGACCTCATCAAAAGCCAGTACACTCAATACACCAGCTACCAGCTTGGCTTTGGTGGTCTGTCCAGTCATTAGACCAGCTAAGTCCAGATGGTAAGCTGTTTTTTGTTGGTCAGTCCACCATTTGACCATCTACCAGCTTGGCTTTGCTGGTCATCTGGCCAGCCAGCTGGCTCACCAGCAAAGACCAGCAGAATCCAGCCTTCGACCAGCTAACCAAATACACTGACAAATGAGCCAGACCAGCTGACCAGCATGTCCAGCCTGGTATACCATCTAAACCAGCCTAAGACCAGGTAAAACCAGCTAAAACCACCTAAAACCAGCAACCATCATCAGCTGGTTTTTGCTGGATTTTTCAGCAGGGCTGTCAGTCATTCAACACAATGAAAGCCAATGGAAGCATTTTGGGCTGTAAAAATCAGCCCATTTTGACCTATTTTGTGTTTTTCTTGTATCTATTTGATGCTGTTGCTGCTTTAGATTATACCAGAATATAAAAGTATCTATTCTAAAACATTTTAATAATAATTTCTCATCTTTACTCCATAAGATAGGGGGGGCTCAGCCCATACATACGAGCCATGCGTGAATGTTGGGTGGTAGAAGATCAAGCGAGCTGCAGCATTCTGGATCAATTGGAGAGGCAAGTGTGCATGCCGGTAGGCCAGTAAGGAGAGAGTTACAATTGTCTTGAAAGTTGTCACGTTGTACAGGCATGTTCCAGGAGAGGAGAGGAGAGGAGAGGAGAGGAGAGGAGAGGAGAGGAGAGGAGAGGAGAGGAGAGGAAGGTAGGTGATGAATGTTAAACATCTCGCCTAAAAGAAGGAAAAGAAGGACAAGAAGGAAGAAGGAAAAGAAGGACGAGAAGGAGGAAGAAAGATGGACAAAGGCAGAGCCAAAACGAAACCAGCGTGGGCCTGAAACCGACAGATGAGGAGGAGGAAGAAGAGGAGGAGGATGAAGGGGACGAGGAGGTGATGCATCCGGCAGCCACTCTATAAATACCACGTGAGAAGAGAAGTGGAGGATGCAGAGAGGATGAGACAACAGCGTTTATAGAAAGAAGAGGGCAGAGGAAAGGGAAGAGCGAATTCAGGGGCATGAAAGCAGTAAAAAGCTCCCATCGTAAATTAATGTGAGAATTCACATGTCAGGAGAATGGAGCTGGGATCTGAGCAAGGAGGAAAGCCAGAGGGGCCGAAGTACAAAAAGCGTTAACCTGAGAAATATGAGAACTGACACCAGCTTAGAATGTATGCGTAGTTACCTGTGACCATGCATACAGCCCTACTTGTCATGTAACAACAAGGTCATATCATTGCCTGTACTGAAACTATACTCACAAAGCCCCATTCCTACAGCCATGACCCACCCATGTCCTATAGCCACAGAGCATCCATCCAATAGCCACAGGGTCTTGGCTCTACAGCTACAGAATCTGTAGCTGTCAGTGGTGGAAAAATACCTGTAGTCACCTCTAGTGTTGTGGTGACATATTGTAGAACCCCCATATGACCAACATCCTCTATTACTTGCAGAAAATCAAGTTTGTAAAGGCTTACCCTGCTTGGTAGTAGAGTTGGCCTAGCTGTGACCCTTGTCCTATTGCCAAATATCTGCCCTGTAGCCACATGCCTATAGGCAAATATCCTAGTCCTATTCTGTAACCACATGCCTCAGTCCTATAATCACAGATCCCAATGCAAAGATCCCAGTCATATAGCCACAGAGTTTCAGATGTAGCCAAAGACCCCAGTCCTAGATCCAAACAAACACAAGTGTAGGCTACAAAGCACAGGGCTGATCCTCCTAGCTTCATTTAGGTTCTCAATTAGATTCTCTCCTCTAATCCCACACTGACAATGTTGACTGTCCTTTTATTGATGTTGTGAGTGTTCTCCCTGTATTTATGGACTAGAGTGCCTTTTTGGCATGCACTCCTCAGAGAGAGAGAGAGAGAGAGAGAGAGAGAGAGAGAGAGAGAGGAGAATAACAGTTGTGTCCGTGTGTGCGTGCGAGAGTGGACGCATGCATTTAAGTATAGACAAGTGAGCGGATGGCTGTGCAGTGTGCAAGTACATGCACAAGTTGTGTATAGAGCAGTGTGTAATCTAAGTGTTCCATCCTGCATCACACTGACTGTCCTGTGACTCCTTGTACCTCTGCTTATTTTTCTCTCTCCTTTTCCATTTATACTCCTCCACCACCCCTCACATTTGCCAATTTCCTTTTCTCTCTTCTTCCTGTACCTCACTCTCTCATCTCATCCATATATTGGATTCCACTCTGTCAACAGCTGGTAATTGATAAAAATGGTCTCATCCATATCCTTGCCCTGGCCATTATTCCTGCCGGCAAGCTGGAAGATCTCATCCAGACCCATGCACAGCACGCACGCACGCACGCAAACACACACACACACACACACGCACGCACGCACGCACGCACGCACACACGCACACACACACACACACACACACACACACACACACACACACACACACACACACACACACACACACACACACACACACACACACACACACACACACACACACACACACACACACACACACACACACACACACGTACGCTTACTGTATGGACTCCTTTTCTCTTTCCAACTCTCACACACATGAACTACAGCCCTGGCACAGAGGTCTCTGACCTCATGCAGCTGTCTGGCTGACGTATATAAGCCATCAGTCTGTATGTGGATGTGTTGTGATTGTAGAGCGACCCCTAATCCCCACAATATTACCAGCCCTCGATGCCCTTCCTCCTTTCCATTCTTCATTTCCTGTGGTCTGCCCTAACATCAAACTCTTGTAAGTCTAAGGCACTTTGAAAGGAAACAATGTGTCATACGGATGAAAGAAGAAAAACAATAAACATTAAATATAATTATGGCATCCATTCTGAGTCATAGTACTGTCTAGTGGAATTGACTCACACTTGCAGACAACCAGATGAAGATTAAGCTTACCCATACATAATATGACACACATAGTATTGTGTTGCTTACCAAAAATAACTGATTTTCAACAAGTGAAAAAAATTGACCATTTAAATTAAGCTGCCCAACCTTCACCTTTGCATGTAGAAACAAACCTTTGCTAGTAGAAAACTATTAAAGATAGTATGTTATTGGTATGTTATTGCCGTTTTGGTGGACAGTCTTGTTCAACAGGTGTGCATGGACCCCTTGCCCTCACACACACTCACAGGCAGTAGGCGCGCGCGCACAGGCGCGTGCACTCTCTCTCTCTCTCTCTCTCTCTCTCTCTCTCTCTCTCTCTCTCTCTCTCTCTCACTGTCTTCCCTCATTTCCTCACAGACAATTAAAGTGATGGTTATCTTAACCACTTAACCCCTATAGATCTACTTCGTCGTACGACAAATTGCAAAAATTGCCGCTTGATGCCTCGCATGCTGTGAGCTAGATCTGCAAAAAAGCTGATTTTTAGCATGTTTGACAAACTGATGTGAACTGATGCAAACGTAACAATTTTACTTTGATTTCTTTGTTTGTTTTCCACAAAATAATGTGGTTTAACAGTAGCAGAATGCTTCTGCACTACTCTCACTAAACAGTGCAGTGGGCCCACCATGCCATGGCCACGTGACGGCTGCTGTTCAGTGTGCATACTGGACATACACACACGATCAAGCTCTGCCATTTAATTCAACTCCTTGTGGAATCATGTGAGCACACAGTGAAACCCACAATGAAATGTTGGTTGAATTCCGTGTGTAGAATTGAACCAAGCACACCTTTGCTGTCCTCGTGGGGATCTTGTGTCATAGAAGTGCAGTTATTTCAGTCACGTCGTATGTCCCCATGTTTGTCCATGTGTGAAATAATATACTAAGTAATTGTGACCACACAGCAGAGGGGAGGGTGGGAGGGAGGGGAGACAGAGAGAAAGATTGAGAGAGACAGAGTGAAGGAGGGGTGTGTGTGTGTGTGTGTGTGTGTGTGTGTGTGTGTGTGTGTGTGTGTGTGTGTGTGTGTGTGTGTGTGTGTGTGTGTGTGTGTGTGTGTGTGTGCGCGCGCGTGTGTGCGTGTGTGTGAGAGAGAAAGAGAGAGAGAGATCCTGGCCGGCCCAAGCAGAATGCCTCCTCATTAAACTTTGATGCCGGTGAGCAGTGGGAGCACTAAAGAGGTTACTCACCACTGTTCACTCAAGGTTTCTTCATACCCCCCCCCCTTCCATACCCCCCCTCTATACACACACCTCCCTCTCCCTCTACTGTATCTCTCTAAGACCCTCAATTCACTTCCTGTCCCGCCCTTATATATGTGCAGTCTGCTTCCATCTTTGACTTGGAGTAAGTGTGAAAGGCCATAACCCCCCCCCCACACACACACACACGCACACGCACACACACACACACACACACACACAAACATTGTTCACACATCTCGAGAAGCGCCAGACCGGGCACCGAGGGAGTGCTCTGCCCGGTGTCAAGTCGGTTGGATAAGCGGGTGCTCAGAATTGCAGAACCGACCGATATGCCCGTAAATAGAGATCTGTGTGTATTGCAGAGGACCCGAGGGAGTGATGTGCAGAGCAGAAAGTCACTGCCCAGTCATATGGAGGGTCATGGCATTTTATACCAGGGTACATACATTTTCTCCAGGGATACACTTTCTAAAAATCGACCCCAACTTGGTGGGGCATGCATAAATGGTAAATGGTGCATTGATATAGCGCTTTTATCCAAGGTGCTTTACATAGATTGTGCATTACATTCACAGTTTTCACATGCACACATTCATACACCGACATATAACTCTGGGGATCGAACTGGGAACCTCACGGTTTTCCCATCTGGCCGTTCTACCGGCTACTCCACCCTTGAGCCATGACTGCTGCTCTGCATTTCCAACTTGCATTGTTCCCAAGTAGGCTTGTGCCCAACGGGCAATAGAGGAAGGTTTTTGAGGGTGAGAAAATTAATGTCATAATTAAAGGCTGAAGCAAAATGTACCATTCCAAGTGGAGTTACATTAATTCCTCCAAGTGTTGTTTTACAGTAATAAAAAGAAAAGAAAAAAGTGTGAATATTCAATCTAGCACTCTCTATTCAGAGAAAGAGGAATGTGCTGTGCTGTGAGATATTCAAACACTCCAGATGTCTGGGAAAGTGCAAACACTTTACTGTAACTCTGAAGGTGTAAAAAATGACCCATTGGCTGTTTTTCAGTAAGGTACTGATGCATATTCATCACATATATGCTATAGGCTACAGTGTATAAAAAATATACACTTTTATAGGCTGAGTTCATGTTTGTGTGCATGCGTGTTTGTGCGCACAGTCGGCCGCACACGTATGTGTGTCTGTGTGAGATCAAATAACCATGCAGTTACACAGACACACCATTATGCATTTCTAATTAACGAAATTTAACAGCAGGCAAATATGAAACACGTTTAAAAAAAGATACAGAACATCAACGACAGCCAGCAAACTGAATATTTAAATATTTCAGGAACTGCTTCCAAGTATGAGCTATTTTCAGACCTGCTCCATAATTCAACATTAGCATTTTCCTCCCAGAAACGTTGAGACTCAGCTAGCTCAGCTCAGAACGTTTTCTGTTTGTCTTAACTAGATGACACTTTGAGACGTTTGCTTTTTCTCAAGAGAGTTGATCTGGTTGGTGTGATGTTACTCGCCATGTGCTACAGCTAGGGTTGTCAACTACTGACCCCTGAAATGAAATAAGGGACTTCCTTACAGTATGTCCTGGAAAAATATGAGATGTCCAGAAGAATCTCACATATACAGTAATATGTACAGTTATTACAGGATGTTATAAGATGTGTGTCATTGATCGATTCCCAACAATAAGGGCAATATGTGTCCCTGATCAGTTCAATAAGAGACACGTCTTTTTGTGTCCAAATAAGGGACGATTCAGTATTTCAAGGGACGGTTGTTGGCAACCCTAAAGCACACTTTTGTCCCATTTGGAACATCTCCCTCTGCTATATAGCTCCAAGCTAAGGTCCCACTGCACCAGGTGCCGGCATAGTGCGACATGCACCCGCTTATTTAGTCAGCCTGTGGCCAGTCAGACCCCATCCACATGCACAGTACTGCTTCCGTAAGATTGCATTGGGAAAACATGGCACAGGCTGACTAAAAAAGCGATTTGTTTCAACCCGGTTAGATTTTCTTGCCCGCTAGAAAATAAAACATCTGAGAGCAGGGAGCCTGACCTTTACTTTTTGGATACAATGTGTGTAAATACAATAGGTAAGTGTGCATCGTGGAAAATATTGGCTGGTGTCGCACTATGCCGGTACCCAGCGTGGTGGAACCTCATCTCAGAACTACATACAGTGGAGGGAGAGGTTCCATGCAAGCCCCCAGAACGGCTGTCCAACGTTGAAGCTACCTACTGGCCAAAACTGGAACTGCAGCATGTTCATGGAGGTGGACGGACATTCAGTGACGTCCTGTGCGTAACGTATGTCAACCCTGACCTCAAATTTGAGACCGCTCTCAACTTCCGCTCACTCGAGCCATTGAGTTATAATGGTACTTCTGGCAGTCTTCTAGGTGCTTCAAAACGCCACTTCCATTGGAATGAATAGCGGGGGAATCTCTAGTAGCCTACATTGTCACGCCTATAGACAGAGTAAGCCTGATAGCAATGCTATATCCAGTTAACTTTAATCAATTGTCATTTTGGAAAATCTACAAGCTAGTAGATCGGCCATTTTCACAATTCATCGTAAAGCAATGTATACAGGGCTTAAGTGGTTAATGTTAAAAAAGTTAACCCAGGTGCCACATTGTCAACAGCTATATGTCAGTGGCTTGGGTGATGTTCTGCATGCAGTCAGCATTGACCTCCAGCTTCATTCCACATCTAGTCATGGGGTCACAGAAACCAGCTGTGTGTGTCAACCTCGGACAGGGACCCTGTCTGTCAGTCAACAATCCCCTCAGCACTGCAGCTGATGCAATTTAATAAATAAAGCAGCATGTAAAAAAGAGTGTCTGAAAGAGAGCCAGAGAGAGAGAGAGAGAGAGAGAGAGAGAGAGAGAGAGAGAGAGAGAGAGAGATGAGGGGGAGGGGAGAGGGAGATAGAGAGAAGGAATAGAGAAGGGACTGAACTAGTGTGTATATTCTTATAATATGAACACTGTGTCTGTGTGACATTTAATTAAATTCAGTGAGCTTTATAAAGTGCTACAGGGATGATGTCTTTTTGTAGGCCAACCCGGAAGTCATGGATTCCTTGCTACCACAGATTTCCAAAATAATCTTTACATTGGGTTTTGGCTCAATGACGAAAATAAGGCTTATTCGTATAAGGCTTATTATTATAATTATATATGATATTTATTATTTACATATTTTGTTCAACAAGATCTCCACACTAACTTTCGGTGATTTTAGAAGAACCCAATTAATACCACTTTCTTTTTTTACAAGCAGTTAAAAATAAGTTATACTTTCTAGCTTGTGTCAACCACCACAGACCTTATTTTCTGCAAAAAAAGATCCTTTGGGGAAAAAAGGCAGTGGAAATATATGACGAGGGAATCACTTCTTGGTTTTAGAACTACAAACTATTAACAAGCTGAGACAAACGCAAACTGCAACGCATAAAACCTGTATACCTTTGAGGCTAATCTGTATCTCTTATTCCTATATACTTTTTAGCCGTTGTTTATACTGTACCACTTTGACTGGGTTATGTGTTGGCTTATATCTTTATTCATCATTAGCTTTCATAAAGTGGTCGCTAGACTTCCTTTGGTCCACAAAAATGACAACAATAAAAACAGACAATAATTACGAATAATTACAAAACATTACTAAGCTCACAATGCGTCGCAATGTGATGCATTGTGAGCTTGTAGATCTGCTATTTATACAAATAAAATAACACTTGTAAATTGTGTGAAGTGAGGGGCGCTGTTATCATCATACATCATCACATTCCGGCCAATCATAATTGGCGTCCTCACTTTTCTGTCCTCTCTTTTTATCCTCAGCAAATCAAATCATCGCTATGGGGTACACACAAAGCTAGGCATAGGGAGGGGCTAGCGCCCCTTAAAAAAGCACACCTATGTGAACTGACCGGTGCACGCTGCTCAACAAAACCGCTGACACACACACACACACACACACACACACACACACACACACACACACACAGACAGACAGACAGACAGACAGACAGACAGACAGACAGACAGACAGACAGACAGACAGACAGACAGACAGACAGACAGACAGACAGACAGACAGACAGACAGACAGACAGACAGACAGACAGACAGACAGACAGACAGATAGACAGACAGATCCAGTCATTGGAGTGGTTAGGCACCGCTCAGAAAGGCACAACAGACATATAGTGATCAGCAAAGAAGCTGTCACTTTGAAGTGAATGTATGTCTGGTCTACAGACATGAAAATGACTCCTGATCAGTTCTGTGAACTTTGCGATTAACCGTAAATGTGCTCCCTCCTGTTATCTGTCCACAGTATTATAATACTTAAGCCTCCAACTCCCTCCCCTGTCCCCCTCCTCCACTTCCTCTCAGGGCTCTGATTCCTCTCGTTCTCAATGTCCAGCATAGGGCAGCCCAGAAACAAGCCCCTCTTGAAAGTGGCATGGCTCCCACTCAATGCTTCCACCGCCACTTGTACTGCTCTGTCCTGTCGCTGCACAGTGCACACCCATCCCCTCTATGGCAGGACTATAACACCTCTGCTTACTGTAGCAAATCAATAATTGAAAGATCTGTCTATATTTATAATTTTGGAAACATCAAAGGTTCTGTGGATGATAAGAGGCTGGGGTGAGTGGATTAAGCTCCTGCCTCACATTTCCTCCTAGTGTCTTGACAGTTCACTTAACACTGCCAGTGGGGGTCTACAGTCATGATAAAAGTCCATAAAGTGTCTGGTGTACTAGGCAACATCAGATAGCGTATCGGCAAAAAGAAAAGCAGGTGCTGCCTTCCCATGGCCTGGCAGGCTAATCATTAGCCCAGAGCCAACACTCATGGAAGGACAACAGGCCACTCCCATCCTGGGGATTGGGGTGATGGTGAGAGATACAGCTCTCATCCATCACTACCAGCTGTTCAGGTCTCAGGCCCTTAGAACTAGATTGGACTGCACTGTCACATTAGATGTTGAAACAAATATATGATTTAGATTTGGTTATGTACATTCATATAAGTTTGGAACTTTGCCATTCTTTTACTGTATAAACTTGATGAAATCACCAAATATCTTCACCCTTTTCTACAATCACATATCTTTGGTTATTTTACTAGCCTACTTCAAACCTAGTCCTATGGCACTGGGCAGAGCAATTGTCACGAGTTATGGTCATTTTAAGCACTCAAAACTGATGTAACACTACTGTAGCACCCTGCGTGCAATTTAAGCTTTTTGGTTTTACAATTCCCATGGCAGACCCCTGAACAGTGTCTGTGGCAAGTGTGGTGTGTATTGGAGCAACAGTGCGCCTTGGCAATGTATGGCCCCTGGGCACCCCTGACACAGTAAACAAGATGTACATTACAATGTGACCACTAGTGTGACTATTCTCATGGCAGACCCCTGAACAGTGTGTGTCTGTGAACATATAGGCCTATCATGTATTTGTGGGAAAGGTCAGTCTTACTGGTGAATGTCTTAGACTTAGTTTACAAGTCTGTTGCCATAGATAGACTGACAAAAGTAAAACATTTCTATGGCTGATGTAATTTTATTGGAACCCATGAGAGCAGATGAGTGCAGATCCCACTTGAATGTGTGTTTCCACCCCCCCCCCCCCCCCCCCCTAGATTAATAGTTTGTGGGTGTACAGTATCTAAGCCTATAGATAATAGTTTGTGGGTGTACAGTATCTAACCCTAGAAAATAGTTTGTGGGTGTACAGTATCATAAGCTATAGACGATATGTGAGGTGAGGGGTTTAAAGGAGCTTTCAACAAACAAACAAAGAAACAAAAAACAAGGCATTAGTTTTCATTACTATTCTTTACTTTTGGGCAAATAGTATTATTTGTGTTGAGCAGGAGACTTCATTCCTAACTCGTAATAGCGTGCTAATCCTATAATGCCTCATTTGTGCATGTCGTCTGACAGTGCAGCACAAAGGGCCACCTGATGTGGACCTTCATCAAACATTGACTTCAGTATTGAAACAGGAATGAATATACATTAAGACTATACAGAATAATTATAGAATTATAGAACCGATATTTTTTTGTTGGGATCATCATCTGGCAAAAGTTTAGTTAGTTTAGTTGTGTGCCTTCATCACTGAGTAAGTCTGTGATTCAATCCACAATGCACTGAGGATAATGTGGGAATCATGCCTACAGCCAATCCATACAAAGATACTGCCCCAGTCTATCAGTATCAACTATCTGAAACTGCTATTGAAATGTTCCCTATCTCCTTCCCCATGCTTACTTCAGTGTTGCCATATCCACCACCGAACATCATGCAACAACATATCAAGCTGTTACAGCAAGGCTAGTGTACACTGTCCACAAGCAACTGAACTGAATAAGGTTTTTTTTAATCACACCATTTATCCAACCGTGATAAGAGGGACCACCGCCATGTGTATAGCGTAGGTCTATGTACAGTACAACACGTGGTCAGTGTGTGAGCGCCGCTCACTGGCTGAGTATGGATCCCATCAATGATCCAGATGATGAGGCCATTATTGACTGAACCTGAGCAGCGGAGGTCCTCATGGAACATTAAATACATCACTTCCTTCCTCTCATATCAAGAAAGACAGACAGCCACCTGCTTTTCCAATGCTCCAATCAGGAAATGAAAATCGCAATTGTATCAAGTGGTAGGCTAATGATTGGCTAGGTCTACTGTCACATTATTTCGTATCCAGAATAAATCTAAAAAACATTGACACACCTTTTTAACAGCATTATAGTAGGCCTAGCTTTTTTAAACGTTTTTTAAAGCCTATAATAGCGGAATCCTTACAGGCATTATTGAGGTCCGATGGTCGCTGTCGGAAACTGACAGGTGGAGATCCCCCGAGACAAAATCCTACAATGTAACCCTCCCCTCACGATAGACAGAGACGACCACGGGGATGACAGACACACTATAGCACACAACAGCTGCTTCAAGCATGAACGAATGGACTATAGGGTTTGAGTATGACACTGGCTCGAAATTTCCGTCAAGCCTTACAAATACTCGCGCTATCAGTATCTTATGATGAGATTCTCAACCACACCCCGTTCACTCATGCCGTGGGTTGGAGAAATGACGGTCTCACGAACCGTCCGTCGAAGCGAGCGAGTGTATCAAATGGTTTGCCACTCGATCCACGAGCATCATTAACGCACGCTACAATGTCACGATGATTGTCCCCTCATAAAAGGGTCACATATCTTCCCCGTGTAAAACCTTTCGTCTTGCGTTGTTGACGAACCCACTTTTAGCCTGATACTGTATCTACATGTGCGTAAATGGGCTACGTTACTGAGAAAATATCAGCTAATATGGATACCGACCGACATGTGAAACTGAAGATGGCACAGCCTACTTTCCCCATTCACTAAAACGGGTGGAGGATAGAGAGGTATGATTCATCCCCAGCACCCCCCCACTGTCACACCCCGGCCATCACCACAGCCGAGCCGTGTCCGCGCTGCCTACACGCGTAACACTCGGCTGGCAGCCTGCACGGTGCACCCTTCAGAAGGGCTGTCACAGTATGGGCTATTATTTTAATGTATACGTGCTTGTGAATGAACATGTGTAGCTGCGTGGCACCTACACCTGCTACAATATGTGGGCCTATACGAATAAACAGGCCTAGCTGGTTGCTTTTAGGCTACTATATCATATCATATTATGATATGACCAGGTGGATATTTTCGAACCACACGATGGTCTTCGCGTCTCTTGGGTTAAATTATTCGAAGGTTTAATCTGCACTGGCATTGCAACCGCGGCAGTTTTACAACAATAATGACAACATGCACACATGCAGCACAATAGCTGTGAATTGTAACAGCTGTGGTGGGGAATGATGTCCACCAGAACGACAGACGACAGGTAGGCTGTAATGTTGGTACCGGTATGTTCAATTCAAATCGCTGTCATTGTCCAGGGATGCCTTTCTCTTGAATGGGGTAAATGCTTTACGCGTTTCAAGCTCACACAAACGAATTGCTGTCCTTACTTTAACATGGCATCTTCTTTCTCCTCTTCCTCTTTTTGCCGAACCATCACTGCCATGATGATCTCCCTCTCCTCCTCCGTGAGGTGGCTGAGGTCCGGCGTGTCCGGCATGGATGGCGGCACGGTGGGTGGGCGAGGGCCGCCTTGGGGCCCCACTGAGGCGGACATGTTTTCCACCACCACCACCCCTCCTTGGCGTGTCGTTTCGACTGACAGAATCCCGAGCGTTGGGAGCCACACCTCACGACATAGTCCACGGGAAGAACAGCAGCTGCTGCAGTTCTGGTGAATAGTGCAAACCGCTCATGGCTCCAGGCACCCACGGTTGTGCTTTTGTTTGTCCTCGGCTTTTTACCACTACTCTTGGCGTTCCCCCCACCCCCCGCCTGCCCGCCGCTCCCCTCCACCGCCGGTTTACGGGGAACCCATGTCCACTCCAGGAGCTGGCATGTAGCAGGCTAGGCAGAGAGACCCCTGGATTACTTGGATGATGCCGCCGCTGGACTCGAGTTTGATGTTGGGCGCTATAGGCGGAGCCCGCCCTCTCTCTCTCTCTCTCTCTCTCTCTCTCTCTCTCTCTCTCTCTCTCTCTCTCTATACTGTTAATGCACTACTTGCTACCGCTCTCTCTGAGAGTTGAGACTGAGAGATAAAACAGTTAACATCTTCCTTCCTTTAATGGAGACGCAAATGAAAAAAGGGGCCTCTCCTGCCAATGTGCTTTCAACGCTTTTTTATATAGTTATCCTTGAGTCCTAACCCCCCCTCTTTCTCTGTCTGTGACACACACACACACACACACACACACACACACACACACACACACACACACACACACACACACACACACACACACACACACACACACACACACACACACACACACACACACACACACACACACACACTCATTTCATTTCACCCCAGATTGAGAGTTGTGGTTTGGCTGTTTCGTTTATTTATTGCACATACATCTCATGAGTAGCCTATACAGCGTAATCTAAATGATAACCTGAACGATGAACTGAATCTTATGCTGTGTTGATTGTATGATGAGTATAGCTTGGAAAACATATATACTGTAACATCAATTAAGGAATGTTTATATGGCATGCTGCACGATCTAAAATGTATATGTTTTTTATTATCTTTCAAATAAACGTCATCAGTTTGTAGCCTAACACTCTCAGTGTTAAAATAACGCTAATCTGTTGTGTATAGACTACATGTGGGTGGATGCATCGTTTGTCGTTCATGTCGTGACTCGTGGGCAGTGGTACACTGCAATGTATACATTGCGGTGTATACTGCAATGTAAAAGTAAAAGTTCGGAATTAAAAAAGTAGAGAGAGAGTCAGAGTAAATACCAAAATTGTACTTAAGTACAGTACTTGAGTAAATGTATACTTTACACCACTGCTCGTCGGAGAAATTAATTAAATTCAGCACCATGGACAGCGGCACACCCTTCTGTCTTTTGGACAACTTCCTCTCCTCTCCACACTTTCATTCATTGCGTCATTATTTAGTAACTTCTGTGGAGAGAGTTTTTTCCCCCCCTCTTTTGCTGAGTTTGCTTATTTTTTACTCAAATGAGAAAACTTTTGAGGTGGACAGTAAAATCCTCAGTAGGCTATAAGTAAGACTATATAGCTTAACTGACACTATATCAGAATCAGAGTTAAACTGTGTATAGTTGGATGGATAGTCTCAGAAACCCAGACCTTTTATTGGATGGATGATGCACGGTTTATCGTAAGTGTCGTGACTCGTGGGAGAAATTAATTGGATTCAGCACCATGGACAGCGTCACATATTACCAACCGAACTTTAACCTATCGTGACACACGCACACACACACACACACACACACACACACACACACACACACACACACACACACACACACACACACACACACACACACACACTTCACAGGCAGGCTAGCCTATGCCGATCCAGTGATGCTGACACCGTTTCCTACCACTGACGTAATGTTAGGCTAGTGACTGAGACCATCCAGCAGATGGCAATAACCTACCTACTATCAAATCCATACGTCACCGAGGATGTGACTGTGCTGTGTTGACGTCATGGTTTCCCGTGCATGGTGCAGAATTTTGTCATCATTTAAATCGTGACTTACGACTACGAGCTACCATGTATGGCTACCAGACAGAATGAAAAAAGGAGCAGCAGCAGTGTGGTGTCTGCAGATGCATGTGCAGCTTATTATTACACACACATAGACCTGTTTCCAATTGAAATGTTCTCTTCGTGATTTACTATACTGATCAACTGGTCATTGGTATTTATATTATGACAACAGGCAAAAGATAATGCATTCAAAACTTGAATTAGGCTTACTAATTTTCATTGTGAAGCCATAGGTTATTGTCATTGTTTGACATTGGCTGTAGGCTGGGCCAGTGGTCTAAATATTTAGAATGGTCTATAAGTTGAAATGATTAGGCTACAGCTTTATACATATTAAGTAGCCTATATTACTTAAATATAATATAATACTATAATAACCTAATTATTATTATTATTATTAGCCAAAAGACGTTAATGCATGCTACTGAAGATCGCAATGAGGGTCCCTTAAAAAAATCTATTGCTTGCTCTTAATTGTTATATTCATGGCCCATGAGGTAATCCAAGCAAAAATTATTAGCAATTGAGCATCACCATAAAATCCAAGGGCTCAGGAAAGTGTGACAATTTATAATTTTGAATATACTGCCATCTACAGGTTATTAGGAAAAACTAACTACAGTGCAGGCCAGAGTGAAAATAAGACTGTTATTTATTTATTTATTTATTTTATTTTTAGATGAAAGGCACAGGTACAGGCATACAAAAAAATGCACATAAAACATAATTCAAATTCTAAAATTCTACAAAACTAGTGGCTTGCCCCTTGCCTCATTTAAAAAAATCCTATACCCCCAAACCCCAGCACCAACCACCGTTGACCAAAAAAAAGAGAAAAATAATGCTCGATTTTTTTTAAATTAACAAATTGTAAATACAAAATAAAAAAATAATCAAAACATGAACTGTGTTTTTATCTTTATTCTTTATTTGGATCCCCATTAGCTTCCATAAAGTGATCGCTATAGACTTCCTGTGGTCCACAAAAAAATCAACAATATCCTAGATTAAAGAATGTACTCTATTTCACTGTTTCACTGTAGGCTCTATAAAAAAAACAGACACCAAAACTGAAGCCTATATTAGAATTCTACTGTGAAATTTACGTCCTTAGAAATTCCTATAATTGGGTTCCATTACCAAAAGAAAACAATAAATAATATATGTACCAAGAGAGAGAATGGAGAGAAAAAAAGCACATGGTTCAAAAGTTAAGTCCCAAATACAAACATGCATAATTTGTCCTTGCAATCCAGATGTTGTAACAGGAACACAGAGGGTAGAGTCCCCTACTGAAAGGAAGCATTTCACAGTGTACAACATCGGTCAATATCGATGTAGGGCAGGCCTACCGGACGTTCCACATCCATAGTTAGAAAAAATTGAATTATTTAGCCCAGCAATAGTATATTTTATTATACTATGATATATGAAGGAAGTTCCTTAACAGAGGCTTTTATTAAATTATCAATGTATTTCGATTGACACCTACAAAAAGGTAGGAGAAGCAAGAAGCAAGCACTCAGATGAGTAGTTCAAAGTAATAAAGTCTCGGGTGCATGGTTCATCTACAATTGGGCCCAGATATGATGAGATCCAGTATGGAGCTACTTCTTGATGACATTCACCCTCAATCCATGCATTGTGCAGGACATCACGTTTCCACCACTAATTATTGATGTCCTCTAAATCCTCATCCACCGTACGAGACACCACCTTTCCATCCACGATCTCCTCGATCACTGTCCGTGTTCTCTTTTGCACAACAGCTGGGAGGAAAAGGAAAACAATTGAGCCAATATTGAACATTAATGTATGAAGAACGCTGCACTTCACATTCTACGTAATTAGCGACCCGAAGTGGCAGAATTAGGTAACTATTTTCATAATAGTGCCAGTGAAGAATCATTGGAGGGCTAATCTGATCTTGTATGATTTAATTCCCCATACCTGATTTAGATTCAAATATTGATAAAAGATTGATAAAACATTTGCATTTTAACTTATTAATCTTGCATAGCGCGGCTTTAAAAGGAGGGAGAGCTTTCCATTCCTCTTTTAGACTGTAGTCAAAGAGTATGAAACAATGAGAGGCCATCAAGTGTATAAAAGTGACTCTGTAACTCTCAGCTGTGACCATTGAACCATCTCTGACCACCAATATAACATTTCTGACCACCAATGTATATACAGTATATATATTATTTTAAGTAATATTTGCAACAAAGCTACAGTATGGAAGTTTAAAGCACAAGTGTAACTTACGTTTAACCTCCTTGACCTCTACGACCTTGACCTGCTGGAACTCGACAGTCTTTACAACACTTTTCCTGATAAAGGAGAAAAAACATACATTCAGTTTCCATTCGAATGAGAACAATTAAAATATTCAGACACAATACCTAGCATTCTTTGTTAACAATACAACATTATTACTAGTTGTCCTGCTTGTATTAAATAAATAAATAATTGATTCCTCTTAGACACCTTGCATGAAACTACTAATTGTATTGACTTGCGGATTTGCAATACGTACAGTACACTGCAAAATCCTGAGTTTTAATTAAACTCTGAGAGTGTCAGTATAACGTGGCGTCCCTATTTTGAGTATGTCGTGGTGTGGCACGTTGTGATCCTGTAGATCGCTTTTCGTTGTATGACAAAGTACACATAGGGCTTAAGTGGATTTCCTTACTGCACATCCTCTCCGTCCAGCAGTCTCCTGTACTCGGCAATCTCCATCTCCAACCTGGTCTTGATATCCAGCAGCCTCTGGTACTCAGAAGACTGCCTGTTGATGTCCGTCTTGACCTGTCCGAGGTCAGTCTCCAGGTTATTGACCATGGCCTGCAGATGGTTCAGTTGGAGCTGATATCGGCTCTCTGTCTCTCCCAGCTGGCTTTCAAGGGCTTCTTTCTACATGACAAGAAAAGACAGAGCAAGTGGGTATGACTGAAAAAGAGATATCAGAGAGTACAATGCACTTGGCTGGCTCAATTCTAACTCGTCTTCCTATCACTGACTTTCCTTGATTCTAACTCACCTCACATTCGAGCACAAAACCTGAGTGGTGAAGCATAACTCATGGGGTAGGCATGAGTATCTAACAGGTGATTACTAATTTGTTTACATTTTACTGTTGATTTATTTATGTCAAGACGTTAGACGTTTGTCTGTGTTGGCTGTCATGTCTGTTGTGGTGCTGTGCATGCGTGAGTGAGCACGTGCACCACTGCATATGTGTTGTCAGTCTTACCAGACTGTGTTGGGACTGCAACTCAATTTGCATTCCCTGGAGGGTCCTCTTGAGCTCGCTGATCTCGCTTTGTGAAGACTGGAGGCTATCTGTTGTGTATTCCACCACCTTGTTCAGCTCATCAAACTGCAAGAATGACATGATTAGGATTAGGAACAAATTATCAAGTTTCCTGTCTTTTTGCATAAAAGCTGTTTTGAAATTAATAGTTGGTCTAACCATGAAACAAAGTGAACACCAATATCTTGTACCTGTCCCTTGTACCAGGACTCCATTTGAAGGCGGTTCTTGTCAACGATGCCCTCATACTGATGTCTGATCTCTTCCATAACCTGGTTCAGGTCCTGCTGGGGAGCTGATTCCATCTCCACGTTCACAGAGCTGGAACTCATTTTGCCACGCATGACAGCAAGATCCTACAGGACACAGAGTGGTGAAGCTTCAGAAAGAACAGCTTCAGCTCCAAAAAAGTATTTACCTCTGTGCAAACTGTACAGTTTCCCCCCCCCCCCCTCCCCCACAGCACAGTTGGGGAGAAAAAAAGATTTTACTGTGCAAACAGTTTACTGTACAGTTTGCACAGCAGTAAATGTACAGTCTGCACAGTAAAATCTTTTTTCCCCCCACCAAAGCATTTGGCTTTCAGTGGACGTTGGGAGATCTTGTTGAAGAGAGACAGACAGAGAGACAAACGTGACCATTTATGTTAATTGTGGCTTTGGGACAATTCAAAACAGGTTCTGTGTGATCTGTTTGTATACCGGTATGTAAGACGCCACTGATATGTGGGAAAGTACTTACTTGAATATTATGTAAATAATACAGCTTAAACAGCAACTTGTGAGTAATACTTGTTAATAATCTTTTCTTTGGGACAAATTACTTTAATTATAAAGTCTTGTATGATGATTATGATACGGTAAAATCTTTTTTGTGATATGGTAATTGGACCTACTGTAGGTGGGATATTCATATTTTTTCCTGATCCTTTTTAGGGAAGTCAAATGTGCCGCACACATCGGCCCAAGGGAGTGTGGTGCCTGGCATCGAATTGGTCGGATTGCCAGTTGTCCAGAACCGCCGATCCGACCGATACGCCCATATAGGTACCGGTATACTGTATATGGAGATCCGGTTGTACAGAACCGCCGATCTGACCGATATGCCAATATGGGATAGAATGACTTCAAACTCGCCCGCGTATTTCCAAGTGGGAAGATGTTTGGATCGGCAGATCAATATGATTGATATTGACATCATAGACTGACTCCATATTTGGGAGGGACACAGAGACACAGATACAGAAATATCTTGGCCTTAAGCTCCGTTCACATTGAAGAAGCTGCTTTAAAAAGCAGAAGCAGAACTCAGAAAGACGCAGCTTTTTTTTGAGAAAGTGGGCGTGTACAAGGTACCTGTCACTCAAGCTGCCTGGACTGGCTGTCTGGCTTTGAGACGAGAGACGGGCAGTTTGAGCAGATGCGCATTTGAAAGTCTAAAATGTAAAATAGCGACTGTAGAGGAGACATACTTATATATTTAGTTACATCATAACCTATGTATGGATGAATAAATAATATAATCTTGGTAAACTTGTTTGTAAATAACCGAACGGACGGGATCTCAATCCCCCCGTCTTCAGTGCTCATGTCTCCCCCCCCACTCCGCTCTCCTCTCCCCCCTAGGCCACGAGCGAAACCCTCCTGGCATTGTTTTAAATGGCGGCTCTGTATGTAATGTTAATGTTGATTTAGAAAGAGCATACCGTAGAAATACAATTGTATGTATCCAGCACGTCGTAAAAGCAATTAAAACAGCTTATGTTTACGTGCGATTTCCGGACATTCAGTCCCAAGTCTCCCGTGGAAGGGAGCTCCTATCTCGGCGCTGTCTGAAATGATTCCCTCAAATAAATATATGCGATTGGTTTATCGATTCAGAACGCAGCAAACCAATCACAAAACATGGGCAACATATTGCATAAATAGAGGGGGTACATACAACTGATATAAAGGCTATTAATTATTTTTTAAAGGTATGATTCACGGTGCCCACGTTTCAACAATCAACATACAATGCAGCGACACACACACACACACACACACACACACACGAAAGTGGACCGACTTCTGGACCCTGTGGCCCGGCCCGCGGAGGACCCCCTAAGTTGAGACTGGGTGTCGAGGAGCGTACACCAGTGGTCAACACCCTGTGCTCAGGGCGAGGTCCCGCGACAAGGGCAATTAATTTTAGTGCGAGGAAACGTCCAGCAAATCGTCTCCGAGCACAGCTCTCCTCGGCGTTCCAGTACTAGGGAGTCGGGACTACTGCACTACGTACTGTGTGTGTGTGTGTGTGTGTGTGTGTGGGGGGGGGGTAAATAGAGGGGGTACATACAACTGATATAAAGGCTATTAATTATTTATTTTAAAGGTATTGATTGACGGCGCAAAAGCTTCAACATACTACCGAGAGACACACGAGGATCGGCACAGAAACGCTCTGAGAGCGGGCTGCTACTCCTCTCTTCTCGGGGAAGGTTTTGGGGAAAACTCCGACACAACTATTATTGTTTAGTTGTTTGTCTATCTATCTATATCTGCTAATTTATCAACCGTGTGTGTGTGCGTGCACTGTTTAGTCCACAAACAGTCCACAAGCGACGGATAGCGTTCTGGAGAGTTCAGTTCAATAGTCCATCCATAGCTTCGATGAGAACCGGAGGGGGGGGTGAATGCACGATGACTTGTCCCCAGAAACGTGACACTCGCGACGGCACACGGAACACAACCTGTTTTCACCGCTTCGACAACTTGTTTCTCATATAAACTTTAATTTCTATCACAAAATATGCTATGGTCTTGCCAAATATCCATTCATATTTCATATACAGCCCATATTCAAAAAGTTTATTTTTTAATGCGGACAATTGGGTCGGACAGCTTTCCAGAGGGTTTTCGGTTTTGTAAAATGAGCTCAACTCCGCCTCCTCAAACCACGCTGTGCTCTGATTGGCTACACGCAGATTTTTAAAGCTCCAGCTTTTAAAAGCTGCTTTAAAGTTAAGCTCCGGTGAGCAAAAAAAAAAGCAAAAACAAAAAAAAGCTATTGTTCCAGCTTTTAAACGCAGAAGCTGTTCAGCATAGAGATAACATGGGACGAAGAAGCAGAAGCTAGCTTCTGCTTCTTCGGTCTGAATGGGGCTTTAGTGTGCTTTCTTTTTATATGTGGGATTGTATTAGGCCTACTGTACATGATGACAAGGTTTGAGGGACACAATTCTGACAACTTTTGAGACACAGAAATTAAAGGCATGACAAACAATTCAAACAGGTTCTGCAAACAGATCACTGTTAGTATAAGAGATGCTTCACACAACACTTTACCGTACCTTACTTTCTATTGACTTTAATTGCTGAAAGGACTCAACCTAGGAATTAAAAAATACTATGCATGGTGCATTTTCATGCAGAGAAAAAAGAAGACAACCCGAATACTCTTAACCCATTTTGGTGTTAGCATCATGTCATGCTTTAGCTATTGAAAAATAGCAGATCTACAAGCTCATGGCGCGCTACGATCTTGTAGGTCTGCTATTTTCGAAAAATCGAAGAACGACTGACAGAAACATAGCTTTTTCAGAAAGCTGTCAGGATGTAGAAGACATTTTTAGAATCTGATCTCAGGTCAGGGAAAGATTGTTGAAAGTCACCTCTTCATGGTTCTTCTTGAGGTACACCAGCTCCTCCTTGAAGCCCTCGACCTGCATCTCCAGGTCTGAGCGGGCCATGGTCAGCTCATCCAGCAGCCTACGCAGTCCAGCGATGTCTGTCTCCACAGACATGCACAGTGCAGACTCATTCTCAAACCTGCCATGGAGAAAGGAACACAAAGGTTCATGTTACTGTCCTTCCTGAGAATAATACCAAACAACTCGCCCCTTTACCAACTCGCCTCGGGCGCACAGCCGGTGGAACTGTGCGGCCTGGTATTCCTAAATTAATCTATTCCTAACCTTAACCCCAGTAAAACTATGCCTAACCCTAAACGTATTTCTAACCTTATTCTCAGTAAAACAAAATAAAGAATGAAAGAACCACCGCACCGAGTGGGCGGCGTGAGGTCGGCGGAAAAAAGCGGGGGCGACATGGAATAGGGGCGATACCCTGTTACCCTGATACCTGTTTCCTTCCTGAAGCGATGTTGTAACCAATAATAAAATAAGATGGAACCTGCACAGAAAACCAGTTCTACCAGTTTCAATTATCAACTGACCGTTATGCTTCTGTGACAAAAATCCACTGAATTAGGATTCCAATGAAAAGGCGTTACCTTTTTATTGCAAGTTAATTGTGGAATCTTACTGAAGTGTGTGTGTGTGTGTGTGTGTGTGTGTGTGTGTGTGTGTGTGTGTGTGTGTGTGTGTGTGTGTGTGTGTGTGTGTGTGTGTGTGTGTGTGTTTTCGAAGTCTATCAGGAGTAAGTCTTTTCACTTACTTGAGTTTAAAATCTTCTGCTGCCAATTTGGCATTGTCAATCTGTAGCATGATGGTAGAATTTTCCAATGTAGCACTGTTGATCTGAGTTAAAAGACAGTGATTAATTGACAATAAATTATGCTTCTATACATTTGCATGACTTGACTTGCATTAATAAGATATACCTACAGCAAATAATTACAAAGTGACAAACCTACAGATATTAAGGCTATACATCAGGGGAACAAAGGGCAGTTGCAACTTGCAAACCCTATAATTAGGTTATTTTCCAAGACTGAAAACACAATAAACTATATAAGAAAAAAGAAAGAAAAACAACAACAATATTGGCTATATGCTTACAGTATGCTGCTGGTTGGCTTGAAAAAGTGGGTTCATTTAATATAATCTGTAGGCCTAAGTGATTATAGGCCTACAGATTATATATTATATGTAATGAAACGAAAAGCATTTTACATAGCAGATCTACAAGCTCACAGCTAGCTTCGGGCCGACACACTTGTAGATCGGCATTTGCACTAGGACTACTTATAAAACATTTATTTTCAAATTTATGGCATTTCTTAGATTTGTATACAAAATTTCTTATATGAAATTACATTTGATTTAGTTTTTAATTCACATTTTTTTAGGGTTTGTTTTAAAAACGCCATTGACAATGAAGGGAAAATTCGTCATATTGTCCCTCATTACGTCATATACTCTTTATTGTTAATATTTGTGTTGGCACAGTTTGTTTTACATCACCATTACATCACCTAATCAACATGAGTAAGACTTTAATATTAGCGCCCCTCACTTCACACGGGTGTGATTTTTTTTATTACGTGAAGAAAATGTATTGAAACAATATTGAAAAACAAAATGTGTCCGGGGGTCACGACCCAGTGTTTGGGAACCCCTCCTCCAGTCTCTCTCACCTTTTTCTGAAGGTCCGCGATGATCGCCTCATACTTGCTGTAGTCCCTGACAGCAGGTGCCTGATTCTCGTACCACTCACGGATCTGACGCTCCAGCTGGGCATTAGCGGTCTCCAGAGTGCGCACCTTCTGCAGGTAGCTGGCCAGGCGGTCGTTGAGGTTCTGCATCGTGGCCTTCTCGTTGATCCCGACACCATTGTCCCCTGCGGACAATGCACCGGCCAGGTCAAAGCTGCTGTTGTTGGTCCTCCCCAACGTGGAGTAAGACACGCGTACATTTCGTCCCCCCGCTCCACCGTGGACACTTGGCGACCTCAATGAACCGGCTCTGGAGTAGCCCACAGGTGAGAAGGACACGGGCATAGCAGATTGTGTATAATTGGAGCGATATGACCTGGTACTCATGGTGCTGCGTTGAATAGCCTTAAACCGACCGTTAAAAAACCTGTCAAACCTATGAATGGTATATGAGTAATGAGTTTAGTGAAGTACCTAGCCCAAGGTCGTAGAATTTATATTCCTGAACGAGAGTGGGCGGGGCTGAGAGACCGACGTGTAGTGATGCTGATGCACACAGCCTGACACAGGTGTGTCACACTCACACTGGGTGTGCGTGAGAGCCAATAATAATCTTTATGGGTCCGTGGGTCGTCATGCCAAACTTCATGTCACGGCAAATATTAATAGGGGCAAAATAATGTGACACTAGCCGGCGAGCTATGCCTGCTGGTCTTCATGCTTAAGCCAATTGACACACTTTGTTGTGCCATGTTTTTTATTGATAGTATTGGCAGAGGGAGAGTAGCACCAAGGAAAATATAGGTTACACAATCGTGAGAGAGAGAGAGAGAGAGAGAGAGAGAGAGAGAGAGAGAGAGAGAGAGAGAGAGAGAGAGAGAGAGATATTGGCTACTTTGCAGTGCAGCCAATTAGTAAAGGCTACCGTCCATGTGAATCTAAAAAAGTACTGACATAGCCTCATAGGCAAGGTATATCCTTATTTAAGTCATTAATAGCTTCTTATTTAAAATGTATACCCATGCACAAATTTGTTGTGTGTTGACTGTGTGTGTGTGTGTGTGTGTGTGTGTGTGTGTGTGTGTGTGTGTGTGTGTGTGTGTGTGTGTGTGTGTGTGTGTGTTCCTGTTCTACCCTGGATTTGAACCCCAATCAGCTGCACAAGTGCTGAAATCTAAATTACAGTTATTTTATTCATAAAAAAACCAGGGACTCATTTGAGACTCATCCAAGGAAATTACTAACACAAAAAAACAACTGCTTTCATTTTCCTGTGTTAGCAGGCCCAGGCTGTTGGTATCCCATGGACCATTAGGCAAGCATGTATTTATTTCAAATTTATGCTCCCAAATTTTTACATGATATGCCATAGGCTCCCTGAACTTTTGGAGTTTTAGGTTGAGTGCCGTTTCTACTACAAACTTTGTTGATAAGAAAGTCTTAAGAAAGATAAGAAAACTTTGTTGATCCATCTTTTATTATAATTTTTACCTGTGATCTTTCAGGATCATTAACATGTTGAAGCTTGCATTTTATTTCATCAAGTTTATTACCTTGTATTCAACACAAAACAGCTCAAGTGGTACAATCTTTAATTTACTGTAGCCGATACTGAATACATGTTTTCATTGGGGAAATTATACACAGCAGTTTTCATTGGGGCGTTGTTGAGTAGATTTAATGTCTGTTATTGTGATGTTGCACGGACAGGATCATCACTGACAACAAACTATTCATGACAAATATATCACACGTCTGTTGTTAGAGCCAAATCACTATAGTGGCATAAGTACTACAGTTAAAGAATACATCTGCTAATGACAGAACGTTGGTTTTCTATAGAGCACCTGGCCCTATTCAACTCAATATGTAGCCTACTTTTGAACCAAAACCAGGACTACGATCTCAATCAAAACATGAATAGATGCTTCCTGTGCCACCTTTTAATCTGTCAACAACTCTCTAATCTGTCTGTCCTGGACCATTAAATCGCCTTTCAATTACTGTTTACAAGAAATACTGTAGATTAAAGGGTTATCTACGATTAGTCCTCATGTCATGTCATGATTTTTGGGGGATCAAAGTTGGTCTCTGTTAGCCTGGGCACCATTTCATTTAGGTATCCTGTCGGGAGAGGATGATATTGTTACGTCATGTTGTAGTATTGTTTTGTAGTCGACAGGCAGAAACAACAGGCGGCAACTTCCTTTTCCCTCAAACCGATTTTTCTCAATAAAAGCTAAAGGCTACGACAGCCGTGACATCACGCCTTGTGACATCACACTTCCATATATGGTCAAGCCTTGTGACATCATGCCTCCATCTCCATATATGGAGCTGACCTGAGCTGACATTCCATATGTTGACCTTCCCCATCTGTCCTTCCTCTTCGATGTCTTCCTTTTGACTGATACCTGCCCATTTAAACTCTAGGCGGGGCTCTGAGTTGCGGTGCATTCAGGATGGAGTCATGTAATGTTTCACCTCTAGGCTCTACCACTCATTCTTGGATGTAATAACATCAGATTAAGCCTTGAGTAGTTGCACCAACAAGTGTGCTTTGTATTGTATGATTCATTTTACACAACTGTGTCATGTGAACTTGACCTTTTTTGGACGATTTCGTAATCATTAATGCCAAAATAAATTCCCATGACTTTGATTCATCATAATTGCGTACAATTAACGACGACATTGTCAGCTTGTTGTTAACAGACACTCAGACAGTTAACACCCGCAGATCAAAGATGATTTGGCTTTAAATGACTGGCAGCTATTATTTGGTTAGGGGTTGTGTGGAGGTGATGAGCAGGTAACACTATGTGCTATGGGGTTTAGGACACGTTGAATAACCATGGCTTCAAAGGTACAGCTCCATTCACTGTACAGTAATTGCGGCATTTAGGCATCCATTTCTGTACTGATTGCAGACTTTAAAGAAATTAATAATAATGATTTATTACAGACTCCTGAGGATATGCTTTCAAAGTGACACAAACAGTGCCAGATTGACAAACCTTAAGCCAAATTTATACAGTTGAGCAGAGATCTAACAGTGGCTAATGGCATGTTACTGTGGATCAGCACAGCAGCATATCCTTCAGCCAGTTCTGCCATCATCACAATAGTGTCGCCCACCAGAAGTATGTGCGTCAAAGTACAGCATAAGGCTTTATATGTATCTTTTATTTTCTTCTCTTTCATGCAGTTTTAGTTTAACAACCAACGAATAGTACCGTATAAAACAGTGACCTTCTTTGTCACTGAATGACCGATGAAGAAATACTCTACACCCTTGCCAATACCACCAGGCATCCTGGTGACCCTTCCATGCTTCCAGCGGCCTGGTTGGTACTGTACCAACTACCAACCATGCCATGACTTGTTTAGCCGTTTGAAGTATGTGCCCATCCTATCCCCACACACTCACACAGCAGTGATTGACAGCTTACTGTGACACGCCTAGTGTAATTGTTTTTGTGAGAAACAAGCAGACCGTCAAACCCAGAGGTGCTTTGTGTCAAAGCAGATTATGACTGTGCATAATAGTTTTCCAGGATCCCTCTTAGTTTGTACTATTTGCCTCTTCTCTAGAGGGTATATATTTTCTCATTTTTCATGTATAATCCTTAAATGTTTTTAGCCTTGTTAATGGGAGGGCTCTTAGAATGGCAATGTACAGTTGTAAATGTATAGATTAATACAGGGCACCTAAACATTGTGGACACCTAAATGTTAAATTTGACATTTTTTTCTAAAACGTAAAATAAATCAAAATAATAATAAATGTATGCTTTGGAAAATTGTCTGAAATAATGTAAAATATTGATTTGCAATGTGCGGTACATCATTATCAGACCTAAAGTAACCCTTCAACTTCTTGTTTATGCCCAATTTGGATCTGTTGTAGAAATATTAGGCCTTAAATGTCAGTAAAAAAATCATATAAAATGTTAATATAAAATAAAATGTATAAATATAGATATTTTTGTGCCCAGGGTTCTCAGGTGCCCACTAATCCGGTATTACAATACCTGTATTACCTGTATTCATGTCTCTCCATGGTGCCAGTCGTCAGGTAAAGATAATAATATAGCCTATGGGCAGTGCCCAAAAAAACACTTTACATACAGTTAACTGTATATTGCACATTGAGTAAGTAACGTAACAAATGAGTATTCCTTGCTTGCTTGGGGGCGCACCAGTATGCTTAACTTAAAGGTATACATTTCACCGCTGGAAGAAACTTCAGTGACTCAATGTTAATAGTATTTGTACTTGTAGTAGATAACAGTAGCACAATTTGAAATTTGCACCCTATGGCCAGAGAAAATGTGTTTGACTAGGGTTTGACTGGATTGCTGAATTCCTACAATGCCCATAATGCTTTAGTGCACTTCACCTCCTTGTGGAGGTATGACTTTGTAGTCCAGGAAGGAAGTGAGACCACATTTTCATGACAGGTATTTGGTCATGAACATGGCATCATGACTATAATATATAAGAAAACATATTACAAACATAAAAACCCCAGGAAAGTGTTTCTTGTGTCCTAAACATCATTAAAATAAGCTCTGGTTGCAAAAGGGGTGAAGTGGCCCTGCGCCATGCTCAGGCCAAAAATTCCACTTTTCTGTACAGTACACAGTAAATATAGCAGCATGACCTCTAGAGGACACTAGTACTGCTTTTACTGTAGACTTGTCGTATTCACATTACTTCAACAACATAAACCCTATTTAAAAAGAATTGCAAATATAGAATTGCAAAAATACAAATATAATGTTGAGTATAATAAATAAGACAAGATGGGGGTTTTTTTTAAATGTCGCCTACTGTATAATATTAATTTATGTTTATTTATCAATATATACAGCCAAGATGACAACACCAATGAATAGAGATTTGATTTGAAACCAGATGGGTCAATCATGGATTACGTCTTCATAATGGATACTGTTGCTGTGTTCAGCTGTTTATTTCCGCTGTCTGTGGATCCTACTGGAGCATGGCATGAGTCAAATCCTGTTTGTTTACAAAATAGACCCTTCTCAGAGTCCAATTTATTGACAGAATTTTGTATCTAACATTTACTGTAGGTCTCAGGTGTGACCGATTTGTTTGGTAGAGATGTGCTGAGAAGTTACATTCACACATCAATGGTGGCAAGCTCACACCGACCAACTCATTGCATGGATGCCATCTAAGAGAATGGGTGGGTTAGCATATGAGTTTACATACTTTGCACACTGATTTGTATACTGTAGTTTAACTGACTTTTACATCTATATGATTTACCTATGAGATTCAGTCACACAGGATTATAGGAACATACAATTTAAAGTGTTTCTCTACACTTTGAAATGGAAAGATAGTCATCATGAGTTTCAATGCCTTTGATGTTTCTGTTCTAATCCTGATTTTATACTGAAACAACTTCTGTCATGGCATTAATTGATGATTGTGTAATGCAACTGAATGCAATGTGCCGTAGCTAAACATAAGTAAAGAGTTTATTTTACAGTAATCCTTTAGCTGTTTTGGATTTAGACTTACAAATGGGGATTTAAATTGCATGCATGTATAGTGATATCATGCACAGACAAAACCCTAGGGGTATTTTTTACTTTACTTTACTTTTCTTTTTGCCATAAATGCTACATTGTGCTTTAGGTATGTGTTGTTTATATCCAGTTTCCTCACATAGAGCTAAGAGGCATCATGTGAGGAATGATCAAGGAGCTCCCTAACGACCACCCTTAAGGGTGATTTATACCATATATACCATTATACCGAAATTAGCAGATCAACAAGCTCACAACATGTCTCACCGTAACACGTTGTGAGCTTGTAGATCTATACCATTCTCGGTGTGCAACACTGGTGTACGGCTAAGTACAAATCCAGCCTTATAGACCACATGCAAAGGAATGCAGAGGTCAGGTACAAGCGGTCTACGTAGCACCACAGAGAACTGTTATGATAGTGCTAAACGTGTAATCTGAGGTTGGCTTGTTTTGGTTTCCATCCACTGACTCTCACACCTATCAGGGTTTTGATCCACTTAGAAACTGATATTATCTTAGAGAACAACATTTTACATTATCTACAGAGCATGTTATCTTACCGACCTATCATGTTCACCCCTCCTTCGTGATTCCAGTCAACTAGTCACTGCCTTTGTTGCCTTAAGACCCCACATTTAATTCCCTGACGCAACACTGTCGTGCGATGGATGCTTTCTTGGAGTGTGTGGGAGCAACATACGAGCTAGAAACTGGCTAGGTTGCATTCTCAGCAGAAATCATCAGTCCCACACTGCTAACAGAGCTGGCTGCAACGCCCAGGTGTGTATTGTTCCAGGATTTTAACGGCAACTGTTATTTTAATCATCATCAGAACCCCATAGGTGGGGGCACTGTTCTGAACGGGTGTGTGAGAACCGTGACGGTAAGTGCCCTGACAGGCCTGCATGGCCCCCTCAACTTGTTTTCCGAAGTGTGTTTTTCATTTGCCACGGGTTATCTTTGTGCCTGACTTGCCGGGCACAGCAGTTTTGCCCAATCTTCTACCACTCAAAATCCCTCGCTACTGTCTGATGATGGGCATTGTTAACTGTAACTGTCTATGGGCATAGTAACTGTCCCTGCCTTGTGTATCTCTGTGTGATGTTGGGCATACTGTAGTAACTGTCCCTACTACCTTTAAGTATCTCTGTCTCAGACAACATACTACTACTCTCCTGTTGAAACTCTGAGAGGGACGCAATATTTGTAACATAATCAAGTGCACGCTTAGAAGGATGCTCAGTACTGCAATTCACTCAGTGAATACATGTAAATCGTAGGTCGAACCTGTTATATATTCTTCTTTATAAAGGTCTTTTGAGTTAAAGAAAGCAGGATATGCTGTAGGACAATGTGTTGACTTTTCATGCCTTCTGTCAAGGTGTTTCTTTTGTTTGTTTATGATTTAAAGTCATAAAGTAATTTTACATTCTCTCTGGCTTATTTTGAATGCCACACCCCAGCCTGTCATCTTATCATTACATCTCATAATTACTGATTGTTGTTGTTGTCTGCGTTGAAGTCATATTTTGTGGTAAGTGAGATCATGTGATACTGGAAGTGCCGTGTGCACTCTCAGAAAACTATAAATCACTATAGCAAACCAGCAGTCGTAAACCAGAGAGGCGGATGCATTTGGTATTTGGAAAATAATCCCCTTGTCCCAGACAGTCAGACACTCATGTTCTCAAACAGGGCAAGACAGTCATTAAGTAATGGGTAACTCTGCATGAAGTTCAAGGTTCAGCATAGCGTTTGTTTAATATGAGCAAATTAGTTTTATAATTTCATAATAAATGTCTTTTGTAAACAGTACACACACACACACACACACACACACACACACGCACTTACGCCCGCATGCACACGCGCACGCACACGCACGCACACACACACACACACACACACACACACACACACACACACACACACACACACACACACACACACACACACACACACTCGCACAAACACACACACACACACACACACACACACACACACACACACACACTCACACACACACAGGGTACTGTTGCTGTGTGTCCCCTAGCATTCTCTCCACAGCTGGTGTTGCTGCCCGTTTGAAAGCCACTCAGTAATCCTGGATCAGTGAGTACAAAGGGTGTCCGACTGCATGTGATGCAAGCACTGTGTCCAGCGTTTACCCCACTTCTCTTCCCACTGCCAAAGCAGGCTGTCATTGAGGATGAAAGTCCCTGTCGTGGCTGAATGCTGACAGCCATGACAGGCTACTAGTAAAAGCAAGTTAACAGTGGCTGATCCTTCCTCTGTCTGTGGCCCGTCTCAGGATCTTTCCCATGGGTTGGGAAACTCGGGAAGCGTCCACCGAGTTGGCTCAGAGGAATGTGGCTAATATAAGTCTGGGACACGAGCAGTGGTGGAGGATCGGCTCACAGTGACCAGGGACCAGACTGGGGGACTTTTGCTGCTGCCTTCCCAGTGCCACTCCACACTGCACGCTAAACTGGGAGAGATAGGCCACGTTGCCTCAGGTGAGCATGACTGGGTAAACATTTACCCAGTAAACACCTCTAGGACTGTTATCAAGTGATACATGTAGCTTACATTCTAGTTGTCAGGGTGCAGCCTGTGAAAGCTGTCATTTTAAAGTTGCTGTTTAAGTCGCCGCATGAAACATGTCAGCTGCACCATTGCATGTGTACGTAGTATGTACTGTGTGTGTGTGTGTGTGTGTGTGTGTGTGTGTGTGTGTGTGTGTGTGTGTGTGTGTGTGTGTGTGTGTGTGTGTGTGTGTGTGTGTGTGTGTGTGTGTGTTCGACATGCTTGAGTATCACTATGTGCCGTTTTATTTCACTGCAAAGGGTAAGTAGTCATGTGACTTGTTGTGAGTATATTGTATTGTGTGCCTGCAGTCTCAGGTTTCCATGGAGTTGATTGAAGACTGTCGTTGTACCATGAGGGGTCTCAATGCTCGACTTAGGGGCTTTCTGGAGCAGGTGACCAGGATGCAAGAGGCCAACCGCATGCTGGAAGGACAGATATCAGAGTGGGGAAAGAACATGCCACATTCCCAGGACTGGAGCCAGCAGGAAAGAGTTGTCGAGGAACTCCGTGCCCAGGTGAGAATAGCGTCTATTGACTTTTAAGATGAGGAGAATATAATTACGTTCTGTGTGCGTCTTAATAATTGATTAAACATTTGGCTGCTGTATAAAGAACATAGCATTAATTTATTTTGTATTGTTTGTAAAGTATATCAGTATCACAATACAGCAACATGGTTGAGGAGTTTGGAAAACTGTTGTGGAGCAGACGTGATCATTAACACTTTGTTATCATGCTTATTCTGTGTTCCATTACATTAGCTCTTAGTTTGCAGACAGAACTGGTGTTTGTAATTGGATGACAATGAATGATTGCAATCAGGAAACAGCAAACATGCATCAACAGATGCATGTTTGCAACAGTCTGTTGAAAAATTTGGTGGCTTTGTTCACACAATACATTATGATTTAATTTCTCCCTTTTTTCATTCTGATATTTGAATTGTTCTGAATTGTTGATACTAGGAAATCTGCGTCGCATAAACACTGGGACATCAAAAGGGCCTGAAATAGAACTGCACAGAGTGGACAATAGCAAAATAATAAACAGAATGATCTTTACAGTAAATAAAGCAATTGATTCCTCGCCAAATTTATAACATCAAATACAAATCTACCTAAAAAGGAAATGCGTCTTTCCGCTGTGGACAGTGGATGTTTTAGTGTTCTTGTGCTAAATATACTACAGACGGAACGGAACCTCACCAAATCAGAATCAGAATCAATCTTTATTGTCACATCACAATACAAGTAACATGGGTGAAATTCTTGGTTGTGCAGGCTCATCATTGCAGTTAAAGAGAGAAAAAACATCATCATCATTTAGTTTCTCTAGTTTCTTTGAAAGTGTCCATGTCTCGGAGCCATAGAGTAGAATCGGCTCAACGGTCGTCCTAAATATTTTTACTAAGCTGGGATGACCAGATCTTATGCATGTCATTGCAGGCTGACCAGGCCATACCCTTCCTAGTTTGAAAGTCCAGGTGCATAGTACATGACAAATCTACATGGTACAATATGTATGCATATAAAAGTAGATGTAGCCTACGTGTATATGTGCAATAGCCTACAGTAGAGGCTATGAGAAGTGCACAGTTATGCTGCATTCACATGGAATCAGGCAAGCAGTAGGCGGCAAACGACAAAACCTGCTCGATGGCACAGAACGGTAAAAAGATTAAATATTTTAACATTGATGCCATCTGCCGTTACCGTCGACGGTTCTGGCTGCCGGGCTGCGGTGCCGTCCTGTTCCGTTTACCGCCCTGCTCCCGTCCACTAAAATGAAGATGGTTTGCCGTCTACCACTTGCCTGATTCCATGTGAATGTAGCATTATATTAATTAAGATACAGATACAGTGATTTGAATTTGGCAATGTACATCCTAGTAGTTCATGTGCAATTATGATCACTCCATGAAGGAGTCAATAATCAAAAGTCAGTAGCAGACCTTAAGTTCTCATATGGGTGTCAAGCTTGGTTGTGGAGCCTACTTGCACAAAGGACTGGCCAAAGTGCTTTGTGGTTTGCCGAGGATGGATGATTTTGTGGCTGAACGTGCTCCTAATCTTCGCTAGCATAACATAGAGGAGATGGGAGTGGTTCTCCAGGATAGCAACCAACTTCCTCCTCGTCCTCCCTTGTCTAACAACACACTGAACACACGGAAGTATCTGAATCTACTCAGGAAGAACAACTTCCTCTATCCCTTGCTGCAGGGGGGGGGGGATCCCGATCCCTGTCGTTTTATGTTCCTTCACAAGCTCTTGTGTGTGTGTGTGTGTGTGTGTGTGGGGGGGGGGGTCCCCCCAGATGACAGTGAAGTGAGAATATAATTAACATTAGCCAAATTGTAAATAAAAATAATATACCGTAGGAGGCAAAGAATTTGTCTCGCAACATGTCAGCTTGCTATTTTCACAACATTTATCTGTGGAACCGAGTCAATGCCTCAACATCTACAGTACAATTCCAAGTACTTGTCAGGGTGGGAGGGTTTGAGAATCACTGCCTTACTGTAGGGTCTCAGTGTTACAGTTTATTACTACTACTCCACCTCCTTCCCTCAAATAGTGTCTTACAACCAGCATCACTATAGGGCTCTATACTCTTCCTCATTGTCAGACATTATGCAGCTGACAATGTCATCTGAGAACCTTTGTAGGTGGCACGTACTGCACTTGAAGTTGATGGTTAGACGTAAAGAGGGTGAACATGAAAGATGACAGTGTTTCTCCTTGGGGAGAGTGCCAGTGTTGCTCCTTGGGGAGAGTGCCAGTGTTGCTCGCCAGCGCATCAGACGGGATGCCCTGGCCTGCAGTGCAGTCTGATGTACTGTGGTCTGCTGGTGGCGTTGTCAGCAATTCAGGCCCTGAGGCCTCTGTTCTGCAACACTGAGACCCCTTTTCCACCAGTTGGGAACCGATTCAGTTCAGAACCAGTTTTTAGTCTGTGAGCCAGGCCTCCAAAATTGGAATGTTAATTATGAATTGAGTGTGCAAAACCATACCTATACTACATTGTTTATAGGATCAATATAAGTAAATTAATATATGATAACCCTTCCATATATATGTTTCTCCATATTTTCCTATATAATGCCACATTTGCATATTTAACATTTTAAGATTTGTAAAACAATAAATCATTGTCTTTGTGTAAGTAATCAACTGGGGAAGTTTCACGGTGATAACCATGTAATATAGGTATTGTTTTTCCCACTCAATTCATAATTTCCAATTTTGGAGCTCTGGCTCATGGACTAAGAACCAAAAAGAACTGAACCGGTTCCCAACCTCAGAGCGTTTCATTTGGCCAGTGGTGTTTGAAGGGAAGTTGAAGAACATAACTGTTTCTGATGGTGCGGCGCAGCCTCTCGGGTGTGTGTAGGCTGTGTTTGTAGGCTGTACGCAGCCTCTCAGGGTGTGTGTAAGGCGTAGGCTCCATGGAGCAAGGACATGATGACCTTGCCTGCAGGAGTCCAGGAAGTCACTCACTGCGGCAGCTTGAGGTGCTGCTGAACCAGACTCTCAGTCTCAAAGATCTTTACGTGTTACTGTACATCTGAGAAACTCCCCTGTAGTCAGTGAGAGCACTTCTTGAGAGCCCTGGGCCTCGAGGGCACCCTTTTTGGGTCTCTTCATCTTCTGTTATTTGTAAACATTTTACGTAAAAGCTTATTCCTGATGTGGGGGCCAAATAATCATCAAACTGGTGAATTAAGTGGGAACTCAATAATGTTATGTTATATAATGTTGGATTAGAGAGGTAGATCATTACGTTTTGGTCTAAAGCAACAACTGTCAAACAGAGAAATTATTAAATCCTAAGCATTGTTAAACACAATAAGAAATGTGGGCCTCTTTATAACATCAAAGGCCATTCCTCTGTTAGTCATATCACTATGTTAGTCGACCATTAACGCAGGCTATTGACTGCGTGCGTTTCACATGAGTTGACTTGAGGGTTTTCCCTGATTTATCAACAGGCGTCATATTTCTGACCAGACCTGACTTCTTTATGATCTGTAATTTCAGATAATTACTGCTAATCATTTTAATTAACTCAGAATGGCTTGCATGTCTGCTATACTTTTTTCATCTGAACAATGCCTCATGCCAATGTCATCATCACCTATCTTTTTAGCTCTGGTCCATAGCCTTCTACTGCTTCGTTTCTGCCCTGCAGTAAGGCTATGTGACTTTCCGTTTTAAATCTCAAATCGAAATCAGACCAGCCTCTCCTCTTTGGTGGAAATCTCACGAACGTTTGACCTACTCACCAATATTAAGACGGGTTGTGTCAATACAAAGCCTACTTTCCTTAGTGGACGCACTCTGAGTCCCCCACCACATGTATAAACGGTACTTTTTGGCCAGAAAGGGATTTTTTTTGTGGTGGGGGGCTCAGATTTTGTTTTAGTATTTTTGCTTTGGCAGACTTTTTATGCAGGGCGTGGGAAATAAGGCAGAATGTTTTGTTTGTGTAAAAAAAAAAAAAGGAATATCAACAAAACAAATCTGTTTATTGTACACAATGCAATATTGAAGCAATGTTATGGTGTGTCCTGTAAGTCCATGTGGGCTGGGCGCCTTTGGTGCATGACACAAAAATAAATAAATCTATCTCTATCTATCTGTGGTAATATCACAGGCTTGAACACGTAGATAATTATCTTAATAATGTTACTTTTATCAATTTGTTTAGAATTTGAATACAGTATGTTGCTGATATTGACTACAGTGCCATGCAGCTGTCTAAGACAGAGAGACAGATGGACAGAAAATTGGGAAAAATGTACAAACCAACTGACCGGCCGGCCGAACCTCTGACATTGCCATCTTTAAGCTGCTATAGCAAAGATAAAATATGATGGTTACTCTCTCCTCTGTGTGTGTTAGGTTGGTAAGATGCTGATGGAGAATGCACAGCTGGCACTGCAGTCTGATAATATGACTTCCAGAGCTGCAACCATCCAGGCCAGGTCAGTGGTCTTTGTCTATTTGGGTCAGGATAACAGCAATCTGCAAAAAGAAAAGGAAAAGAAGCGCTCAGATCAGTAAACCAATAGGTTTTCGACCTGCACCCACCCCTCTAGACCAGAAACCACACAGGCTGGAGCAGGCTAGGATAACAGCAACCTACTGTACACCTTAAACATTGTTTGATGTCCCGTATCTGCAGGACTTAGGAGACCATTTGAGTCCCATGTTTCATACTAGCGACGAGTCGTGGGATTGGCTATTCTTGTTAATTAAATTAAGAATCTTTCCTTGTGGCGTGGGTATTTGTGTTCCCTTATGGAAGGTCCTGGCAGAACAATGCAGCAAAACCCTGTAGTATAGCAGAGTTCGACAGGGACACCCAAATAAAAAGAGGACTTACCATGCCATTACATGCTTGTCCTTAAACAGTTCCTCGCACTATGGCTAAACAGTACCTCATAAAACGGTCAAGTCAATCTCAATGCAGTCCATTCTCAGGCAGTAACAGACCTCTTGAATAACAATGAAATGCTTCCTGTTTCCAAGTGCAGTCAGACCTTTGTTATCTACTGTAACTAGGCTATTTCCCACTTCTATGTGGCAACCTGCATACAAATCCTGACCCAGGTTTGTGCAGCATCGGCACTTTCCCTTATGTATTGATGCAGAATGACAGTGGACCCCCCCCCTCCCTCCCCTGCTACCAGAGAGGTCCATTAACCCTCAAGGGCATGGGCAACATTCCGCAGCTGGAAATAAATACACCTGGTCTATTTATAGTTCCACCTGATTTGTCAGCTGGCTGGCTCAATCCGTCTGAATCACCACTATGATAATATATTCTATATCAGACTGAGCTCTCCTTTGGATGGGAATATTTAGGTTTATGATTGAACTAAATGTGACTTACTACATTCCTTTTTTTGTCACAATGCGTTGTATATGAAGCATTGCGTTTGTCTTGTCGACTGATTGTGAAGATGTTGAAATGCAAAACTGAAACGTGTTTTATCTGACCTCATTACCATCATCCAAACAGACTTGAAACATATCATGTTGCAGAAATCATCTAAATCAATTATTGATATTATATAACAATCAATCAAAATTATACTTTTGGTTTATGTGTGAATGGAAAATGTAATGTAAAGTAGTCGAAAGGTCAGTTAATGAAATATTGAAATATAAAATATTATTCAACTTTAATGTTTGTAATTTCAGTCTTACAGATTACATATTTTCCTCCTATGTTTAGAAAAAGGTTTGTCTTATGAACAGTATAATAAAAAAAATTGGTTACAACTGAACTGACCGCCTCACCATTACTTTCCTGTATATAAAACAGATTGCATTATACAGTACAGTACCATGGTGCTCATTATCATTGATGGCCAGCATGAAACAAAACTACAGAACTGAGTTGATTTGTCACTGTTGCTGTTGTTGATGATGAAGGTGTGAGATGGAAGAACGTCAGACCAGGTGTCTGGAACAGCAAGTAGCACTGCTGAGAGAATCCAAGAGGACAGCAGAAAACACCAACATGATACTGGAGAAAGACCTGTACTACTCCATGACAGACCTGCAGCACATGCAGCAGGAATATGAGGTATTTTTGTTTTAGACGTACGCACGTATGTGCATACAGTACAGTACATGCCTGCCATGGGGGCAGCAGTGGCTCAGTCAGGGGTAGAGTGGCCGGTAGAGCAGTCGCTCCCGATGTGCAGGTTGGCCATTGGTGCCTTGCATGGTTTCCTCTGCCATTGGTGTATGAATGTGTGTGAATGGGTGAATGTAATGCACAATCTACGTCTGTCTTTTTCTGTCTGTTGCTGCCGTCAGCATGTCTGTCTCTTTGTCAACCTGAGCGTCTGTCCGTCCGTCCGTCCGTCCGTCCGTCCGTCTATGCAATTTTCTGCCTGCCAGCTTGTATGTCTCTGATGTCTATCTGTATTCCTGTGTATTGTTTTCTCCATTTGTTAGAAAGTGTAAAGAAAAAAGTCTCTACAGCTTGTACCGTACATGTGCACATGCATGTGTAAAAGATGATGAGAAAGGGTTTGCTTGTGTGTTTGCACTGCAGGCACGCACGCGCGTGCATGTGTATTTGCTGGGAGGAAAAGGAAGAGGAGTACAGTGGGACATCTTCCTCCTTATTAGCCAATTAGTGTGAATAATGCTTACCGATGTTGTCTCAAGCCTTGACCTCGCTGCCGTGGCTTGTCACAGTTTCACAGCATTTCCCTTTCACTTTATTTCCCCTGCACTTCACTTCACATCCCTCCCTCCTTGCTTCCCTAGCCTAATTCTTTCCTCTCCTCGTTCCCCTGTTTCTCTCTCTCACTCCTACCTTCCCTCCCTCCCTCCCTTCCACCCTCCCTCCCTCCTTCGCTGTCCTGCTGACTAATACTTATCATCCCTCCCTCCTCTCCAGCCGCCACCTGATCAAGTGTCTGCCCACACACACACACACACACACACACACACACAGACACACACAGACACACACACACACACACACACACACACACACACACACACACACACACACACACACACACACACACACACACACACACACACACACACACACACACACACACACACACACACACACACACAAACAAACACACACAGTGCCCATGCATGCACACATGTATCACCCTCTCCAAAACTAAACCCATTTGGTTCTTGTTCCATTCTGGGTTAAACAAACGTTCCAGACGTTACTGTGTATTCCTTCATATTCCTTTTATACTGTTACATTTTCTCTCTCTATCATACCAGATCATTCTCATTCTCATAAACGCAATCCTGTATACACTGTCTCTGTCTCTATACCCCCCCCCCTCTTTCTCTCTCTCTCACTCTCTCTCTCTCTCTCACACGCACGCATGGATGCACGCACGCACACACACATGCACACACGCACGCACGCACTCTCTCTCTCTCTCTCTCTCTCTCTCTCTCTCTCTCTCTCTCTCTCTCTCTCTCTCTCTCTCTCTCTCTCTCTCTCTCCCTCTCTCTCTCTCCCCCCTCCCCACCCTAAATCCCTCTGTGGCTGTGGTTGGCTGTCTGCAGGCTGCTCTGGCTCTGCAGCGGCAACGGGCCGCTTCCTGTGATGATCTGCTAGTGACGGCCACAGCAGCAGGGGAGGAAGTGGTGGAGGACGATGGCACAGGGATGGAGCTCACCCAGCTCCTCGACCGAATCAGAGCGCAGTGCGACCAAATCCGACATGCGGGCCCAGGCGAGGGGCATCCCGCTCTGGGTGGCAGCAGCACCTCAAATCCAGCCCGCGGCTCGGCCGGGCCCAGTCGGTCCGGAGCAGCATCAGCAGTCCGAACAAATGGAGGAGCTCTCACTGAGGTACGCAGTATCCCACTCCTCCTTCGCCCTCCCTCCCTCCCTCTCAGTCTTCACTCATCCTTTTTTCTTTTGATGCTGCTTTCATGCCATCCTGGCCCACTGCCAGAAAGACACACCACACCCTCCAGACCACCTCCTGACTGGTCTCATAGATGAGACAGTGTGATGCATGCTTGGTTGAACTCAAAAGGATGAAATGCAGCGAAGGTGCATTTGTTGACAGTGCTAGAAGGCCTGAGGATTAGGAGTCACCGTGCCTCTGTCTCCCATTGTGTGTGTGTGTGTGTGTGTGTGTGTGTGTGTGTGTGTGTGTGTGTGTGTGTGTGTGTGTGTGTGTGTGTGTGTGTGTGTGTGTGTGTGTGTGTGTGTGTGTGTGTGTGTGTGTGTGTGTGTGTGTGCTCTCTTTCCTAGGTATCCATCACTACTACAGCCCAAACATTATCGTACTACGGTGCTGGAACATGATTCTCTGGCCTCATCAAATATTTATAAACTGTGAATTACAACTCTGAGCACAATCCTGCAGATTTTCTCCATTTGTTTTTTGTAATGCTTGCTCACAGTTCAAATCTCCTATTTTTGTACTTTTGGAGGAAGGTTTAAATTTGACCTGGTGTTCTAAACCATATACTTGTTGACCGGAGTCCCCCAGAGCCCTGTACTAGGTCACCTCCTTTTTCTGCCCACTACACCAAATCCCTCTGCCAAAAATAGAAACTTCATACAAGCTCACAATGCTTTTACTTGTCAGTCGTTGTGAGTTTGTAGATCTGCTATTTCTTCCCCCCCAGAATAGGGACACTAGGGTTAATGTGGTTAAGCCAGACAGCGACTTTGGTCTGACAGTGCCTTAGCCAAGAGCTGTGGTTCCCCACAACGCTTAAACAAAAACAGGTTTGTGAAATGTTCTTGTTTACCTCATCATTTGAATAAGTCGGAAGGCCAGTTCTTCTTTTTTCTTTCTGTTGCATTTCCAGCCCTATACAGAGCCCAGGGGAAAACTGTAATATTACAAGATGTTCGTCGTCACTTGTGGTTAGACTATACGTAAATGTGCCTTTAGATAAAAAGTGTTTCATTTCTAATGTCAGTGTTTTCCTACAGTAGGATGAATATGACCTAGATTTGTTTGCCAAACTTTCGATCATCTGTTTTAAATTTGGTTGTATTTCAAGAACTGGCCTTCTGGATTAACAAACATGGTAAATTACCTGAATCTCATTATCAGCTGCATGCCAGCATAGTGTGGGGGTCTCTTTGTTTAGATAGATTGTACTTTCTGCCCATGGGGGATTTATCAGCAAGTGTCCAAAAGTTATCCAACTTGGCATGTGGTACCATCTGCATCTGGTTATTCTGTCTAAACTCCAGCACTGGGCATGTTTGAGTCATATTGTGTGTGTGTGTGTGTGTGTGTGTGTGTGTGTGTGTGTGTGTGTGTGTGTGTGTGTGTGTGTGTGTGTGTGTGTGTGTGTGTGTGTGTGTGTGTGTGTGTGTGTGTGTGGGTGTGGGTGCGTGCGTGCGTGTGTGTGAGGACGCAAATTCTAATTGGCCGGAATGAGATGATGCATTTGATATATGATGATAAGAGCATCCCTCGCTTCACACAGGTGTGATTTTCTGTTTATTAAAGAGTAGGAGATGGGAGATATAGCAATGATTAATGATACATAGCTTGCAGAGTTCGTTCAGTCAGATGTACTCAAGGGGCTCATTCAGTGTTATGCAAGACCCACATGTCATTCGCTGACGTGGCAATCAGCTGACCAATTGGGCGGGGTATTTAAGCTCACTGGATTCTTCCTGCGTTCCTTAATTACTTCCTTCCTCTGCATATGCGTTCCTGGTGTTGTTATGCACTGTTTGCTCCACCACCACCCCAGCACCACCATTGGGCTCTGCTATTCTGTTCCACATGGGGGGTTGTTATTGTATATCTATCTCGCTGCTCTTAATGGTTAATAATGGTTGTATAATTGTGCCGAGCAGGGAGAAAAATGTAGCAGAGCCGAACGCCAAGATAAAATGTTATATAATAAATATTTGTTCACTCTATTTGAATACAGTGATTTTACCTTTTAACCAAGAAAATTTATTATTATTATTATAAATTAAAGATGAATGAAATAAAATGGCATTTAAACATATGCTATAATCTCTGTAGATAAGGGGTTCCATCATTTTGAATCTCTCTTGGGTATCGGGTTTTGCATATATCTTATCTAGCAAGCTTGCAATAGATGATCTAAGTACTTGTGAAGGAACATCAAACGACAGGGACTCAGGGAGTCTGTGATGTAAGCCGACCCTAACCCATCGAGAGCTTTATAAACAAGCGGAAGGACTTTAAAATCGATTCTGGAAGACATAGTGTTGTGTAGTATAGCTAAGACTGGAGTGATGTGTTTTCTCTCTTTAAAAGAAAATGTATTAGCTAGTATAGCTTTCTGAATAAGCTGCGACCTTTCAATGGACTTTTTAGAAAGACTTGCAAAAATTGCATTGCAGTAGTCCAAATTTTATTTGAAACATCTTGCTGACTTAGGAATGGTCAGACTTTATTATGTGTCATAAAACTCTAATCAGAGTCTAAAATAACACCTAGTCTATAAGCTTGTTATGCTTCTGGTTTGATCAAGCTTGCCAAGTCTTTTAAAGATCAAAGATCTCATACCGTTTAGCTTTGGGGCCAACTAAGATTTCAGTCTTATCCTCATAATGTATGACTCATCCAGTGATTGCAGTGGGAAAATGAACCAATATTTGATGTTTGTTCTGAAACGAACATCAGAAAACAGAGAAAACAAGTAATTTTTTTAAGTCAATTCCTACTGTCGATCAAATTATACTAAGATCCCCTGACCATCAGGGAGACATTCTTTAACTTTAGAAGCACTAGAGAAAAGGCCATGGCATGAGGTCAGTAGTGTTCACCCTGCAATCTGACTGTTAGATTGTCTGCATAGTTGACATTTGGCCTGAGGGTGGTGCTAGAGCCAACGTCATGGGGTCACTCAAATGATTATGGTTCATTCTCCAGGGAATATGAATGTGCTCAGCAGCAAGTTCCATGGCAATCTCCCTATTAGATTTTGGGATATCTTGTGTGCAAATGGAAACTTTGACCTAACTTTGGCACTAGAGGAAAGGACATGGAGTCACATAAATCAGTATAGGCTTCATCCTCTGGGGAGCATGAAGTGGTGAAAGCAACTTCCATGCCTTCAGGCCAGTTGTTTTTTGAGCAGTATAGACATGGTTTGGTAAATAAAAAGGTGCGTACAGTACTTGAGTAGCCTAAATGTACTTAATGACTTTACACCATCAACTTTACACCCCCCCCCCAAAAAAAAGATGGGTAACTATACTGCTAATCAAAAGTATAAATATTTAGACTTTTGATTAGCATTTTAAACATTAGATTTTATTTTCTCCAATTGGAAATTCCTTTCCATGCAGAGCACGGTACATACATATCATACAACAGTTCATACAACAGCACACAACAAAGATCGGCCTCATGATTGCGCTATAACAGGCTGTTGTGGAAAGTTTGGGGCAGAGGTTCGTCGTTGGCATCTAGGGAGTGTGTGATCAGACGGACGGACGGTGTGTGTGTGTGTGTGTGTGTGTGTGTGTGTGTGTGTGTGTGTGTGCATGCGTGCCTGCGTGCAGGCTTGAAAATCACTGAGCTAGTGGATGACTGGTAGTCTTTGGTGGCACATATTTTGTGTGTCATTAATACAATGGTCGAAGTCGAGTCTTTATTGTCCAGTTCTGTGTCACTCTGACAGGTAACTGAGATGGTCAACTACTGTGATAAACGACGTAGAAGGACTTTGTCCAGGTGCAAGTGTGTGTGCGTGCGTGAGTATGTATGTGTATTATTGTGCATTCGTGTGTCTTCTAACATCCTATCCTCCTCCCACTGCAGGAGGAGGCAGCATGGACTCAGGTGAGTCTCGGAGGAGCTGCCCTCAGGGAGGCCCGGGCAGAGTTAGCTGAGGCCAGGAAACAGTGGCACACCTTGCAGGTGGAGATTGAGACCCTACACGCCTTGGTGAGAACACACACGCACAAACACACACGCACACATGCACGCACACATGCACGGACACACGCACGCACGCACGCACACACACACACACACACACACACACACACACACACACACACACACACACACACACACACACACACACACACACACACACACGCACGCACAAATATCCTAGTTTTCATCATTGTATGTCGTGTTCAATTCATCATTAGTGTGGGCAACCACACTAATCTTGTCCAAATTAGTTACACATGATTATGGGAGTCAAGTGACAACATAATTGGCTTCCAAAATTTGTGGCAGGAGATTCTCCTTTTTTTCTTTTTTACAAAGCGCCATATATCATGAACGCAAGATCCAATGAACCCTACATTTATATTGCATGTTGTGGGGCCCCTCACTCGTGAACAAGACCCAGAGATACTTGAACTCCTTCAAGGAGAAGGAGAAGGAGATCAGCCGGGGAATCTGAGTGGCAGGAACAGTATTGCAGTCGCTGTACCGCACTGTTGTGACGAAAAGAGAGTTGAGCTCTCTGAGTTCTTTTTACAGAGCAATCTTCGTTCCTACTCTCACCTATGGTCATGAAGTGTGGGTCATGACCGAAAGGTCGCGAATACAATCGGCCGAAATGAGTTTTCTTCGACGGGTGCCTGGCATCTCCCTTAGAGATAGGGTGAGAAGTTCAGTCACACGAGAGAGACTCGGAGAACCGCTGCTCCTTCGCCTGGAAATTAGCCAGCTTAGGTGGTTCGGGCATCTGGTTAGGAGGCCTCTCGGGCGTCTCCCTAGGGAGGTCCTCGACGCACGTCTCACTGGGAGGAGACCCCGGGGCAGACCAAGGCGCAGGAGGAACAACATCGACTCACTGGGCTTGGAACGTCTCGGAATCCCCCAGGAGGAAGTCACTGATGTTGCTCTGGAGAGGGAAGTCTGGAGCACTCTGGTGGAGCTGTTGCCCCCGCGACCCGACTACGGATAAGCGGCTGAAGATGGATGGATGTTGTGGGGCCAATAACACTGTTTTCTCCAGAGGATTATATTATTACTTGCGCAAGCACAGCACGCAAGTACTGTGGTCGTGCTCGGAGGTATACTGATGTTGATGGTGACATAATGAAGATATGTTTCAATGTCAGGTTATAATTGGCTGTCGATGGTGACGTAATTAGGATATGTTTCAGTGTCGGGTGAATTAAAGGTAATGTCTGTATGTATACATGTTTAATCTGAAACCTATCTTTATCACTTCACCATCGAAAGCCAATTATACTCCGGCATTGATACATATCTTAATTACGTCACCATCAACATCAGTATATATACTGTACCTCCGAGCATACGCATAAAAAAGCCAAGCATGTTGTAAGTATAGTACTTACAACATGTAAGTTACATACATGTATACATTACC
>NC_137864.1:34521758-34609258 GCF_963924005.1 Protomyctophum bolini
CTTGAAGAATGAAGGATTGTGCTTTTATCTAACAATTTATCATTTAAAATAAAAGCTCTAAATGTGCAGTTTGGTGTGTTCTTAGAAGTTAGAAGAATTAAGGTATGGTTTTCTCCTTTGACTCAGTGTAAGATTTAAATGTTGTTATGACGGGTGCATCGGTGGTGGAAAAAAGAAAGAAAATAGCTTATTTCTCGTGCATACACACGCACAGAGTCAAACTACAGATCAATAGGTTTAATATGATCCAAAATGTATAACAATACAAGAATAAGTGCATAATAAATATAAATTATTAGAAGTTTTGGTTAAAAAAAAAGAAGAATCGTCACAGGATCTGTGCAGTCTGCAATACATTGCATTGCATATATTATTACGGTACAGTATATCGCTGAAGTGTCAAAAAGATCAACATTTACTATAACATCCCTCTCACTTTCCCTGAGAAACATTACATTTAACACAAGAATGCTGCTTTAGATAACATAACTATGATTATTTTAACTATTTTAATATTACAGCATGTAATTTTGTTAATTGAATTACCTATGATTATATATGATTGTATATCATATGTAATTCAATAGTAATAATTGTCACATTTTATAAGCCATATTTGTGAAATCGTATGTTAGGGGCAGCTGGTAAGTCCTTTTTATCTTAGACTAGAGTAACAATTACTCAGTTGGCCTGTTTTCCAGTGCAAAGCGTGTATATTACAAACAGTATAGGACTTCAAAAGTGCTGTGGACTGTCATCTCATTCCCTCTCCCTTCATTGGACTATGGCTTGGCACTCTCAATCATCTCAATAGTTTGGGTGAAGGGCTGAAGAGCATCATATTCTGCAAAGACGTGGCACACATTCTCCATGCCAGCCTCTGTTCCTTTTGCCACAATGCCAAAAATCCTGGAGGCGGAAAAAGATACATGATCATCATCTATCTACAGTATTGTTCCCCTCGTTCACATGAAAATAATGAGCTCAAAATAATAGCACAGATGAGGCAAGCTGATAAATGTTGGGAGGGATTACCTTGCACCGACACCAGAACCATTCAGCCACCTGAGAGAGCAAAAGAAAGGACAATATAAAATGTTACATGTAGCACACCGTCTGCACTTGCAATATGAAAAAGACCTTCAAGCATCTGCTGACAGCTATAGCACCACCGCTAAATAATCTGTTAGAAACATTTTGTTAAACAGAAGTCATACTGTGCTCTAGGGTTACTCACTGTCGTTTTTCAGGATCTTCCCCACTGTAGCTCAACAGGTGAGCTGGGTAATGACGTCTGAAGAAAAGCCTGTGAGGAGAATCACTTTTGTTAAACGTGATAAAAAAAAACCTGCAAATTATAATGATAATGATGGCTACTGCTCACTGTGTGATGCTATTTTACTTACTTCCTTTGAATGTCTGTCAATGTGACACCCTTCGAGGACACTTTCAGATTGACTATGGTAGGTGTGATGGCACTAGAATCCTTCTGGAGGGTAGAAGATACTGCCTTTTTGACAGCACATGGTCCAGTCAGCATCTCAGTGGAGACAGCATTCAGGTAGAGGAAATTGGAAGCTATGGAAAAGATAACAAAGTTAGGTTCATTGTACTCACAGCAGTCTAGCCTAGGGGCTACTTTAGAGCTCTAGTTAACTTGTACCCTGAAGTTAATAAAGATAATAGAGGCCCGGGTGGCTGGCGTAGCTGTCTGGGAACCTAGACTGGCAATTCAGCCTGACAGCGCGTCGCAGGTTTGAGTCCTGATCATCCATGACCTTTGCTGCGTGTCACTGTCACCCCCCATCTCTCCTTGTTTCCTGTCAATACTATTGTAATCTATCAATAAAGGCAAAAAGCAACAAAAAATGTAATCTTTAAAAATGGATAATATGTTCTTCACATAGTTATGGCTCTTTCTTAAGTATTTATCTGACACATAGGACAGTGCATTGCCATATGGATCATTAAATTGCCCCAAAGCTCAATTCATGAAATCATCCCTGTCTCCTCCAAAGTATAAGTGCATAGGTTTTGGAGGATAGCCTACTGTAGTGGTATGATCATCATCACATAATTTGCAATAGATCTTTCACAGTAGCTCCACATTTGTAGTAGTAATAGTAGGCACTAGGCAGGGATTACTAATGATACTATATTATGGTTTTAAGTAGCTACTTAGAATATAGTATTGGCCTGCGTAAAAAAGAAAGAAAAAACTAGTACCTCACAGTGACAAACCATGTTTCAGAATATTGGCAGAATTAGGGGCATAATTGGGAATAATTAGTTGCTGCTGTGTTAATTGGCTAACATGGCTTCTACCCATGGCCTCGGCTACGGAAAAGACACAGAGCCTCAGCCATATTAACCTGACGCTGCCAGATCCAAGAAGCTTGCTACACAAGTTTGTTTGCCATATGCCATATCACTTAAATTGTCAATATCATGGCTGCCACTCTACCGACTATCAACAACCATAGCAACAACCTCCTGAAGTGTTCTATTTATATTACTTTGTTTGTTCCCAAAAGCAAGCTAATATTATCTGACTGACACCTGCAAGCAAGCTGACAGACTATACACACAGTAGGCTATCAGCCTATATTCAGTCATAGCCTAGCGAGCAAATTCGCCGAATGTTTTTATTATTATTATTAGTAGTAGTATTAGTAGTAGTAGTAGTAGTAGTAGTAGTAGTAGGCTAGTATCAGGGGACAAATGGACATACAGTTGCAGGATACGCGAGCCAGGTGCCAGGTGGTGCACCAAAACAAGGTAATTAATGCTAGTGCAATGTAGCCTAATGCTAAATATATTCACTAGAGGGTGCTTGTGTTCACCGTATGTAAAATGTCTATTGTGTTGTGTGTTCCTATTCCTAACCTAAAATAACAGGGGAGCATTGGTCCGACATATCATTGGTTCGAAGGAGCATTAGTGTTTAGCCTACACTATAGCCTACTCTTAAGAGCCTACATCCAAACTCATGTTGTGCAGACATTCAGTGCCACCAGATATTAATTATTCTGTCATGGCATAAGGATAAACATGGAAATTAAATGATGGTGATCAGCTTCTGCCTTCTTGGCGGTGAAGAGGATGCAATGTTGCATAAAAACAAACAGAAAGTCGTGGATTACATTTTCAATTTCATATAGGCCTACAGTATGAACTTGTGTAACTTGAGGACATTATTTAAATGTATTTTTTAAGTGGGTAAAATGCATAGTAGAAATCCACACAGTATAGCTAGGCTACAGTGTCCACTCCATGGATGCTCCTTTTTTACATTTATTTTTTAAACATTCATTTTGAAAATGTAGTTAGCCAAGCTGTAAAAATGGTACATAAACAAAAGGTAGGCTACATAGGCGCCGCCTGACCTAAGTTTGTTTGGGGTGCATTAAAAGCAGTTATAGTAGCCTACTGTGCATATTTAGCTTTATTTGAGCTAGCTTATCTTTTCTCTTTATTCATCAATGTATCATTCAAAAAGGACAAGGTACGTGGAGAAGCAGTAGCCTATCCAGGTACCAGCAGGAGATGGGAGATGCAGGTTGTGCAACAGACCCACCACAGGTGAGGCTTAGAAATTACAACAGTGCAGTTATATTCAGTGCTTAAGTATTATTGGGCTATAATGTAATTTATTATCATTATTGTACCTGCAATTGTCTTTGGGATAAATAAGGTTTCTAGCAAAGTACATTATTAATAGTGTAATAGTGTTTTTGACCCCCTGGTGACTGATCAGTGTCTGGCTTACGTTGTATATACAAACAAGAGTCTGCTGTTTTTTTTAAACCGAGATATTTAGCCAAAGTCTGTCTCACCAGTTTTAGTTTTGTCCTCTGAAGCTGTGTCTTCTGTCCTCTCTTCTGTTGTGCACAAATCTGTGTGGACAAAAGCACAAATTATGCACAGATACACGCATGACAAAGAGAGACAAACTGCATTCATCTTCAGTAAGACCTACCATGTGACTGGAGCAGTAACTTGCAGGGTAAAGCATACGCAGTGATTGTGTGTTGGTAGACAAGGGCAGACAGACTACCTGCAACAAAGACAAAACGCTGGGTTAAGTAATTGTTTATTATTGAGACATTTTGTTTTATTGAACCACCAAAGGAAGTGAATCCAATACATGTGTGTTGCGCGAGTACATGAACCATGTGACCGGCTGTTTTCTGTCCCCTCAATATCTCAACTCTTCTATTAGATGTCTCTGAGACGTACACGTGCACTGCACATATGGAGATCTGTTTCAAGCATGACCAAATATGGAGTGTTGTGATGTCAGAATAGGCCAGCTCCATATATGGAACCTGGGCAGGGGCCCTGTCCAGAGCCCAGGGAGAGGCCTTTTGTGGCGGTTCTGGACAACTGTGGGTCAGACGGACTTGACACCAGGCACTGCACTCCCTGTGAGGGTGTGGAACGCGTGTGTTCCTAATTGAAGTCGGTGGGGCGAACGGTTCCCGAGTTACGTGGATTACAGCCGTACACACGTACGTACGTGCACACGTACGTACAGACAGACGTACAGAGACATGGTGCATTTATGTATAATGTAGCACTTTTTCTAAAATTAGTCTGACACTACATTTATAATTATGAGTCTTTATTTTCAGCTGTGTAAACACTGCTCTGAAACAGTCGGGCAGGGAATGTTTCAATGCTGGCTACAGATCTGACTTGTACCAAATGTTAGAATTTTTAAGAATACTAGAGGTATGCTGCCCTCAGTCACACCTATACGTCGCAATGCCGATCTGACCAATATGTGTCCATTTATGTCCTTGCTCTTAGCACTACACATACTGCAGTGCAGCTGTACTTCTGTTTGTTGTCATGACAACCATGATGTCGTGGTTTACCATAAGTCTCACACCTTTTGCAGCAATGCTTCCACCCAAGATAAGTGTGAACAACCAGTTGGCAGAGCTACCAAGGTTGAATTGAGCCAAGAGTGTAATGGCATTCTAATTGCAGGAACACGCCCTATTGTGTACTCGCATCATTGAAAGAAATACTAAACAAATACAGGACTGGACCTTTGTACGCCAAACCCACATGTAAGAAAGTTGTCCATGGGTGACAAAATCTGACGGACCACACCAAGACCAGGATATGTGCTTATACACAGGTGCCAGTGAGTTGGATACATACACAGTACAACCCTCAGTTTTTAATTCAGGTCCATGGTATCATTGTGTACACTTTCAGATGGATAAATGAGCACTGAGGATTTTACTGTGTAATGAGGCCGAGTAGGTGATTAAGTGGTTTTATGCCCTATACTTACCAAAGTAAGGTTCCTGAGAGGAGCCTTTGACGCGGACGCCTTTGGGAGATGATTCAATGAGAAAGTGTCTGACAAGGTCTGAGCTGCTTTCTCCTGTTATGTAATAAAGAACAAAGGTCACTGATAAGCCTATGTAATAATAACAGCCTATATTTCACATTTCTCCTCTGCCCAAGCCGTCATTCTGTTTTAGCTGAGTGGGCCATCACACGGGAGACTCGAGTTTGAATCCTGGGTAGAACTTAAATCTTATGTTTTACAGGTCTGTTGTGATTTGTGTTGTTAGGACTAGCAGACTATACGAGACTAGCAACTTCTGGGTCTCACAACTAATCATAAATATGTAATTATGATCCTGCAACTGTGTTGCAATTATGCATGTTTATTATAGTCTGCCTTTATTTTACATACAGATACATAGAACATTTGGACACATTGCCTACCCTACAGCACCGTCAACAGCTGGTCTTTTGGTCTACATAGTGTACACCTATATTGTGGTGGAAATTAATGACAATACTGTGCCTGTCTCCTGCCTCACCACAATCAGTAGGCATCTTAAGACATGCCCATTCAGGTTAGTTAGCAGGCAAATACATTGTTCCAGATCACTGTTATAGCAACAGTGTGGTCTGTGGTCCAATATTTTGTGTTTGTGTTCAGCTGTTCAAGTACTGGCGCACATATCATGCCACGGTTAACCAAGGAAAACTGCAAACACTCCAAGATATCTATCCCTATTAGTACCGTTGAAACTGGTTGTGCTGGCAATGGTTATTTTCATAGAATATGAATCCGTTATTTTACCCAGCTACCGTTACCCAGCTGAATAAGCATTCACATTTTGGTTAAATTGTAAACGATATTAGTAGTAAGTACAATAGAGGCATTGGAGAAACTTGGACAGTTGGAGCCTTTTCTTTAATTAACACGGTGCAAAGATGGAAATGACATCGTTGCGATGTTACTACGTCTTTATCATGACCTGACGAAGTGGTAGTAACTTTCACTCTGTGAAATATTTTCTAAACAAATATTTCAAAAACAATGTTCTGTCATTCAGTTAATTGATCATTTAATCAATTGTTTCACACTTAAGTCTATGCTGATTTATTCTGATAAAAAGTTGCTAGAGCTGCATACAAAGCGTTTTTTCAAAAGAGGTCTTCTGGAATGGTCAAACTGTACAGGATTACGGTACCTTGCATTGTAGGAGAGAGGTTGGCGGGCACCTGTTGCACTCTCATAGCCAGTCCAAAGCAGCCACGGTACGATGTGCTGTCTCTCACTACAAAGTATCCTGGTTCCTTGTCCTTCACTAGTGCTTCGGCTGGAATGAATAATTGAATATTGAAATTGAAATAATTAAATTACTAGGATATATCTAGAGCTAGTATACCTCAGCGTAGCCTGATATGTGACTCAACCCAAAAATAATCACAAGCCTTCAACATAGTTCATCTTTAATGATGGAAAACTATAAATATGTTTATACACACATATTCTTCTCAACGTACAGTGTGTCTGAAAACCAGCTATCTAGCAAGATTATTTGAGATCCTCACCTTCTGCTCGATTAATATGTGGACGGAACCAGTACTTTGATGTGTCCATTACAAACTTCATTGAGGGCTGGCTGCCATGGAAAGGGGCTTGAAAACCTAAAACAAAAACATGAACATACTGTATGATTAGAATATAGTACAATTATATTAGTATTAACATACAGTACAAACAGTAGCTAATGATGTACAGTATCTCCCCTATAGAGACAACGGCAGACTCACTGTGATGGGAAGATGGGCTGGAATGGGGCTCAAGGATGGCTTGTATTATCGCATCTGGTCCTGATGGAGGCTGACAGCGTGGTTCTGGTGTCCCATTGACTAGCAACACTGGGATGTCTGTTAGTGACCCAGATAGCGAGGCAGGGCTGCTGTGGCTTCCATTGCAATGTTGTCCCTGGAAATGTTCGAGCGGCGTACGCTTTGTCGGCGAGGGCTTGTCTGGGCTGTGCTTGGTATCGAAAGGCCTCAATGTGGACATGTTGCTGAAAGAACCAGATGCACGAGAGAGGAGGGACTCTGGACTGTCTCCATCATCACTGGTCAAAGACAGGCAACTGTGTAAGAGAGAAGAAGAAAGACTCCTATACTGCAATTCAAATCTCCCAACTGAATATGGGTGTCATCTTCCTACGTGAATAAAATAACTAATGTTCATTGAACATAGACAGTCTTTTGGTTCATTTGTTTAGAGTCTGGGCAAAGAAATGCAATTTAAATGTTAAAAAAAAGCCTATTTGAATTATTAAATTGAACGTTATTCCGCTTTAACTGGCCCATGGCGTCCCACATCCCAAATAAAATTTCCTCTCTACCTGCCAATCATGTAGCTGGTGTCAGAGCCTGGGGATGTGGAGAGTAGAGAGATGGTACTGTTTCGGTTGGATGACGTACGCAGGGAGAACTCGTTCCTTGTGGAAGGACTTCGCCGGTGAACAACGCCGCACGGCAACGGGGGGCGGGATGACGAAGGCGAGCCAGAGAAAACCAGGGAGCCATGGGGACTGCAACTGGAGCCAATGCGTGGGGAGATGGGGATACTGCGTGATGGAGATGAGGAACAAGGAGAGCATCCTCTGGGTACCAACACACAGTTCTTCATCCACACATCTTCATCCAGGACAGAGTCATCTGAGGGGGAAACATTCCACAGTTAGTGGAAAAGGACATTGTGGGATGTTGTTCATACAATTAGAAACATGTGAAACCTCTCCATTATTCTTTATGAATGATACTGTCGTTACTGTCCGGAGGAAACCTCATAACTCCATTTTTGAGGTTTTTTATTTTATTCCATAAATCAGTGCTATTGAACACCCTTTACGTCTGTGTGTTATATAAATATTGTGTTATATAAATATTGAACCAATGGAAAGTAGTAACAAACGCATTGGACAAAACCTCTTAACTCCATTGGACCCTCAAACTGTCTGCTAAAACACCTCTCTCCTTCTCATGCAAGTAATCGACAATATCTAAAGTCACAACACCAACTTTGATGAGGCAGTATTGCATCGTTTAAAAAAATATACGGTTTTATTCCTGAAAAATGAACATTTTGGAGTTATGAGGTTTCCTCCGGACAGCAGAGATATGTTCTTTATGAGGTTTAGCACATGGGCAAAGCAGCCACCATTTCCAATGGATAAAGAAATGGATTGTCTTCTTGGTCTGGTCTCTTTTGTAATTCATTGCTGTAAAATTCCAGAGACTTGCATAACTTTTTCATTTTTTTTACCTGTTCACTCATCAGCAGTATCACATTTTCCCCCACTGATATGGGGGCTAGCAGAATCAGAATGGGTGTGGTGCACATGAATGTTTATACTGCCTGCCTGCACATACTCGTCCCCACCTAGACCATTCATTCCTACAAAATATTAAGACTACCCAGAGGAGTTTCAACTTGCCGTTGTTGCTGTATTCATGGTTGAACTGCCTGTGTGTATCAATAACCAATGTTTGGAGGCTTTATGGCTTCAGGCAAACAAGGAACCAGGGGGCGATCTGTATATGACCACACAACAGATCTTATAAAGACCGGTGGAAATGTTTGGCAACTTTAATTAAGGAAGCACTGTAATGCTCATGCTTTGATTACACATAAACATGATCTAGTTGCCTAGAGAGATTACTGTATGCGGTTACATTTGTTCTTCTGTGCCTTACTTGATTGGCTGAGAACACTGATGAGCTATGTTGTGTCACTCAGTCACACATTCTGTCATTTTGTGTGACAGACAATAATGGGATAACTTCAAAACAGGCCAATAACATGAACATTAATTAATTGAGCTTACTTTTGTTTCGTATTATGTAAAGGTTTTACTGAAGTATCATATATGAATATAGCTCAAGAGCACAATATACAATTCAAATGTGATCAGCAATAAGGGGATATGACCATGCATGTTGAACTAACTCCACTGTGTCTTTGTGCGTCACACACGCTGGGTGTGGTATTTAGTCTAGCAATCCCATAACAGCCAAATGGTGAAATTACCCATGAAAAAATGAATCCAGTGGGATATAATATTTGGATTTAGAGAGCCCCTGGCTATGTTGTCAGAGCAATTTGATTCAATTATTCTAGATTTGCATTTGCAGATTGCATTTAATATAAGTAATGGTTCATTTTTATGAGAGGGAACACTGCACAAGGAGGTCATCATCTAAAAATCTGTCGGTATTTTGGTTATCAGGCAGACTTCTGCTTTCTGCAGATAGGACAGTGTAGACTAGAGAGAACAGAACACCTAGAGTACATGACAGGTGTCACATTTGAACTTGGGTCCTCACTCCTCAGACCTCACAAGAAGCACACAAGAAGCATACTACTCTAACTGGCCTAGCTCAGTGGTTCTTCAGTACTCCCTTTTCCTGATTTCTGAATCAAAGTACCCCCTTTACCAGACTACATGTTGCTTAGAAAATAGAAAACTATATCTAGAATAGCATTGCTGTCGGGCAGAAACCTCACAACTCCATATTTTAACTTTTGTTTTGATAAATGAATGCCCTACTTTGCCATACAAATTTAGCTAAAACAGCAGATCTACAGATCTGTACTGTATATCAGCTATTTTGCTACTTTTTAATTTGAATCTTGAAAAGTAGCCGTTTTGGACATATGAGGTATCCACCCGATGCTATGAATGAACGATAGCCCACCTTTTGAAGAATACTTGGAAGAATATAACATTACAATTACGAAGGAGTGAAAGACTTTAAATTAGCCCATCCTGAGCACATTTACTTATACTGTGTCCAGTTTTTCCATTTTCCACTTTCTCTCACATACCCCCTGTAGTACCTCTGTGTACACGTACCCCCATTTGAGAACCACTGGCCTAGCTTACTGTGCCACCAGGCAGACAGGTGTTTCAGTGTTGCTGTTTGATCTGTTAGATTAAACCTCTGACATGTTCTGTACCTGTATGGAGGCTGGGGTACGTGGGACTGTGGTTGATCTCGATGGGTTCGAATGTGGGATCCAGCTCCAGGATGAGGTGGTTGAGGTTGTCCAGTGCGATATCTAGTTCGGGGTCACTGAAAGCATCAGTTGGCTCCATGGAACTGGGACTTTGTATCACTGTCTTCTGAACAGGGTCCACACGGACACTTTGGCCCACTCTCACAAAGTGATTGGGTATCATATGGGACAGTTGGCCAACTATAGGCATCACGTTAGGAGGAGCTCTGAGTCTGCAGGGAGGATCAAAAACATGCATTGTTACAAACAATGGTGAGATGAGCATAAAAGAGATCGTTTACACCGGCATCAATGGAATAAAGATTTTCCCAGATTCTCAGGTATTCATGAAAAACAGAGCACATGATGTAACGTATACTTTGCTGTATTTTATATCACATGCAGACAAAAGACAATCTTCTAGTATAGACCCACGGACTGACCCACGGGTTGAGAACCCCTGTTCTATACCATCACTGAGTGACACAAATTCTGAGCACCCAGATTGAAGTGCAGTACGGCAGCACATTTAAGATTTAAGCAATGTTTGCTGAATGAAACTGTGTGTATATATTAAGTTAAATTAAGTATAAATATGTTGTCAAATGACCTTGAATTAACAAAATCCTTATTTGTCCTGCTCATTGTTTTGTGGCGGACAATGCAGGTCAGACCAAGGTATGATAAGGGATGATGACTCAAGAAAATGCTCGTCATGTGCAGTGAAATACACAAGTGTTACACATTTGTAACTCTGAGAGTTTAGGAAGGAAGGGTGTGCTGTGTGATAGTAGAGGGGTGGATAGGTAGTCAGAAGGGTGTGCTGTTGCAGCTGTGTGATAAAGTGGAGGGGTGGAGGTCAGAAGGGTGTGTTGTGTGATAGTAGAGGGTAGTCAGAATGGTGTGCTGTTGCATCTGTGTGATAAAGTAGAGGGGTGGTCATATATGTAGTCAGAGGGGAGTGCTGTGTGTGGGTGAACAGCTAACAAACTGCCCCCAGCTCATCTACTCAGACAAGGTGTGGCCTGCCCTTTAGTGAGTCACACTTTGACGGTTACCATGGCTACCCTAGTGTTGACCAAAAAACAGGCATTACAGTATTATGCAGTACAGCAGTGATTGCTTGGAAAACCTTTTTTTCTCAACTTCTATGCCAGGGGCTATCAACCCGTGGGTCGCGACCCCTCGGGGGGTTGCCAAATTATTTTGGGGGGTCCCCAAATAACTTTTGTTTTTAAAAGATGTCGCGAGACATGGCCAAGGCATTTCCGGGGGTTCCCAGCCAAAAAAGTTGAGAACCCCTGATCTATGCTACAGGTCAGGCCACGGGGGTGCCAGAGGGGGCCTGGTACCCTCAATAGCAAATTCTGCCCCCTCAGTTTAAGTTTGTAGATATTGCTTTACTATATAAAATTATGTGTGCCCCCTTGCCATTTTCAACTGCACCCTCAGTCATTTCATCCTGAACCCGAGCCTGCTATACAGGTCACACACACTTTGACTATTAAAAGGCTTCAGTTTCAGTGATAATTTGTTGTGAAATAGAAGTCTAGCATCGCACTCATTGAGGGGTCCTGGACGTGAGTATACAGTAGGCTACCCAGTGACTTTAACTGTTACTAAGAGGGGTTTGAGTATGTATTCTATATTGCTAAACAAATGCTAAAGCACATGATGTTTAATGTTTGGTTTAGATTATGTATGAAAGATCCTCTTACCTTATTTTGCTCTTGTCTTGATTCAGTTGTGTTCCCAAGTTGTCTAAGTATTAGTACAGCATTCACCGGTTTAGTTTCACAGTTCCAGTGTGGAATGATTTTATTAATGGCTCCCAGTCCCATCCCTTTTACACCAGCCAATCAGCAGCGAGGATTGCGAGCCCATGTAGCCCCTGCAACCTGAGTGGATCCTGGATGTCATCATCAGTTTCATCACAGTGCAAAAAGTTGTAGCTGGAAGGGCTGAATGTTTGTTAGGCGGTGAATTAGAGGGTTGGTGCGTCAGTCCTTTTGCAACAGCAGACTGTTACGCCATGCATGCGTGGTTGTATTATCACTTTCACTCATTGTGTTATAGCACCATTTATCAATTTTCCATCACTAACTAATGTTTAAAGGTAGGTAGGGTATGATATGTTATTCTTTGGTAAAAACAAAACTTCTGTTTGTTCAGTGAGAGGGCTCTCTCCGGCTCTCCTGCGATTTAACCCATTTAGGCCTGAGGCCGATTTCTAAAAACGACTCTACATCCTGACCTAAGGTTTCTGAAAAACTTCAAATATTTATATAGCAGCATCAAAAAAATTACATTTTTGAATACTGTACATACTGTACAGAACCCAAAAATGGGTTCCCGCACTTCCCGGCCTGAGGGGGTAAAACACCAAACGGGGTTCCCGCCCAGAATGGGTTTTAATAAACAGAAAATACAATTTCAAGTGGGGTTACCAGTTTCTTCCATTCAGTTTCAATATTAGTCTGCTTTGTCTGTACTTTGTCATGAATTCCAATTTAACTTCTTTATCCAATGATTTATCCTCTTGATTGGATACAATTGCTATCCCGATCTGAAATTTTATTTTCTGTTCAGAGACTGTTATTGTAAAATACACTCTATACAGCAATGATTGCTATCAGAATATAGAGCTATTTAACACACAAAAGAAAATCACTTATGCCCGGACGGCTGGCGTAGTGGTCCGGGCACCTAGCAGCGTGTCATGGGTTCGAATCCCGATTCCGACGACCTTTGCTGTGTGTAACTCCCCAATGTCCCATCTCTCTCTCTTCACACTTCCTGTCAGACTACTGTAATCTTGTATTTAATCAAGGCAGAAAAGACCTAAAAAGGACATTAATCACTTATTGCACCTTTACACTAGTGCCGTGTGATTTTCTTATTGTTGTGTGTAGGCCACATACTGTACGATTGTTAAATCATTGAATTCTACGGAGCCCCTATAAGTAGCCAAGATTCAAAATATATTTATTCTCCGGTCGAGATACCAGTCGAGTTAATATCTTATTTCGGTCGATATATTATATTGTCCGGTCGAGATTATGCTACACTACAGTATATATATTTTTACATTTTTAAGTCTTGTGCTTCTGGGGGTCCTTAAAACTAAATAATTTCAGATTGGGGTCCGCGGCCAAACATATATCATTTTGGAGGTCCTCGACATGAAAAAGTTGGAGCACCACCAGAAAACTGGGTTAATTGCTCCAGAATTCCATCGTATTACCACACACTGTAGATATCCTTTTATCTTGGTTCTGTATCGCCTGTAAAATGTAGGGGGGGAAAACACAATAACATAGAGCTCTGGGTAGAAAAGTTTATTGGTACAGTATAAATATGTAAAAGGAAATTCATTTTAAGACTGCATGTTTATGACTGTTCTTCAAGCTGCTTCACGGCGAGATGAAAATCCATGTTTATTTAAGCTAACATTGTTACACTGTACAACATTACATTTAAAACATGTCTGCTGAACATTGTAATACTGCTAAATATGGAACAGAATTGTTCTAAGTATACTGCTTTTGATTTGATTGAGAGCTAGCAAACTTGAGAACATTGGTAGTCGTGCATTGTACAGCATTGATGATCTAGTGACATATTCATGGATGATGTAGGCCCCAGGACAGCCAATACGTAAGGATAATAAAATGCTGATAATAAATAAAAAATAACAAAGAAAGAAATACTACTAGTGACTACAAACTCCTGAGACAATACTGTCACTTTAATACTGATACGGAGAGTAAACAAAGATTGCCCTGCCTACGAGACAAATCACTCCACTCCACTCTTCACAAGTAAGCCAACGTTTTTTTTTAACAAACTGCGACATGCAAAAATAACAACAAAAGCAACAAATGGTACTACAATACAAAGAACAAAGTTAAATATAACATTTAAACAATTGTTTTATGTGACTTTTTTTTGTTTCTTCTTCTTTTTTTTTTATATAGCCAGTCTTAATTCGCAATGATCTGGGATCTGCCAGATATAGTGCCAGAGAATAAGACAGGAGATATGTATTGATATGTGCTGACAAAGATTTGAGTTCTTCCAACTGGCAGCAAGGCCTGGGGGGAATAATAGTGCATTCACATGGGCTTTGTGGCACATTTAGCAGCCATTTGCTCTGTATGTTTCAAGTGCTGTAAAATTTGGTTGCATTTTCTGTCTGATGTTCTCAGGAACAGTTCAAAGGTGAACCTTTGCTTCAAGCTTGCTTGGCAAAATTGAGCCCATTTGAACACAGTTTGGATGCCGTTTACATATCGAGATGCTGCTGTGCAATATGTCATTATAGAGATGATCGGTGAGGAGAGGCCACTGGATGTAAGGGGTAGCCAGACAGTTTCCAACCAGTGAGGGTTTGACTCAGTGGGCTGTGCGGGCTTTGTTAGGCCCCTCGGAGGTTGGCTCGCTAGGTGGAGCATCTTCTGTCTGGGCAGAGGTGGTCTCCGAACCTGTGTTACTGTCACTAGTTCCCTCCTCCATGGCTCCTTCAGGAACGCTCTCCTTATCCTCTGGAACTCCCTCCTCGCTGCCTGGATGAGGATCTAACTCCTCAGAGGACTTGGACTTCCCTGAATCAGTGAAAAAAGGAGACATTTAAAGAGAAATCTAACAAAAAATAATGAAACACGAATCAGGAGCACTATTTTAATGATGGAACTTCGTATCATTATGCAAGGTCTTAATTTGGGCGATGAGAAAAAGAGGCACTGGAGCAGCTCAGACAATTTAGGCCCTTACTTTATTAACAGGGTACAGGTAAACGTTTCGATGTTTCAGTTACATCTTCGTCAGGTCTTAATTTGGGCAATTGGGGGTGTGTCCTTATTTTTTGTCAGTCGGAGACCCCTCAATTCGTCTACTTGCAGACAATCTACGCTACTTCAAACTTTAAAAAATAAAACCAGTGTTGTCTACTGCTCTACTCTAATAACATTACACATTTCCGATTGTGTAAATACTCAGCCTCCCAGTTTTAGTAGGAAATCTGTTGAATTCTATTGATGCCATCTAAACAAAATAACTGACTTGGATTAAACACAAGAATTTGGCATACCGACGATAAGAAAACCATGCTTTATGACTTACACAATGTAGACACTTTGGTAGTGCGTCTGCGTTCTCTTTCAACCTCCGTGGCAGGCAGCCAGGGGTGTCATTTGGGCTCACAGGGGGTGGCAACTGCCACCCCTTAGCGCAGGGGTTCTCAACCTGGGGGTCGCGACCCCTTGGGGGGTCCTCAAATTATTTTGGGGGGTTCCCAAATTATTTTCATAAATTAAAAAAAGAAAAAAAAGAAAAAATCCTTTTTGCAACTGAATGGCTGGAAAATGGAAATTTAGAGTTTACATAGGACACATAGTGCATGCATAAACTTTCCTTAATGATTATATCTGGTTTCAGTATTTATTTATGATGTATTTTCTTTATTATTAAGGTTATAGAGGGTATGCGTGTGGCATCATCATCAAACCTGGGAGTTATACAGGAACGCCTACTGAGTGGCAAAAATCTACTTTCTGGCCTTGACATCCCATTCATCTGAACAGAAAAGTTGTATTTGATTGCGTTAAACGACATTAAACTCACTCTGTCACTAGTTTTGCCACTTGATTTGCCATTCACTTTATGCTTGTGCATACCCTCTATAGTAGCAGCCAATTTGTATTGGTGGTGGGGCGGGGCGGGGGTCGCGAGACATGGCCATAGCATTTTCGGGGGTCCCCAGCCAAAAACGTTGAGAACCCCTGCCTTAGTGTTCGCATCCAAAATAGAATTTGGTCAATTTACACATATTTTCTCCACCACAGAACGTTTGCAGCATCACACTGCGACGCATTGTGAGCTTGTCGGTCACTTATTTCCGGTGCAGCTTTGCATTAAACTAAATGAGGCATATGCTCCGTTTCTTTCCATCACCGCTCGTCTAACATGCATAGCAGCCGCACCTTTTTCTCTTATTCATAGCATTTATGAAAGATGGTGTTCAGATCGGATGGATTGAAACGGATTGAACAGGTGTGCTACTGCTTTTTACTTCTTCCACCTATAGTTATAATATCTCCTCATGTCTAAGAGAGATCTGTGATATCTTGGCATATCGACTGAATCACATGCCTTCAGCTAGATTGTTTTTAAAACACTTATTAAAGCATGGTGGATGGCTGTCTGCGCCGTGCGTCGTCATCCCCTTTGATGGTGACCTGCTGTAATGCATTGAGCGGCATTGTGCTGTGTTGATAGTTACGAATCAGTTCACCTGCATCTCACTGCTTTCAGCTGGTTAAGTGCCATCTAGTTGAAGCACAAAGTCTGTGGGGAAAATACTATTGCGCCATGATTGCGCCTGACCACACGTTACCATTTTAAGACCAACACACCGCCACCCCATATATACTGTAGAATAGATAATTTAGTATCTAGTCAATGCAGGTGCAAGGTGTCAATTTAACCATTGCATCAGGGGGATGATACGGAATGCGCACTGCACTCAGTGCTAAGCGGCATTGTGCCGCATTGCACCAGGTGGAAGATAGGGCCCTAGAACTGAAGCAGGGTAACAGAATGTTTAAATGTGTTGTCCTTTATGAAGTCACAGACAAAGCCACAGCCAACACTTTTACCCGTGGTATCCATGGGGTTGGCTTCCGTGTCCTCGCCCTCCTTGTTGCTACTTTCACTCAGAGAAGTCTGTTGTGATTTGCCACCATGCGTCGCACAGATGTGTTTCTCTTCCTCGGCCAGGACACAGGTGGGTGCTTCTTGGTCTCCTGTCTCCTTCTCTCGGTCGGCCACTCGTTTACGGGATGCCTCCTCTGCTGCAGCAATCTCTGTGGAAATCTTCTCCATGTCCACCTCCACTTTCATGCAGCACAGCTGGATGGAGGGACAGCAATATGGGGTTTTAACTCACATTCTAAAGGTGTGTGTGTGTGTGTGTGTGTGTGTGTGTGTGTGTGTGTGTGTGTGCGCGCGCGAGTTGGAGATTTTATGAAGTCATCTTTGAGGAACTGCTCTAAACCTCTCAGCAGACAGTGCTCTTATAAAGAGGAACAGTGTGGCATGTTTCTGTCACAGTACTACTAGACCATGGTCCTTTGAAGTGCATGTTTTTCTGGTTTTAGCTGTCCTCATCGAGGTAGGTGAAAGTACCCAATGGCATTAAACTATCTCGGAACGAACACTGAAATACCTCCACATAAAAAGTAAATCAAATCGACCCCATGGGGCTTTAAGTTTTGGCCTATAACTCCTGAACCGTAGGTCAAACAATAAACACATTACCCTGGAGTCCTTGGATCATGATGCAACTACCCATATAGGCCAACCATTTCTGCCTAACTAGATTGTCTGAAAATCAAAACCAGCTTTTCGCTACAGATTTTGTGCAAAAGGAGTCATGTCATTTTTCATACATATTTTTGATATTCCTTAGCGATTGGCTATAATTGGCAAAATGCAATGCACATGGTTACATATTTACACCTTTTGAGCCCCTTGGATCTGAAATGCTACCTTTGATCTACAAGCTGTCTTTTATGAGATTTTTTTATTACAGGTCTGTATTTTATTACCTTCACCATGGAGGTAATGTTTTGTGTTAGCAGGATATATTGAGCAGTTATGAACAAATTTCCATTTTGAACTCTTGTGCTCTTTTAAATTTCCAGTTTATGTACGTTACATGTATTTTACAATACCTAATTCTTTAATTATAGCATATTTACTTGGAGGGCTATTATTTGTTTTAATGTTGCTACAAACATTTAACAGACAGACAGTGGCCTTGTGGTTAGAGTGTCCGCCCTGAAACTGGGAGGTAGGGGTTCGATCCCCGGCCGGGTCATACCAAAGACTGTAAAAATGGGACACAATGCCTCCCTGCTTGGCACTCAGCATCAAAGGGTTAAATTGGGGGGTCAAATCTACTAATCAAAATGATTCCCGAGCGCGGCACGGCTGCAGCTCACCGCTCCTTGGCTGCGGCTCACTGCTCCAAGAGATGGGTCAAATGCGGAGAACAAATTTCACTGCGGTAACGTGTGTGACAAATCGTATGACTTTGACTTTTGACTTTTTTGGCGCTGCACTGTGGCGACATGGACTAGGGCTACGCTTATGCGGGCCCTTTGTCTAAGACAAATTTCTTCCTCGGGAGACTAATAAAGTATATCTCTATCTCTCGACTTGAACATTTCAAATTTACTTTTTGTTTTGTTTTCTGTGATATTGAAGAGGGCACTGCAGTGGCAGTTCAACGCATGCACAGACTTGAGCTTGTTGTTTTCCTTCGCCATCTGTATACATTAGGTAACTGATAAAGGTTCATAAAGGTAAATGGCGCCGCCTGTTGTATGATGTAGACAGTGCATCAACTCTGATGATGACAGCTAGTATGTATGTATTTGCCAGGGCATGTGGATGGAGTTAGCCGCAGCTGATGGCTGAATAACAGAGCTAGCCGTCCTCACTTGGGACAACTTTCACTTGTATCATATGATGACGCAAAAATCAAGCTTGCATGGAACCTACAGTATAGTGTTGATGGTCAACGTCTATATAACAAATACTATACCCTTTTGAGTTCGTTTGTGAAACATTCTGTGGCTTCAATGAATTTCCTTTTCTTATCCTGGTGCCGGTCTTCAATCTGAAGCAACTCTGCCTCCAATTTTCTCTGTGATCAAGGGACACATTTATTCGATTTATTGCATATTTAATAACAAAAAATATACATGCCATATTCTGTATAACAATTTGGGTGACTCATAAACCAGAATTTGGCTTTACCTGATGTACCATCAAAGACTGGACCTGCCGTTTGAGGACCTGCATGCGTGCAGTGGTTACAACTGATCGCACATCTGGAACTACGCTCTCACTAAGGATCTCACTGATCAAACGGTGGTTGCGCTGGAAACGAGCAGCTGCGGAGTGCTTTATGGAGAATCCATCATCATAATCTGAAAGCATGAAGAAAAACATTAGGCTTTTCGTGAATGTTTTAGATATATTTCATGTACCATGTGCCAAGCTGAGTATACTGAACATGAACTGGATAGCCACCATTGACAGGGCAGGGTGAGGTTCCAGGAACAGATGTGCATAACACTTGGTGCACATCTTGTTCTGTCCAGACACTTAAAACGGCAGGTAGCTGGTATTTGTAAAGTAAGTAAGTATATGCTAAGAATATACTTATAAGTAAGAATATGCCATTATGTCAAAATTCAACCTTGAGGAAAGCATTGTTATGATGAATGGAACAAGCTGTTGTAATTATATAACCCGTGTCTCAAGGTCCAACGGTTCAATTAGAACTTTCAAAGCCTGTATACAATTTTCATTTCCAACAAATGTGCATCTTTGGTGTATGTTCATTCGCTACATAAACAAGTGTTCATTGTCAAGCAATTACATCCAAAGACAGCTCATTGAATGCACTATTACTTCCAGTCCCTGACTGGGAATACAGCAGACATTTGCCCTATATGGTTGTAGTCAACTCAAAACCTCTTTTTTAATTAAGTCGTTTCATACAGTTTCGTTGAGATTATTATAGTGGACAGCTCATAATAAGTGTTTCACTAAATTACGCCTAGGCAACATTCAGTAAGTTTAACACTAAATCACTATACACTACTCCTGCTTAATTAAATTACACAGAAACAACCTTCTGACCAATAGTTGGTGGTCTGTCTTTAACATATAGGTTTAAACAAACCAACCCTCAGTCATAAGTGCATAACATTGAACTGCTGAGAAGCAATGCTTGATATATTCATCATCTTCTTTTCAACCACAATTATGATTACAACTCTCATGTAAGCAGTATGTCTCCACAAGCTTTTGACGCCAATAGGAATAAAGTGGGAGAGACTAGCATTTTGCGGGTGGGAGAAAAAAGAGTAAAGGTGACTGATGGACTTGACATGACAGCAATATGTCAAATGTAATACCATAGAGAGCTGTTCTTTTAAACTCCCTCGATCTGTCCAGTCTTTCAGTGTCTAAGCCAGGGTAATAGAGATAAATACTGAAACCAGATATAATCACTAAGGAAAGTTTATGCGTGTACATAAATCTATGTAAACTCTTCATTTCGGTCATGACTCCTCGGGGGGGGGGGGGGGGGGGGGACCGAAATGAAGAGTTTACATAGATTTATGTACACGCATAAACTTTCCTTAGTGATTATATCTGGTTTCAGTATTTATCTCTATTAAAGGACAACTTTAGTTTTTTTCAACCAAGGTTCATGTTTTAGGTTATTAGAGAAAGTAAAAAATTAGTGTTAATTATTTTCATTTGCTGCTTTCTTTCGTTTTAGGGATTTTAGCTCTTTTTGACAGGGGGGCGGGGGCATTCAAGCATGGGGCTAAATATGTATTTATTTACAAAATATTATGGCGATTTATTTTTTTATTATTTACTATAGTCCTACTAGACCCCAGGAAATTACATCTGGCCACAGGATCTACTGAATGTGAAGGTAGCCTACTGGGGGGAAGCCACACTGTGTCATAGGCTCAATATGCAGTTTGACACATTCAGTAGATCTCGTGATCTTTTGTGGCCAGATGTAATTTCTTGGGGTCTAGTAGGACTATAGTAAATAATAAAATAATAAATCGCCATAATATTTTGTAAAAAAATACATATTTAGCCCCATGCTCGAATGCCCCCGCCCCCCCTGTCAAAAACGGCTAAAATCCCTAAAACGAAAGAAAGCAGCAAATGAAAAAGAATTAACATTCATCTTTTACTTTCTCTAATAATAACCTAAAACATGAACCTTGGTTGAAAAAAACGAATGTTGTAATTTAAGGTTATTGTAGCAGTCAATTTGTATTGTGTGGGGGCGTGGGAGGGCATGGCCAAAGCATTTCCGAGGGTCCCCAGCCAAAAAGTTCAGAACCCCTGGTCTAAGCAACCGTAGCATAAACATTTTTGTCAACGTACGTGCGACGCCTTGTACAGAACGTAACCCACAGGGATAGCAACTCTGACGTTTTCAAGTTCTGGGTGTCTCTAAATAGCTATGGGGTTTATCTCCGGTTTCCTGTACATCATTATCTTCCATTGTAGATCAGCCACTGCCGCTAGCTAGACCCTAGACAAGGGTGGGTGGAACCCAAAGGTCCACTTTTAATGTGTTATGAGTGTGTGTGTGTGTGTGTGTGTGTGTGGGGGGGGGGGGGGGGGGGGGGTTCAAGATTGCACAATTATGTCTAAACCAATGCTAAGAATACTATAACACTTTAACAGTTGTGTAATACAAGGCCATGCTTGGCAGCTTAAAGGATGAAATGGCACGTCAGAGGTGGCACTAACATATTATGTGGAAAGTTCTAGTGTTGGAGGAGGAGAATGAAAGAGAATGAAATAGCTGTTTCACAGTGTGTGGGATGACCTCTGTGTGTGCTTGGGCTGGCCGCTGTTGTAATTACAGTTCTGTTGGGGTTCTACAGTTTTATAGGGAAGGCATTTGAGTAAAGGGCCTTACTCTTACTCTTTTAAATAACGTAATAAGTCTATATATTACAGGTGGGAAGATATGATTAACGCACAATACCGTGACTATATTTGGCCCTAGATAACGATATCACCATACTCGCGATAATCAATATATTACAAGAAATTTTATCTACAATACATTACAATATGAATATCTAACTGTAAAAGAAGAAAATACCCATGGAAAGCTAGAATTCACACAAAACCTTATCAGATTCTATATTTGGCATCACTAACTGGCCACTCAAACATGAAACAAATTGCATAGCGCGTAGGGATGTGAGGAAATGGAAAGGAGACAGAAATTTTGTAATTTATCTCGGACAGTCAGCAAGCTGTTGATGACTATAGCGCTAGTTGTATTATAGAATGTCTGTTCTCCATCATTTTCTGATGCGTTTATCCTCTTAAAATAGTAAGGCATATTTTGCTAAGTGAGAGGATAATCGGTAGTCACTGCGTGCTGCTCTCGTGCAGTGGTCTCGTGCAGTGCCCGAGGGTTATTGCGCACTGGAGGAATCCGTAATATATAAAGCCTATGCGTTGTAATAAAATATTGAGCCTTGGCACTAGTGTACAGTATCAATAATATGTTGTGATTAAGTACGACACATTGCAGTAGTGATTTTTTTGTCCCATGCCTAGTCGCCTACTATTGTATAGATTTGCTTTGACTACATGATTTTATATATATATATCACTTCAGTATTTTAGAGCATTTTGCGTGTATTAGGTTCTTTGTTCCTTTTTTCCCCATAATTTTAACAATGTTCATCAACTCATATTTCTTGTTCTGTAGCAATGTTTATGTAAAGTTACATCCAACCAGAATTGAAGGGTGGCACTAGATTCTAAAATCAGTACCGTGCATGAAACCAGCCAATTTGATTATGGAATATATTGTGTGCAAAGTTGACATTTTGGCCTAAGGATGCTTCTAGAACAGTGGTTTTCAACCTTTATTTTATATTGGGCCATTATTCATTCGACAATTGGAACACCATTTGATGAGATTTTGCCACGCAGAAGCAAAACTAAAGAATATTTTGTTGTAATTGGATATGATTTTGTCCACAATTTCATTCTGTATTGTGGTACCATATTTTTACATGCTCTAATTATGTAGACTTCTTGTAAATTAAGTAGCCTAATCACCCATTTAGGCCTGAGACCGATTCTAAAAACGCCTCTAAATCCTGACCTAAGTTTTCTGAAAAACGTCAAATATTGATATAGCAGCATCAAATATTTTTGAATACTGTACATACTGTACAGAACCCAAAAATGGGTTCCCGGCCTGAGGGGGTAAAACACCAAAAGGGGTTCCCGCCCAGAATGTGTTAACAATAATTGAACAAATGGACATTGGACAATGGTTAAAACTCCCAAAACGTATCAGACAAATGAACATTTTATTTGCCTTGATGTCCAGCACCTGGCCTAAATACAGGTACAAGATGTACACACAATCTCCTCTGAAGTGTTCTTACTCAGAAAGCATGAATGTTCCATAGCAATCCAGCTAACCGTTTTGCACATTATTGTGGCCAGGCTAAGCACACGGGGGATACTCCCACACAGATATTACTCCAACAGATTTTGTCCAAACCTCACGGAAAACAGTATACATGCTATACAGTTGCGGCCTAATATATGTTTCAATTGAAACATATTGAGCCTCCAGGGGCCTTGGTAAAAATAAATAGTAGTAGTAGTAGTAGTAGTAGAAGTATTATTGCATTGCATCGCAGCCTTCCAATCAGCCGTGTCAATTATTCAGCCTCATCCTGTACGCCCACTCACCTAGTTGGCAGCAGCTAATAATCACTGCAGGTACTCGACCTGTCATGTCACATTGACTTGTGTTGTAGTGTTGCGATTGCATCATTGTATAGCCTATGCTGCCTTCCAGTTATACCTTAAAGTAAAAATGTAATCAAGCTGCTTTTGTGTATTTTTCTACTTGGCTGTGTATGCTGTTCATGCTTTGAAGTCCGATAATACACACTAATAATTAATAATTATTAATTATTAAAATTATGACATCATGAACGGGGCCTCCCGATCCTCCCTGATGCTATACCAAAGTTTGTGCGGGTGGCCGTTTGGCACAAAATGCCACACATCATGAATGCAGCACCCTCATGGTGGCGCTACAACACTTCAAATTTGTGCCAGATTACATGTTCTGCCATAGTGCGTTTTGTTCTGTTCTAAACACACTTTTTGCTGCTACTACTACAGATTTTGTCCAAAACTCACACAAATCGGTACACATTATCGCACACAATGTTTGGCTAGCGGGTGTTCAGCTAGTTAGAAACACTTGAAGGTGCTACAAGAGCTGCCGAACTGAACGTCGGCAGGGCACTGTCGAAATTCCTTTGCTATGCAATGACATAATTTAGTTCTGACCTGCTGAAGTCGAAAAAAGTTCTATTTTATTTGGAGTATGCTGTGGCCTTAAGATTCTGCCGTGTCCATTTTTCTCCTCTGTGGGTCAAATTGCACTCGGGCATGGACCATTGGCCTCTGCAGGGAGTGAGAAACAAGCCCTCACCCCTCAGAACCGCAGTAGATCAGTGAAGCTGCCGTCGCCTGGTGGTCAAATCTGGGATTGCAATACTTCCGCATTTAAAACAGTGCGAAATGAATATATCGCTAGATATATTATAACTCTATTGTGAGAAAGCAAATTCTTCACTTTTCCCAAATGTAAGCCGTTTATTAGCATTTTTGTGAACCTCTCTGAGTCAGTGACATAACAACGGGGACTTGTATAAAGTTACGCATGCATTTTTGTCTTCAGTGGGTTGGTATCGGATTGAAGCTTATTTTTCACTTCATCCAAATGTAATATCTTTATTAGCACATCTTGTGGCAAACAGGATCTGTCATGCCAATTGTGATGCCAAGTCTCAAGTCTGAAGTCCAAAGTCTCAATTCCCTGAAGAAGACCTTACAAGTCGAAACGTTGGTTTCTGTTAAATACATTTCCAGCATCGTGGCTATGAGTGTGCAGCCTTTTTCTTCTTTTTCACAAGTCTCAAGTCTGCACATAGTTTGGATGGATTAGTGATGATGACTGAAGAACAGATGGGGAAGATTTTCACAAAACTTGCTGAAAATGATAAGGCTACCTTGAAGAGAGTTCGAAAGGCCAATGGTCAAGGTCATAATACAGAATGGAATTTTCATTCAAGATGGACTCCATACAAATCATGTTTTTGAAGCTATGAAAATCCTGGTGTTTTTTTGCACTAAAACATGAACTATGAACTTCATAGGATCTCAAACTTTACCCTATCGGTACCCTCATTTAGAATTCCAGGATCTATTAATACGCCACTATGCCTGTCAAATACGCCCTCGTCCCTCATTAATATTAATATACGACTTTCCGCGTACTCTAAATCTCCACACCCTGTCCCCCCCCACAGACACATGTGTGTTGCACCAAAACACACAAACAAAGAGACAGTGGCCCCATTGGCCCCCATACGCATGCTGGCTTTATATTGTTACAGCTAGATGGCTTGGCAGAATTGCTGCGATATGCCAACTACATTCTTTTCTGTTTATGAACATTTTTACTAACCTTTCAAGAGCCGCAGAATATTTTGCTCGAGTACGATGGACCGCAAAAGACAGAGTTGTTTCTCTACTTCAATTGGGGGGGGGGGGATCACACGTGTGAAGTGAGGGGCTCTCTTATCATCATGATACAGCATCACATTCTGTGCTCAGCCAATCAAATAATCACATTCCGTGGTAAAACACACAAAGCTGCGCATAGGAGGGGCTAGCGCCATCAAAAATAGCGTGTCACTGCGACCCTCCGTTCTTTAGTTATTGGCATTTGAATAAATGTTGTTCTCACCAAAAATTCTGAAAAAAACAAGAAATCTGAGAAAATGAGAAATGAGTGTGTGTGTGCGTTTGGATTGACATGCATCAAATACTTCAGTCAATCAGTTAAGGCTTTAGTAATCTCTCAAGGCAGATTCAGAGTTCCGCAACAGAATCTGTCGGCAGCTCCTGTTACAACTGTAGTTAGGTATGTTAGGACACGTGCGACCGGACGAGGAGGGACCAAAAAGGCCAACATCCTGTTAACTATATTCTATTGATCACCGACCCCAGAAGTAAATTCTAAGGAAAACACAGTAAAGGGCACTGTTTTTCCTTTTGTCTGCCGATGGGTTCCCAGATTGTGACAGAGTGCAAAAAAACATGGGGATTTTCATAGATAAGCTTCAAAAACATTAATTATTTTTCTGCCATCTCCAAACATAATCGTACCCCCCCGCTAGGGTACGGCATCAGCAAACTACATACATGTTCGTACCCCCCGTATACTAAGCCAAATTAACTTTTAACGTTGATCCGGTTGCTATGCAACGCCTCCGTCCCCACCAGCTATGGGTTCTTTACATCCAGCTCCATTTAGACTACATTAACACATAGACTGCTACAGGTTCTAGCGGACCCTGGCTTACTGGTGCTGAAGGCTTAACATGGGCTTTTTGAGCTTTTTGGGGGGCCCACAGCGAGGGGCCTCTTATAGCGAGAATCACAATCGCATAAATAAAAAGAAAGCCCAACTTGTCCACTTCAATTTAAAAAAAAAATTATGATTCTACCATCTTCCATTCTGGAGATATTGACCTTTTTCTAACACCTGCTTTTGCCTGCACGCTGCTTGTGAAAAAAAACAACAGAGATATGGAGGCCTGAAGTTGACAGACATTTCAGTTCAGTTTTTTTAGTTCAAAAGACCGATATAAAATTGAGCACAAATAATATCCTATACAAACCATATACCGAATGAAAGCCCTGAATGTCTACTTTTAGGAGGAAAACAGTACACATTGTACACATATACAGTTTGTCACTAATTGGCTATTGAATGCAGCTTGCGCCCACCAGAGAACTTTAGAGAAGGCATGGACCCGAAGAACTATTATTCACAAAATAAGGCCTATAGCGACATGTACATACTATATACCGTATGAAACAGTAGACTCTCTGCTTTCATAAGAAAAATACCACCCAGAAAAATCACACCCCTGTGAAGTGAGCAGTGCAATTGCACTGCTCACTTCACAGGGGTGTGATTTTTATTATTATTACAGTATTAGTATTTTTCTTATGAAAGCAGAGAGTCGACTGTTTCATACGGTATATAGTATGTACATGTCGCTATAGGCCTTATTTTGTGAATAATAGTTATTCAGGCCCATGCCATCTCTAAAGTTCTCTGAAAAAGATAATTTTAGAGAGCATGGACCTAACAACTAAATATTCACAAAATAAGGCCTATAGCGACATGTACATACTATATACCGTATGAAACAGAATACTCTCTGCTTTCATAAGAAAAATACTAATACTGTAATAATAATAGAAATCACACCCCAGTGAAGTGAGCAGTGCAATGTTGCACTGCTCACTTCACAACATTGCACTGCTCACTTCACAGGGGTGTGATTTTTATTATTACGAGTAAGACGCGCGAACGCGGAAGGCGAACGCAGATCGTAAATTGCAATAACAATTAGAATAAATTACAGACATGATCTGCAGGGTGTCATAGTTAGTGCTTGGACCACGCCAGCTCCATATATGGTCACAAAAGACGCCATCACACTCATGTCACCATGACTCAGCCATAACCATATAAGGAGTCCCCAAAGCAGGACCACGCCATCACACTCATGTCACCATGACTCACAAATCACTCAGCTCCATATATGGGCACAAAAGGGCCAGGTCCACATATACAGTAAGCGGGACAGACAGACACACACACACACACACACACACACACAGACAGACAGACAGACAGACAGACGTGATCTGCTAGGTCTCATAGTAAGTGCTCATTGCATTCGCAATTACAGTATTAGTTTTTTTCTTATGAAAGCAGAGAGTCTTGATGCACATTATCTGATCATAAAACGGACTTGGAAACTTTCTTCAATCGTAGCCCCATATGTGCCCTCTCCCTACGCTCATTGAACTCATTCTGTGATTCGAGCTACAAACAATCGCAGTAACGGGGGGGGGGGGGGGGGCAACTAGGCTTTGAGGAAATGATCTTGCATAATCAACATTATTGTCGATTGTCGTGTGCCGCTCCAAACATGTCCAGACATACCACTAACCTCATCGATCCAGTCTCGCGTATCTATAAGGTGAGACGCGAGACTGGATCGGATTGTGTCTGGACATGTTTGGGAAAAAAAACAAGAAAAACAACGACTCAACGAGATGGATGCGGCAGCAGAAGCAGCACGTCAACGTATTTGGAAGAAAAAAAACGAGAAAGCACCACCTGTCGTTGCAAGACAAACACCCGTATGTTGCTGATAGACAGATAATAATCGATCCGATTTTGTCCTGCCGTTCATTTTATCACATTAGGTGCAGGGCAGGCTGCTCGACGGTGAGTTTATAATAGCCTGTTGTAACGAGAAAGGGGGGTGGATGGATGGATGCCTTATGATGGATGCGAGCAAAGCAACAGCAGCAGCAGTACGGCTTGCGATCAGCGACCAACGTATCATGGCGGGCCCTCGATAATGATGTGCAATCTGTCCATGACTAACTCCACATGTTATTGGCAAACGTTACGTTATGAAATCAAATGCCGATCGTTGCAGGTTTATATACGGGCAGAGAGCAAATCGCGTTGTATCTTGTTCCGAGAATGAGAGTGAGTGCAAGCCTTGCAGTTGAAAGCAGTGGGGACTCGGGAGTGGGGGGGAACTGCCAATGCGATCCAAGAGGAAGAGACCCCCCCCCCCACCATTCTCCCTCGGGAGAAACCATGTAGAAACAGGAGGGGAGGGGGAATCGAGTGTATTCACACAAACAAGAGCATTGTCCCATCCATTTTAGATCCCCTGACATCTGCGTTGGTCTATGCCGGACGGCCGTCTCCAATACGTCGTACGTCCTCGCATAGACCAACCAATAGGCGGTGCCAGACGCTTCTCAGACCAACACCTCTTTTCAGCAGGGGGGGGTTTTAACTCTTTTTAGAGCCGATCGGTGTTACATTATGAGTTGTCCGGGCGCAAATATAGTTGAACCATAGTAATCAATAAAAAAACGTTTTTTGGACCATAAAACGTATAAAAACGTTATGCGCTTCTTGCGCTTGGCTATAATAAAACGTTTAAAAACGCTTTGCGCATTCGATGAGTTAAAGCAGGATTTTCAAAGCCCCGTATCTCTAAAGTTTCGAGTGCTGTCCATGGTGATTCGTCGCGCATCCGATGTTCGGATGTCATTTGTGACTTTATCTCACATCGATCCCGACATATAACCGTTTCTGGCGAGAGGTAAAGGGTGTGCCCAAATGCTCATGATGAATCATCACAACAACACCACCCTCCTCCCTGCTAACACGGAAATGAAACGGAGGCTCATACAATGGGAGTCTATGGCTGGCACAGCTTCACTACGCTTATTCTACCACCTAGCAGGAAAAATAACATAACATAATGAGTCTGTCTTTAAACTTGGTGGGATCAGGATCAGTAGGCTGCCCTGGCCTGGAGAGATGCTTACATTTGGGATTGTAAAGGTCAAAAGACAAGGTCACAGTCAAAGGCATGAAACTCATGGACTCATTCCCCTATCAAGGTGGAAATGGCATATCTCAACAGCTGCACAGTGTAGGCAGATGTGTGCACTCTACTGAGTGCAATAGTTATTATCATTACCATCTGGATCTTCAGCTGGCTGAATACTCATATAAGGCTCTCCCTTGTCAAGCCTGGACTGTCTCTGTCGACTTTCCTCCTCCAGAGCTGCCTCCGCACGGCTCTTTGCATTGACATAGGCCAGGTAGGCAGGGGAGTTGTGATAGGCCTTCATGCTCTCATTATATTCAATCTACAGTGGGCGAGACAACAGGAATGACAGGGAAACAGACAGGTAGGGAAAGCATAACAGGTGGTCCCTCGATGCTGTTCAACTATGACAAGATAAGGAAAGAGGTTTACTACGGTTGTTAGTAAAGGAAGAAATGATGACTGGAGGGACCCACAGAACATCTACTGATAACCCATCAGAAGTCCCCAACCCATCAGTACCCTTTGCAAAACAACCAACCTTCTCTGCTTCGTAGTCATTCAAATAATCCTGTTTCTCCTCATCAGTGAGGTCCCTCCACATGCCACCGATTATCTTCCCAATTTCCCATAGCTTCAGATCGGGATTGGAGGCTTTTACTTGATCCCAAACCTGGTGATGAGAACCAGACATTGATGTGGGGTTGGGTTGGTTGGAGGGGATATAAATGGTTATCTCGTTGCAGAGAGGTCACAAACCAGAGGAGGTGTGGTTTAAGCTCCATCTCCAAGCTGATAAATTCCACTATCTGTGATGTGTCCTAGGTTAGTACCTTGTTCTGTCTTGGTTTTATACGTACCTTGATCAACTACTACCAAGGCCTGATGCTTACTACAGTACTTACTGTGTGATGATTGATTATCTAAAGACTGGATGTGTGTAAAGTACAGCATGGTGCAAAAACAATAGCAAATGACATTTACACATACCTTTCGACTATATCTCATATATGGCATCAATGGCTTATCAGGAGGCTTTGGTGGCTTTGGAATATTAATTCCAGGGGTATTCTGGAGAGGAAACAAAGTCATATTAGGACATACACAATGTGTGTTGACTGAATGATCAGGTTTCTGCTTTGTGGTAACGCTAACCTGGGAAGTAGCCTATAAAATCTACATGCTGGCTTTTTTCTTTTGATTGATTGAAATATTTATTAACAGTTTGCAGAATTACAGTACATTTCATTCAAGCACAAACTCAATACAAAGACTGTTAACTGTGAGTGGACGACCCAATTAAGCATTACACTAGTTTACAAGGCTTGGCATGGTTGAGTAACTAGACTTCAACAAAGAGGTTTTGAGTCTAATAAAGGGTGCAGTTAAGCCAATCAGTTAAATTAATTTGATTTAATTAAAGACAGTTTGAAGCCAACCAACAGCCAGGAATCCTGCAAGGTAGGACAGAATAGCACTGGCTGAAAGAAAATAATACAAACATCTGACTTAACTGAAATGTGCCCAATGCGAGACATAATGCCATTGTCAGGTTTGGACCAACCACAGCTTGCATGCAGCGAATTAATTACTCCTTAGCGGTCAAAGCCATACCGAGCAGTGGGTCTGTGATACCATGGCAACACTGATGGCATGGGTTACTTAGCATGGCTGTCAGCCATACTTACTTTAAAGGCAGGCGGTATCTGAATACACACAGATGGACTCTTAGCCAGTCTGCACCATGATGGAGGTAGCAGATGGGGTATGGCATGACACACATTTCAGGAAATCTCTGTAATGGAATGAGTAAGGCTAATTGTACTGTCCAGTGTCCACTGTGCGGTGCGTGCACTTTTAAGGAAGAGTAGAAAATGTGCAAATGCCACTACTCTCTCCCCTGACAAAAAAGGGCCAGTCTTGTGACTAGGTGTACTGACTAGGTGATGACTAGGACAATGGTTTGCTTTGTCCTAGGTGATGACTAGGACAATGGTTTGCTTTGTCCTAGCAAGTATGATTGTTCAAGTCACCTGGGTCTCATTTGTTACTTCTTAATGTATTTTTAGGTAGTTTTGGTTTTTGAGGAGCGCTAGCCCCTCCTATATACAGGTTTAATGTTTGTTTTTAGTTCAATGTTTGTTTTAAAAACGTCATTGACAATGAAGGGAAAATGTATGTCATCTTGTCCCTCACACAAACATTAAATGCCATTAACAATAAAGAGAATTTAATGTTTGTGTTACATCAACATTTTATTTAGATTGTTGTGAGACAGGAAGTGGAGGGCAAAGAGGGGGAGGACATGCAATGGAAACCTCCATCTAGAATCAAACCAGGGATGTTGCAATAATCTGTCGCCACTCGCCAGACACACATCACTAACCCCCTCATTCATCACCTGTTTTATTTTCTCCAGTTGTTTCTGCCAATACATTTCAGTCTTTGGTTTAGGTTAATATTCATACCGTTACCCGACTGTTGCTGCCTTGGGTCCCTCCCAGTCTGTAGTTGTTGTAGGCCAGATGGCTGTATGGGTTGTACCCCACAAACCCGGGAGTGTTGGGCAGTTGCTGATAGAAATAATTGAGACAGAGAAGCATTTAAAAGCAACGCGAAGAGACTTGCATGCTGGGACTATACTTTTTTTTAAGAAAAGAAAAGAAAACTTTAGAAGTGGCATGGTGGTGTATTATTCATGTGAATTGTATGGGTGTGGCTCAATTATTGGCTTAATTTGGCATTGTTATTGTACATAAACATGCAGCATATTATGCAACAACAGTGTTATTTAAAATGACTGAGTAATATAATAATAATAACAACTACATAAAGTGCCCCTCGGGGCACAGGTCTCCACCAGGGCAGGTCAGGTTGTGGACTCCTGGTGGTGCTATAATAGACCAATGTGAAAAGGCTGCCATTTCTTCGATTTCAAGTAAATTGCATGCTGCGTTCATGATTTGAGGCTTTTTATTCAAAACGGACCAATCCTGCAAACTTTGAAAGCCAATGTTAGCCAATTAGGATGGAATATGAAATATCGGACAGATCCGTCTTGAACACATCATCACATGACTATAGAGCTACTGTGTAGCGATTTGCAGGATTTTGGGACATAATCTGGAGGATTAATATGACTAATATCCAAAAATGTGTTTTATAAAAGTCGGCCTCCTGGGGGGCGCTATAACAAGCCGTTCTGGAAAATTTGGGGCAGAGGTTCACGTTGGCATCCAGGGAGTGTGTGTGCAAAATTTGGCATCGACCGGGTTAACGGTGCCGGAGATGAGCTGTTCACAGACGGACGGACGGACACACACACACACACACACACACACACACACACACACACACACACACACACACACACACACACACACACACACACACGGACGGAGTGCAAAACATACTCTCTCCCCATGCCTTCGGCCTGGTGGAGACAATTAACAAGTACGACTATAATAAATAAGACTACTGACTGAGTAGTCGTATTACTGTAGCTGGGCACTGGAGCAAACTTGGACAATTAAAGCCTTTTACAGGGTGCAGGCAAACAGAGTGACAATGTCTCAATGTCAATACATCTTCATCAGGTCATAGCTATAGACTGGCCCTGGCCCAACCACCGTGATTTCTGCGAGGGCCGGATGTCGCCAGGATCACTGCGTTGGATCATATCGGTTCACCGATCTGAGCGATGGTCAACACTGACATCACCAAATTTGGAGTGACGCCCCCCTGCACTGTAGTTCTGAACCTAATGCGAACGAAAATAAAAGCCTGGGTACCGAGGCTAGGTCATAGCCTGACCCTCACTTGTATTTAAGCCATTTGTAGCCTCTTCTTTGACGTCAAGATGTATTGACGTCAAAGTTTGACGTCAATACATCTTCTTTAAATTAAATTCACAGTGAATCCTGTTAATAAAAATCTCTGCTAAGATGCACTGGACCAGCCTAAACCTGCCTGAGGTGTGGTAGAACCAGGGGGGCAGTCGGACAGATATTTTGTGAAGCCACTAAGGAAATCGGGATTTCCTGAAAGTTCATATAATGGCCTGTTGTGGAGTTGTCATTGGGCCCAAAAAAAACCCATAGCCCCATAGAAGTCCATGTATTTGGGCCCAGCTTCACCTAGACTGTATTACCTTAATAAACATGGTCATGAATACTTTCTGCTTCCAGTCACTAGTTTAAAGTCTCATTTCTAATGTCATAATATTCTTTTTGGAAAATTATGGTCCCATTTATTTAAAAATGTTAAAGTCGCGTATGTTCTGAGGGGCGTGGCTACCGTTACAGTCTATGATCGGGATTCCCCACCCACTCGAGTCAAAATAAAAACCAACTAAGAAGAAGGGGGGAAGTCCCGCCTCGTTGTCTGCGCCAGCCAATGGCCAGCTGGGCCAAAATGGATCTAGAAAGATGGCGATTTACAATTCAAGGACTGACAGGCTTCATTTTACGTTCATGTTAGACCTGGGGAACGCTTTGTCCATATTTTTTACAGTCTATGGGTAGAACACTGTTGTGCTAGTAAGTATTAGGTGTGACTGAATTAGTTGTACTTACTGTTGTGGGGGCTGGGGGAGGGGGAGGGGCATATGATGGCCTCTCTCTCTCTGTTATAAATGACAAGGTTGAAATGAAACATCTGCATTAATCCATTTTTGGATGGTTTAAAATATGTTTTAATAGTTAACTCAAAATTAGGCTAGTTTGATTTAATTAGTTTCTCTTCAATCTATTATGTAGCCTATGCATTAATTTATTTATTAGCCAGGTATTGCATGAGGAATCTGTCTTGGTGAGGTTGGCGCAGTACACGCGACCATTGTTAGTTAACAGCTGAATCAAAGTATAAAGATAGAAGCAGAAGCTATGTGGTATGATGATATGACAGAAACCAAGTGTTTTAATTAATGCACACAAATAGTGTGTAACTGTGTAATTCCAAAGCTATGACAGATTGAGCGCCTTTGAGTCAAACCAAACAGAATCACATTCTAATAACTGCTTACTTGACATCTTTGCACTGCAGAGATCAGTCTATTCCAGTCATTGGGTCTGTAATAAACACATTTTATTGGTGGACACAATGGACAGCATATACGGTAATTAATAAAGTATTAATGTTCATTCATTAAAAAAGGACAAAACACAGAATGCCAAGCCGAGTCGCACGACTTCGCTCGGCAAAGAAATAACGTATTTTCAACAGGAAAAAGTGTCAAAGCGACTTATTTCAGCCAAATTAGCGTCGAGCGACAATGTCACCCTATAGTAGTATTAATAGATCGTATTATTACTGCAACAACATTGCTAACATCACAGTAATGTTAACATTATTTTTGCGAGAGGGCTACTGTTAACCATGCAGCGCCGTTTATTTGAATGACGGCACTCTCTCTAAACAATCTCTGCGACCTGATGATTATTATGAAATGCTAAAGCTGGTTACTGGTTTGGACAGTTTTATGGCTGACTGGTTTCAATGCGGTATTATCCACTCTGTCCGGTGATATGAACCAGCTGTGCGTAGGTACCGTACCACCGTACCTGCCTGGTAACTAGCAAGACATTATGCTACAATAAAAACAGAAAACACTAAGGATATATCAGTGATGTCACTAACAATCGTGGTCTGGCGATACAAGAAGTGAATGAATGAATCTGAAACACTTCCGCGTGACGTTGACGTCACTATCTAAACCTTGGTGTGTTCCATTCTACTGACAATGCTAGTGGTGCTAATAAGTAGCACACTGACTCGTACAGTAATTTATATATCTCCTGTTTGGTGGCTAACTAGCGAGTGACAATACAAATGATCATGCAGCCCGTTTAGACACGGAAGTACTGAATGCAGCGCCATCGTAATATTACATGAATCTTTATGTGATCACTGATAATAATGTGATAACTGGTCCATCAGCTTAGTTAACAGTAGCTGGTTTTACTAGCAGGTTGACGTCTAGCAAGCAAACTTAGCTACCATATGCACAATGACAATAAAAATGGCATCCCTAAGAAATCATTAGCATGCAACGTGAAGTCACATCAAGACATGCATGAACAATTCTAGAGCTTGTTTAGGAATACCTATAGCTTCAACAGCTGGCAGACTCACCCTAAAAACCCTTTGTCCCCTCCACAGTAAAGTGTGTGCGTTGTGTCTTAACAGGGCAGGCACCTAGCTATAGCTCAACTAGAGAATCAGTCCCCACAATAAACGAATGAAATGGGGTCCACTCATAAGATTCCTGTAGAATCTTCTAGAATTGCACCCCCACCCCCCTCTTTCCAGCTGTTCTTTTGCTCACTGCATGGTCCTGCTCTGTTACCGTGGCAGCTGCGATTTACTGCTGCCACCATCATAACAACTATATGTTTTTAAGCATAATAATGAACATTAATATTTATAAATATTAATGCTCATTATTATGCTTAAATACCTTGCAGGGAAAAATGATTTATAATGATACACGCCTGGGGTTTAATGTTTAGATAGGCTTATTTCCAGTTATGATGGCTTGCCGCTTAACCCTCATCATCATAATTCATAATTTACAATTATGAATTTTATGTTGAATGTTATGAATGTTATGTTGTTGCCTGTTTATTACTGAGTCACATTGAAGCAACAACACTTAATATGTGTGATATTTAGCCTATAGGCCTACTAGTTATTTTTTGCATAATGACTGCATATTGGGTGACAATGTTATGCATAACGCCTACAGTTCAATATTCTCAAGGCTGTTGCGGCACTACTGCTGGACAGAAAAACTTTAGTCAGTCATCATTGCCTGAGCCGCATTCATTAAGCTTTAGGCCTACAGGCCAGTATACCCTGTTCTGTTGTACAGTACGGTTCCCTTCCCAAACATTTCACAGTCGTGAGATCCAAAAGAGAGAGAGCACGTTATCCTGGATCCTTCACGCTGCGTGGTGAGCTTGTAGATCAGCTATTTTCACTAGCTATTAATTATTATTTATTTATTTATGTCCGAAGACACACCACTGGCAGTGGAGTCCACCGTCTGGGAAGAATTTGGGCCTAGCAGCTCCAGTCCCCAGACCACAACCCAAACGCCTGCTTCCCCTGGCCAAGGGATATGCAGCGACACTCAAATCGTTGTGGGTAAAGCCCAACACATTCGCCTTCCCTGGGAGTCACTAACAGCTCGACTGCTGGGGATGAAGGAGGTGGGGATGGAGGCCATGCCCGATGGATAGGGTCACCTGCTGACCCCTCCTTCGTTCTATCGAACGAAAAGGACACCTCCGCGGTCAATAAGAAGGGCTGCAGCACCCTGACAGTGGCCACGAAGGCCCTTTTTTATTTTATTCAATGCAATTGTGAACAATAGCCAAGTAAGATAATATATATCCATTGGCCATTCATATGGATCACTGTCAGTGTGAGGGGTGGTCAGGAGATGTCTATGAACTCTGCGTTTAAAGGCTTGAAGGCCATTGTATGTGATGGAGTCAATGCTCTGGTAGGCTGTTCCACACCCGGACAGCAAAGTTCTGGAGAAATGTGCGTGGTTGAAAGCATGTTCTGGTGTTGCTGTGCATAGGCGAGTGTTTCTCCGTCTGATCCGTCTGGAGGGAGCATTTCCTCTAGGGCAGTATGGGGATTGGGGATGCATTTTGTACATGACTGTAGCGGCGGCTGTCTTCTGTGGCTAAGGCTATCGATGGAGAGTGTTGTACTGACAGTGTCCTGGTCAACTCCTTCCTCTGAATATTGTCCAGTAGACCAAGATTTGTAGGTGGAGCACTCATCCAGCTGAGTGAGGCGTAGGCTACTCCATGACACTGCAGACATGTAGCTTGTAGACAGTTGCTCGGCTCTCGGTTGTGAGTTTATTGTCTCTGACTGGCCCAGATGGAGATTTTGGTCAGGTGTTTCGACCACGACAGCTTGTGGTCTATTTTGACACCCAGGATGTCAAGCTCATTTGTGGTGGTGCCCATTGAATTACAGGTCCAGCTGTGATGGAATCCTCTTTCTTGAGATTGTCATGAACTTGCACTTTGATGGTTTAACTTGCACTGCACTTTTGTTTAAATGTGGGACAATGCACAACAATAGAGCTCCCCGGGCCTTATCACAGGTGACAGGCCGGATGGGTCACGCAAAATATGCGTCTCATACTGGACCTACGAGCCTTCAACCGATACCTGATGGTTTAGATTTAGGGACTGGTTCACGTGGAGACCTGAAAGACGCATCCCCATTTAGTACCCACCGTACAGGAAAGTTCTGCCATTTTGGTTCAGAGGACGGGTATACTTGGACCAAGTATACGCCAAGTATATGCCTCTGAGACGGTGTATTTAAAAACACAATAAAAATAAAATAAAAAAAGAAATGCGATGCTCGGCGCACCTCCACGCCCCTCGTGCAACGTTGCCCTGTGCTCTGGCCTCAGTGCTACCGCAGATCACTTGACACGCGTGTCACGCAGTGAAATGCATGTTGGGATGTTGGGATACAGATGCATGACGGGAAGCAAGTAACTAATATAATGTTTCACAGTTCTCTGTGCAACATCCCCATTATGTTATCAACAGCTAATTCTGCTACACCACACTTATCACATGCCGATCACGTGACATGCACACATGCGTGTCTCTGTGAGATACAAACACACTACATGCCCATCGCTCGACCTGTGTGTGTGAGATTAGTGCCGGATCAACATGGATATCACTTAATTCTTTCTACCACCTCTGCCATCTACAAGTGCTTTGCTTGCTTTGTGGACCACTTGACCCATAAAAATTGGTCCGTGACCCACAAATTGGTCTCGACCCACTGTTTGGGAAACAGTGCTGTTTATAATATCAAGTATTTCAGTTCTAATAACAAGGGTCAGTCAAGGTTTACTGCCCCCTTGTTATTAGAACTGGAATACTTTGCATTCTTGTCTACATTGTGTGAGAGCCATACAGTTGTAATAGTGTGATCCCTTATAATAACATTCAAAAGCCTTGAGGACTTAGCCTACACCTGTCCTTTCTACCAAAATAGAATTTGTTTTGGATTTGTTAATTGATTGTGTTCCTTAATTACCTTTCCTTTCTGTTCACCTTGTTTGACCTATGCCCTACAATATGCAATTAGGCACTGTCCTAATCTAGTCTTGAAATGTGGTGCGGTTCATCGTCTCGGTTCTCACACAATAACGGAGACACTGGATTTCTATTAAGTAGACGGACAGTATTCCATTATGTGATATAAATGGGACCTTATTTGGTGGCAAACAGTAAACACCTTTTGATGTTGTACATTTGGAGGTGAGGTGGAGGTCACATGCCTCATGGTGCTGGCTTAACACAAAATGGGCCTCCCAGGCACAGCTGTGGGATTCTGGGTGCCCAAGGGCAGCCGAGGCCATTGAGTCAAGCAAATGATTCCATGTAAAGCTGCTCTCGTGTCTTCCAATGCAGATTTTGAGGCTCAGTTCTTCTTAAGCCTGCAGAGCTCTCCAAAATAGACCCAGGCAGTGGAAGTAAGCAGCCTTGAAAGTTTACTCTGGTGGTTGACAGTTGATGTATTTTTAGAAACCATTGCAGTAAGATAATTATGATGTATCATTTCCAGAGGTATTCCTTTGGCATATATGCCTTGAACATTGTCATCAACTGGTTTGTTTAACCTGTGTTTGACATTTGAAGTGATAGATCTTTCTTTTGTTTTTCATATATGAACCCCAGCTTAATGCATGGACAAAAATGTTAAAGGGATATTTCACCTTTAATTCCGTTTTAGATATTCATTTTATCAGACACACACACCCCATTGTAACTTCAAACTAAATTTTAACCATGATGAATTAATCAAAAACACCCGTCCTTGGTTTTGGTCTGCCCCCTCACGATGCTTTTCTTTTCTTTTCATTTATTTTTTACTGGGAAAGATTAACGTGATTGTGACATTAATTCCCTCAAATGTGTTATGTTTGACATGCATGCAGACGAAAAAATAATAAAATAGAGCTTGATAAAGGGCTCTTGTAAAATATACTTGGGCTATTTAATCGAGCATATTTAGTTCTTTAAAATATCAGAAGTAGCTTACCTGATACTACCCAAAATAGATACTATAGAAGTACACAGCAAATATGTGATTATATAGCGCTTTTATCCAAAGCTCTTTACATTGTGCATTTCAATTACTCCTTTAGGAGGGCCATTCAAGCCGCAAGTGGAGCCTGCGGCACCACAGTTTCCCTGCCGGTGGAGCCTGCATGCAGAATCAGGTAATCAGGTAATGTGGCCCACCACAACCAGCGCGCAGATAGCAGAAACTCTACCGCCCACTCCGTTGAGGCACACACAAACAAACAAGCCCTAATACCACCACTTTTACAGAACAACATAAATGATACAAACCAACAGACAACAACCAACACAACCCTTTGTTGCTCTCACAAGAATGCTGGCAAAAGGATTCAAGACAGAAGAGGGTTTATTTGTCACTCACTTTGCCAAAGCCTGTCAAAAAAACGTCCTGTGGCCAGTCCACCCCTGGGTGGTGCGCGGCCAGGAGTCAACCCACAGTGCCTAGTCCCGCCACGCGCCGGATGGATACCGGATGGCCCGCCCAGTACCGGCAGAGTAGCGGATTGTGTGTCACTGGTTTTTCCCTAATGGGACTGATCGAGGGTAGCTACTGGGACGTAAGTCGGGACTTGATCACCCCGGCTGGGTCACCCGAGTGAGGGGTATGATGTTGAGAGACCCGAAACCCTGAGGACCTTGGATACATCACTGAGGATGCGTCCCAGGTGCATCAATGTTTTATTTAGTTCTCAATCACACACATTCATACACGGTACACCAATGTCAAATACGTCATATAATGTGCAGTAATACTCTAAAGTCTATATAAGTAAGTAGTAAAGTCTAAAGTCTATACCTTGAATAAATGGAAATGGTGCTGTACATATTAGGTAAATATGCAAAGTAATAATTTGGGTAGAAATCATTATATTTCTACCTCTATTAGTGCTACAACTACTACTAACAAGAATGGAGAAGAAAACAAGATTCTATTTTCTGATGTATTTTAAATTAATTTATTACAGTGTGTACATTTCTTTTATCAAGTAAACATTTACAAAGTAACTAAATCATTTCATCATGTTCAGTGGTCACTTCAATGTTTAAATATCATTGTTTTGTCTTGTTCAGGTGTACAAGATCTTAACCATTTTAAATCCCACGCCATTGTTACACATGCAAAAGTTACTCTTCTAACATTAAAAATTAACAGATAATGTCCAAGGCAAACAGGAATAGTTCATCTCTCATAAAATGCAATTACAGTACAGCACAGCAAAGTCAGAAATCAAGTAACGTACAAGTAGCATAAATACACACAGTTTATGTAACTAGAACACCTGAAGGCTCTGGATCCAATAGGAAAGCCCAAACCATTTACCATCCCTCCTGAAGGGAACCTTACTACTTTGCCAAGAAAGTGTTATTGATTGTAACACGATCAGTTAATTAAATGCAAGACCTCAGGTGGGCCGGGTAAATTTGACATCTGTAACACATAAGCCACCATAACATTTAAATGTGCATCAGTGCATCCACATACTTTATCCTATGTTAAGTTTCTTTGGAATTAAAAAAAATAAAAAAAAACATTTGGTTCTTAATTGCCACTATAAAGCTGCAGCAGTAATTCAGTCTCTCCAATTTGTTTAATTTCTTGCATCTCTCTTTAGATTTTGGTGAAATCTAATTAAAAAAAAGAAAGAAAAATAAAAAGATTTTGGTGAACAATCTTTGGTCCAATTATTAGTTACATAATTGATCAAAAAAAGTGTTTGGTGACAGCAGTATTTCCGACATTGGTGGACCCTTGGCTTGAATACTTAAATGCCACATATACTGTAAATAGGAGATATATAGGGTAGTAGTGGATGTATATATCATGGAATATGACTGTGGAAAGCAATTCCATTCATGTTTCCCAAACAGTATAGAAAATGTATTTATTTGTAAATTGTTTAGTGTCAGCATCATGTTAATAGAATATAAATCTCTTTGCACAAAGTGGAATTTATTTACATGACAAATAAATATTGTAGCTTCCTCTTTTCATTACTTTCATTCTTCTTTTCTTTTCACTTAGACATCTTTAAGCTTTTTGCTTAAATGGAACATACATTGTAGATAGTAGTTTAGCTCTGCTGTCAGGTTAAACTGTAAAATGACCACCGCGCCTCAGCCAAATCAAGGCAGGCCGGTGCGTCACTGGAGCTGGACAGAGTGGAGAAGAAGGAGAAACTGGGGTAGTTAGTAGTTATCTTTTATAAATGATTAGTAAAGGTGCTAGGACAGGAGTGACTGATGTTTCGACATGAACTTCATCTTTCTTCTGAGCTCCTCCAGTGTCTCCTTCTTTTTGAATTGAAAAGGGCCAACCCCCTGGGGTTATGAAAACTATTGCTTGCATGTTTCCAAGTAACATATTGTTTGCAACAGGTTGTCTTATTTTCCCACGTTCCATTTGAGGTCATTGTGCTCTGAACTTGAAAAGGTGTGCCCTGCCAAGTACAGCTGCCCAAATACTATCATGTTAAAAGAGAGTCTACACAAAAGTTTGACAGATCCTGTTATCTTAAAAGACTTAAATGTTCATTAAAGGGTGTGGCTCCTGAACAGGTACTCTTACCCAATTTAAATTGGCACAAAATACAGGAGTTTGAGGTCAAGTATTTTATCTCATTAGCAGTCTCCCCACACTCTTAAACCAACCCCAAATTAACGTAATACCTAAACTAAAGCATGTGTGACATAATGCCGAAACACAACGATTTCAATGTTATGTATACATGTACTGTAGATCCATCAGCATCACTCGGCTTGAGTCGGCTATGGCTTTAAGTTTCACCCAATGCGTCATGGGTATGATACTACCGGTTCAAGAGCCACTACAGTAGGCTACATGTTATTAGGCTACTTTCTACGTCTACGATAGGAAGACCATCCCTAGTCGAAAATAGCCGATCTACAAGCTCAAAAGATGTTTGAGCATGTAAATCTGCTATGTTCGCTGAATGTACATCCCCGAATAGGGATGCTGGGGTTAATGTTTTTAAGAAGTCATCTAATTCAAGGTACAGTACAATCAAAATATGGAGAGATACAACACAAATATTCAAATGTTAAATGTTTGTGGCCACGGGATGGAATCAATGATGTAACAATAAATGTTGTGAGCCTCTCTCTCTCTCTCTCTCTCTCTCTCTCTCTTAATCTCCAAGGCATATCAATCTACTACCAAAATGTACCAAAGGACGATTCCAAGTTATCCATTTTTTAAGAGGAATCCAATCTGAACTGCATTCACATGTCATTGCACCATGTAATACAATCAAATTGCCATAAGAATATTAACAGTCTTGCTTAGAGAATGTAAAATATCAGACGAGGAGCTAAGAGCTTAAAAATAATATAAATAATAAATGATCTTTGCTACTCAATGGATGATCCATTGCTCAATGGATAATGATGGCAGCTTGGTTTTCCATTGTGATTCAGAAGTGAGGAATTCAAGTCCTCCAAACTAAGTTTAATATTAGGTAGCACTTCTGCTGCTACCAGGAGCTTTATCGCGTGTGTGTGTGTGTGTGTGTGTGTGTGTGTGTGTGTGTGTGTGTGTGTGTGTGTGTGTGTGTGTGTGTGTGTGTGTGTGTGTGTGTGTGTGTGTGTGTGTGTGTGTGTGTGTGTGTGTGGTATGTGTATGTGTGTGTGTGTATATATATATATATATGCATTTGTATTACTAGTCCGTGAAACAGATGGGCAGTAACTGCAGTGACACTGCAAAAATAATGTGATGTGGCTACATTTTGATTTGTTGGACACGCCTATTTAGGTCATCATTTTGCCGATAATAAGTCCACCTTTTGAGAATGTGAATCTTCAGTTCCCATCATAAAACAAAGCTCAAAAGTGCAGAAGCGATTTTCTTCATTTTGTTTTGGCACAATAAGTATATAGCACCACCAAACTGCACAAATGCTGCCAAGCAGTCTGTTGGAGAGTAAATCCTGCATGTTGAAGCATATTCATACAAACATGAGAATAGCACTGGCGTCTTAGCACCAGCTGGAGAAACAAGATTATCCTATCAGCAGTATACAGAGTTCTTAGCCCTGCTATGCTGCCATTCCCTCTGGACCAATAAGCTAAAGAGAGCTCATAGGCAAAGAGAGGGGATGTAGAGAGGGGGGTGGTGGGGGGGGTCTAGGAGGGTGATGAAGCACATCTATTCTGGGCTTTCAGACCTCTCAGAGGTACAGTTTCCCTTTTTCAAAGCAATCTCTTTTCACTCTTCGTTTTCTAAATGTTGTGAAAAGCCGCAGCTTATCATCAATTTGTAATTCAAAGCAGGGAATTGTTGCTTCCTCCCTCCACCCGGTTTATTTACTTTCATTTCTATCTAATGCTCTCATTCCATCGTTTTTCCGCTGCTTCACTGAACCATGTTATGACCAGGCCGGGTTAAATAGTATTTGCAAATACTTTTGATGGGTTGTTTTGACCTACTTATTAGGCCACATCCACACGGAGACATTTTCAAAAGGTTTACCGTACACATGGAATAAGAAATGTGTGTATACACATGAAACCACTGAAAACTTTTGCGGATACACCTAAAAACGTCTGGTCTGCCTTTTAGGTGACAGATCGTGAGGTTTGGGCACTTTGCATAGTTAGCTAAGATACTGTAGGTGATTTGAAAGTTAATTTATTACATTATTATACTTTTCTCTGAATAGATCTCAATCTCAATCGTAGTAGTCGCATGCGATGTGACTAGATGTGAATTGTCCTGGTACAATAAATCATATCATTCTGCTGCTCCAAGCAGGTTAAAAACTAATTATATTCAAATACTATTTCAACCACGACTGATTCCAATGATCTCACAGGATTGTTTGATTCTTTCAAAGATGAGGCAAATTAGACTTGAGTAAACCAAGATCTTGTTAAAGGATTCTTTTGTCCCACCACCTGTTACTTAAAGGCAAGCGCATCTGTCTAAAAAGTATCTGTCTATGTTCACATACGGTATTAAAAACAATGCACGGATGCGCAACAGACCCATAGAGATCACATACACACACAGGGAAACAAACAATAGCAAAAGTACACAACTCTACGGTTTCCTTTTTGTTTAGAAATCTCAAGTACCGCTGGCCTCAGGTGAAGTGAAGCTTGAGGATTAAGTTCTTTACACACACATAGTTAGAATAATCAGCACCAGTAGAATTTGGCTGGTCCTGCTCCCACCCCCTCCTCCCCAAAAACAAACACATGCGCGTTCACACGCACGCATGCGCACATATTGTACGCTCACACACCCACACATACAGACACACTAACCCCGATTAAAGCCCAGCCCTACTCCTCCTCACTCCCTTAGGGTAGCAGTCATTAACTGGTGGCAGTCCAGATCCCCTCGCAGCTCTAGTGGTCCTGGTAGTCTCATACCCGTCTTCTGGTCTACGCACCAGCACTTTCCCCGTTGCCCGTCACGCGCTGGGTGGCACTGTGGACAAATTATATAGGACACATGCTTACAAAAGAAGATTATGGCATGGAAGTGATAATAACAGCTGATAACAACAACATTAGATTTCATGGGAAGTCGTTAAACTGATTGTACATACAATTATTAACAGGACAAAGATTGACTTGACCGTCTCATATCGTGGCAGGTTCCTATGTTCCTTTGTTCATCATCAGAGGAGAGCCATTAGATACCACCCCTTTATTTATACAAAATTCGGTCTTATTCACTGTGTGTGCTAAGCTTAAATAAATAACAAGGTCTGGGTAAAGTAAAGAAAAGAAAATGTCTGTACAACCTACGAACTTCTCTTCTGACATTTCTGTGCCATAAAATGATTCTTGATTGCCCCCCATGTGCAGGGGTTACAAACGATGCCACCAGAGTTTTACCATAAAGTAATTATAGTTAATCAGTAAACAGATGGGATTTAAGTCTACTTCACAACAACGTGCTATCAAGAGCAGACTGGGGTACTTTTAACCCAGACTCTGGAGAGCTGGTGCCATTAACAGGGTTCACTTTTTATCACTGACTCTATGTCTGCTCCTTTGATTGCACACATGGCTCACAGCACACCACACAGCCTTATCTGAGCTTTTATGTGCTCCAATTCTCTTATTCTTATCTATACCATTGCCCAATCCTACAAAAGCAGTATAACAAAAAAAAGGTTATCGCATCCAAAAGCTAATAGCAACCATCACTGCAATGAAGTGATTATTGTTCAACAGTTGAAAAGGAACTCAGTTTAGTTCAGCTCTTTAGTTTTCAAACTAAATCACTTTTTATGTGACTTAAGACATTAGGTCTTGGCACGAGTCAGAACTCTTGCGCTCAATGTTCAACTGCACATTGTGTTATGACTTATAGAAGGATTGCGCAGTTTGCAGGTGACTTGGGGTTGAAAGATAAGCATATCCGTATGGGCTAACACTCAGACAGAGGTTAACAGATTAAGCACTAGAAGCAAAGCCATGAGATCCAGGAGATATTACTAGTGCTACCTACAATGAAACCACAAACCTGCTTGACATGGAAATCTCCATTCTTGTCACAGTTGGGTATTGGGATTGAATATAGATCATCATGTGTGCGTGTGTTCGTTGCCAGTCTGTCCAGTGCTCTCTGAAGCTCAGCACGACATGGAGCCTGTCCGGAAATTATAGATTAAAATCACATACAAATTAGGTACTGTAGGCTATATACCTGTGAGGAAACTTCAGTACATTACTATTATTCCCCCCACATTTACTTCATTGCACTTTTTTATAATAATTATTTAATATTCCTATATAGTTAATTGAATGCATTATAACTTTAATTAGCACATTTTAACATCTGATTGTCTGGATTTGGATCTGCCTGGATCTGATTGCCTACTGTTTGCAGACAATCTTGTGTCACTGACAGACATTTTACGTGCTCTGCATCCTACATATAAATAACACTTATGTGAGATTTTACTGGCTTTTCTTTTGCATTTTAATTCATGATATTGCTGTTAAAATAGTTTTGTGCTTTGAAAGTTTTATTATCTCCACCAGGCCGAAGGCATGGGGAGAGAATATGTTTTGCACTCCGTCCGTCCGTCTGTGTACATCTAATCTCCAGCACCGTTGGTCAATGCCAAACTGTGCACACACACTCCCTGGATGCCAACAAAACCTCTGCCCCAAGTTTTCCACAATTGCCTGTTATAGCGCCACCATGAGACATATTTTAGCCTATTTATATTACTCATACAGATTTTATTTATACATCACGCAAATCGCTATACACAGTCATGTGATCAAGACGCTAAGATTGCCTTTCAAAATTTGCAGGATTTCAAACAAAATGTCTCAAATCATTAACACAGTGTGCGATTTCCGTGACATTATGCACACACATTCCCATTAGGCAGAGGAAGAAATGCCACATCTGCCGGTTATAGCGCCACCATGAAGCCGACTTTGGTAAAACACATATCTGTACATTACTCGTACATATTTTATCCATACATCACGCAAATCTGTATACACATTCTCCATAGTTATGAGATCAACACGCAACCGTTCCGCTTTCCCATATTCCAGCCCGATTGCCTTCCAAACTTTGCTAGGATTGGTCCATTTTGAACAAAATGCCTCAAATCATTAACACAGCCTATGATTTCCCTGAAATTATGCACACACATTCCCACCAGGCAGATGACGAAATGCAACTTAAATGTTTACACGGTTACACCTATAACTGCACTGATCTGTGTAAAACTTTGTATGTGCACTACTACACATTATGAATACACTGTTACGTATATACTTTTTAATATATTACTCCTACACAGTTTGGTTTGAAACTGGTAAGAGGTCAAAGGGCATTGTTCTCACCAGTGCAGCCTTTGGGTCTTCCCTGGCAGTGTTGCTCCTCTGGTTGTTGGATTTAGGAATGTGTCTAGCCAGGGTCTTCTGTATGCAGCGTTTGTCCTGGGGACTACACCGGATGTTGCTGTTGTTTGGGTGCTCAGGGATGATCTCGTCTTGCCTGTCCATTGCTTCCAGGCAAAGAGAAAAGTCAGCATGCAGTACACGTTAAACATAAATGTTTTTTTTTATTTGATTATCTTTATTTTGAAACCTTCAGGTAAGACAGTCAAATAAGAAAAAAAAAACACAAAACAATATATATATAACCACAATGCATGTATATTTCTTTTTTTGAATGAAATAAGAAAATTATAATGACAACAATGTGATCATTGGTCTTGCACCTGAAGTTCAAAAAGGAGTAGGAAGAAGTAAAAACTTATTTACTCCTACCCCCATCAGTAATTGCAATAAACATATAATCCAAATGTAACTGCATCCATACATACATACACACGTACATGTGTCCATGTGTATGTAAGAACAATAAATGAGAAATCAAGTATAATAATTAAGAAATCAAGTATAATAATTAAGAAATCAAGTATAATAATTAAGAAATCAAGTATAATAATCAAGAAATCAAGTATAGCCCGAGACAATCAACGTGCCTCATCCTCCACTCTGTAATAGTTAAGTAAGTCATTTTTGTACATCCTCTTAAATTGTACAATGTTGGTGCTTTGTTTGAGTTCTACAGCCAGACCATTCCACAAATTGACCCCACAGATTGTTATACATTGACTTATGCCCTATGTCAGCAATGCTACAGGTTATGAGATTGTACAATAGCTGCCTATTTCTGATTTGTTTTAAAAATCTAAGAATTCTGAAACAATATTTTGTGCAAGTGACCCCCATACAAGATTTGTATTGTTAAGATGTTTCAAAAATATTCTAAATTTGTTCAAGATATTTTGAAAATAGCCCGCTCACATATGGCTAAAGTGGTTAAATTTGTATGCTATATTAACACATGTTGCTGGGGACAACCTGGAACCCCCTCAAGTAGCTCTGGTCCATATAGCATAATGCGTTGCATTTAGAGCTATGTTACTCTCGACTTCCGGGGCTCGCATGAATGCAGACCAGCCTCTCGTGTTTAGTGTAAATAAAAATAACGTTTTTGCTACTCACCAAAACTCACCCCGGAAGTCGAGAGTAACATAGCTCTAAATGCAACGCATTAGAGCGATGGACCAGACCAGAGCTACCCCTCAAGGAGCCCTTGGGGTCTTCGAACCCCACTTTGAGAACCACTGCAAAGAATCATACAAGGGCCGAACAGGTTCTTTGTATGACAACAGTGCTATATAGTACCTCAACCACCCTAAAGAGTGGTATAATTGTGTGTATAATTCAACTGTAAGGTGGCATGATATAGCAGAGTGGCCCTTACACATTATAGGGGCAAGCAACACATGCCAAGCAAAAAAACAAAAGAGCCTAACACGACCATTTAGGCCAGTGGTTTTCAACCAGTGGTCCTTCATGAAATTGAGGGGGTTCCTGAAATGATGGAGAGTTGGTAACCAAATTGACCCCTATAGAGTTAAATTATTTTTATTTTTATCTGCATTAGTTAATTTACAAGAAGTCTACACAATTAGAGAATATAGAAGAATTGTTATTTTGTTCAACATTTGCCTGTTATCTCTCCTATAGTACCACATCAACACAGCATGGAATTGTGGACAAAATTGTATCCAACGACAACAACAACAATGTTGGTGGTCTGTGGCTTGAATGCCAAATAAATGGGCCTTCATGAAGTGGGTTGAAAACCACTGATTTTGGGAAAAGTCATAAATGGATTTTGATTTGATATCGTGTATGACTTGACATCAGAGATAGAGCGAGAGCTACTGGGCTACTCCCACTGTCCTTCTGCATACCCACTGTCCCACAGCTGAACATACAGTGGTGGAATGTAGGCTAAAAACGAGGCCAGGTTAACCTCAAGGACACCGAGTAGCATTCTCACTCTGGGGGGTAAACTGTACCTTGGCCCTTTTCAACTGCTGCACCACATCTATCCTACAAGGGCTGGTGCATTTTAAATGTTGCCCCGCCCCGAACCCCGCCCCTGCTCTGCCACCCGCTATCCATTGTGGTTTGTGCCACATTCACCTTTGCATCCCTATAATCCTGCAGTTCTGTGCCCCTGCAGGCAGCCAGCTGCTTCCTGAGGAAACCCCCCCCCACACACACACACACACACACACACACCCTGCTCTCCCCCATTCCTTCCACAAGAACCTCTCTCTGAGCCAGATGGAGCCTCTTTCAGGGAATTTTGCACTGTCGCCAGTGGGCATTCCTGGAAACGTATACTTCTATGACTGTGTGGTAGTGCACAGAGTCATAAGATGAGCAAGACAAGGGACGGTGACCTATGGCATTTCACAGATTGGCATTCCAATCGAAACCAAACCATTCGCAGTGATTATAACCATGGCTTTAGCATTTTCAAGCTGTTCTTTTTCGAAGATCTCTGGAAAAGATCTGGATCCTGGCTCAGGTCTCAGGTGACTACCAGGCCTTACTGCTATTGGCAATAGCACAATAAAGGCAGTCCAGTATCTTCCTTGATATCCGCTCAAGCGGGTCCTTGACCTGTTTTACTTTGAATTAATAGTCATCCCATGTTCGTGTTAGAATATATGTGCTGCTCTGTGCTACACATTGGAAGGTGAGAGAGTCTCACTGAAGTTCATTGATAAGGTTATTACTTGGTTTGGCCAAAGGGAAGTGTTTCTTGTCTGTTTGTATTTTTAGTCTTGTTGCCATTAGCCTTGCTCATCAGCACTTTCTCCCACAAGACCCAGCAGGGTTTCAGCTGTTTCCGCAGTCCCAAGCTGTTCTTTCCCCTCTTTTGCCATTTTGCGGTTTTCCGATTCCACACTTTTTCAGAGTGCCATTTTACACGAGCCTAAGTGATTTAGAAGTGGGTCAGGGGTGCCATGTCCTGTTTGCTACCACTGCTGTTCTCCAGGGAGGAAGCTACCATTTCTCTATGTGGTTTCACCAAGACTGGATCAACAGCTTTCAGTGTAAAACACCAGTCAAGGCTTTTAGCTAATAATACACTGTGCTGCTGTCACAGGTGGACAGCCAAAGCTATACTATAGTTGAAAAACAAAACAAAAAATGTCAGGAAGAACAAATTGTAATTATTTGGTATTTTAACAGATTATGTTAAGTCCCAGAAAACATAAATTCACATGTGGTCCAAAGAACACAACCCTTACATTATTCAGTGGGAAATGGACTGTATTGAATAGTGAGTAATGGTACACACAGGGGATACAGAAGGAATGACATGCAGAAATGGTCATTATTCAATCCGAATAAGTAGGAGACTATTACCCCTTTGTGTGAACAGCTATAGGGTCTCTGTAGGGACTGCACTCTCAATACATCCTTTATATCCTTAGGGTATGCCACAACTCTGCTCAGAAGTGTCATATAATGTACTGATAAATGGCTGTTTTGAGCACTGTTATCGGAATGTAATTTAGCCCGTTCATCCAGTCATATGCCGTCCCCTTAACACAATGATGTGCTCAGCTAGGATGACAAATATTGATTTTGGTGGACTGATGGCCTTTCCTCAAGTAACACCTTAAACTAAACTTTAGGGAGCATGTCTTGCAATATACAGACTAGCTTGCGGTTGACAATCAAGCCGTTTCTGTTGCTAAAACTGTGTCTAAACAATTAGAGGTAAAACATGTATTTAGGGCAGTCCTACATATTGGGACGGTGATGTGACTTGTTTTCAATGCAGTAGGTGTAGGTCATATAGGTGCCAGAGAGGGGGTCCCAATTGGGGAATGACTGGTGTTGCGTCGGTCGGGGTTGTTCAATTATCTAAAGTCCAATAAATAGCCTGTAGACAGAGGTTCAATGGAACCTAGCACTGGCATATTGAATGATTACAAAATGGGACCATGTCCTTTCATGATATGAATATGAACAGCAAATGAACATGAATAAAAGCAGATACGGCCTGTTATATTGCGAATCTCTCGAGATTAGCTCCATATCAGTCCGTTGGTAGGGGCGCTCCTCAACACGCAGGTCAGCACTCAGATGTCTGTCCTGGAGAGCTCTCACATGTCTCTACTTTTTCAGACACTATAGATCTCTCTGTCTCTCCGTGACCTTGCTATGCACGACTAGTGTGCACTCTTTTAAGTAATGGTTAATGCTCTTAAAGGTCTACTTTATATCATCACTGGTCTATTTATTTACTTTTGGTGGTCTCTCTAGCACCATTTTGTTGCACAATTGTCGTAGTGCATTGGCTGTCGCTGCAGGCTTGCTTCTTGCCGCAATGACCATATAGGCTATAGTCTACCCTACGTGCAGTAAGTGAAGTTGCTCTCTAGTCTCAACTCCCCCCCCCCCCCCCCCCGTCCTGACAGCGCCACTTGTGTAGGTTTCACTGCATTGTCTGACAATGTGAGACTAATGCTGCAGGCTTGGGCTAGGGCAGGTCGCCTTACTAACTGTTGTTCACCACGGAATGCAGACCATGATGCCTCCATGTGGAAACTAACCGTGCGCAATTTCTAAGTAGATTATAGCTGATTGCCACCATATTGATATGCAACTCAGACGCCGCACTGAGTGCGGCCATCAACCACTCAGCTAAGGCCTTGCTCAGCTGCCTGCTCCTCCCGGGGCTCAAGGTTTCTGTTGGCGTGCCTGCCTTGTTTTCAAAGCCAAAATGTTTTGTGAGTCAACATGTTACACAGGGCTGCATTTCTTTGGCATCAACATAGTAGCAAAAGCTATTATATTGTTTTGACGTGGTCTGCAGGTCCATAATTCCTTTGGTGAAATGATATGCAATGCATTATACTAACACCATGGTGTCAGCATGCCATGACACCTAAGGTCTGTCAGTTGCACTGATACAGTATACCGAGGGAACATAGGATCTAAGCTGACCCCACTATGGTTATGCCCACAGATTCATGCAACAAATGTTGTTACATTTCTTATGATCAAGGATTTAGATGTGAGGTGCGAGAGAGCATAGGCTAACAACTAGTGACTAGTCTAATGGATGGATTGCCGGGACAAATGCAGAATGCAGAGTTCTACTTGGAGGAAGAGCCCTGACTAATCTAATAGTCCATATGTCCCATGACCTTTCCTGTAGTGCGAAAATTCAGGCCAAAAAGTCAACTTTGCACACAAGACATCTCATAATCTAAAACAGTGCTACAGGGACGACATCATTTTGTAGGCCAAACTGGAAGATATCACTGATATGGGTTCCCAGTGCAGATTTCCCATGGATTTTGTGTTTTGGATAAATTAAGAAAAATATGACTAAGGGGGCAGTCACACTGGGGGGTGGGGGGGGGGTCCTTGAATGGCAACAAACCGATCCGTTGCCATTGAAAAGCATTGGCAGAATCTGCCCGCCTAGGCACCCAAGCTATTTTGTTTTGTTTAACAAGATAATATGCACAACTGCGTGTTCCTAAAAGCACATAACGGGTGTAAGGAGCAGCACACCCTCTAGCGGCTGATAGCTGGGGTTTTAGTGTCATATTGTTTCCCAGAGTTTATGACGACTGAATCCAACTAGTGTTATACTGCCTCAAACTATTCCTGTCAGTCAACAGGAGATGCTGTCTGAGTGCTGGACAACAGTGTTTTATGCTCAAGGCTGGAGAATTCATAGAACCACCAGAGCCGCATTCAGTGCTGTTGCCAAACAACCATCCAAGTTTGAGTTTAAGCAATAAAAACAACCCATGAGAACAATTATAACATTGTTACTCTACAAGCTCTGCAGCGACTTTCAAGAAGCACATGTAACCAAAAGTGAATAATTTATGTGTGCAGCATAATAATAATAATTTGAAAAGTGACTGATGATTTTTAAAAGTAATAAACGTAATTAGGAAAACTCTGTCCCAAATTGTATTACGATATATTGATACGGATAAACATGGGCCCCTGAATCTGATGCCATCCAACTATGTGATACCGTTCAGTATGGATTCAGATCTCAACCAAGCTGTGGTTGTTGGATTATTATTGTGTAGATATAACTGTCAATGTTAATGGATTACATGTCTACTGTTGATATGTTCTTACATGTTGAGAAGTGAGCCAATTAGTATGCCTAGCCTTAGTAGCCTACATTACCTGTATCTCCAGTTGTGGGTGTCATCTTCACGTTGAAGTGATCAGTAAGGATGATTGTCAACACATTTTGTTTGCTCATGTCTTTGCGTCATCATCACTTTTCACAATTGCTTGTTTAATCTGTATCCTGTGTTCTCTATCCTGATTGGATAAAATTGGTATCCTGACTTTGAATCAGGGGGGCAGTCAGACAGATTTTTTGTGAAGCCACTAAGGAAATGAAAGTTCATATAATGGCCTGTTGTGGCGCTATCATTGGGCTCAAAAAAAACCATAGCCCCATAGAAGTCCATGTATTTGGGCCCAACTTCACCTAGACTGTATTACCTTAATAAACATGGTCATGAATACTTTTCACTAGTTTAAAGTCTCATTTCTAATGTCATGATATTCTTTTTGGAAAATGATGGCCCCATTTATAAAATAAATGACCATAAAGTCGCGCATGTTCTGAGGGGCGTGGCTACCGTTACAGTCTATGAACGGGATTCCCCACCCACTCGAGTCAAAATAAAAACCAACGAAGAAGAAGGGGGGAAGTCCCGCCTCGTTGTCTGGGCCAGCCAATGGCCAAACTGGGCTCAAACGGATCTTGAAAGATGGCGACTTACAGTGCAAGGGATTTCAGGCTTCATTTTACGTTCACGTTAGACCCGGGGAACGCTTTGTCCATATTTTTTACAGTCTATGCTTTGAATATAAATTTTCTGTTTAACAAATACCTGGAGAGACGGGGGGACTCCTGTTACTGAAAACACTGAGTTCTATAGCATTGACTCTATAACAATATGGCAGCCTATTCTATGGACTTTTCATAACGTAAAAGAAAGGGGGAAAAATCACCCCACGTGTGTGGCAGCCAAGTCTATGCAATGTTTTAATGTTTGCTTAAAGGAGCACTTTAAGCATGTTTGTTTAGGCTACTAACTAGAGTACTAAACGTGACGTCATGTGGCAGCCAAGTCTACAGACTTTTAATGTTTGTTTAGAGTACAGTGTTTGTTTAAAGGAGTGAGGAGCCCCTCACTTAAGTGTGATTTCTTATATGTGTCTATTTGGTACCTGATGTGTCCAGTCTTCTGGGGAAAAATGGTGCCCAGACACCTCGCAGCTGCCTTTACAGTTACCGTCAGGAGTGGGACCTGCACTACTGACATTTTTGAGGGGTGATAGCCCCTCCTATGTCCAGCTTTTGGTGTATGTGTTAACACAAAATTTGTCTACACAAACATTAAATCCCACTGACAATGAATGGACAATTTTGAGTGTTTGTGTAAACACAAACATTGCGTAACACAAACATTGAAGATGAAGGTGAGGATGCAAATTCTTATTGAGATGATGTATGATGATGTACGATAATAAGATTTCTTTATTGAGCAATGGTCACGGTCACACAGTAAGGTCAAGGTTTTGCTTGTAGACGAATCCGCAGAGAGGTGTAGGCCAGCTGTAGGAAATCAATGCTGCAGCGTCAAGCTGCGCTTAATGTGACACCTCAGACGAATCCACGGAGGGTTGCCCCAGGCGCAGTCATAGCTGCGGGGCGCCGCTCAATGGAATCCGTCTATACATGGGTCAGTGTGAGGGAGGGGCCCATGGGGTGATGCCTGAAGCAGCAGGATACCCAACGCATGTGACTAATGAACTGGCTGGCAGCCATTCAGCCTGGCACACCTGAACTTCCATGCGCGGCCAAAAGAAGCCGTCTGCCGGCGTCTCTTGCGGGTTTTTAGACAGCTTGTGGATGGAAATGAAGCTCCACCCATGCAGCAGAATGCCGCTGGGGCAAGCTTTTCGGGTGAATTTCACTCGTGTTTAGTGATAGTGTGATAGAGAAAAGTTCAATACATATTACACCCATAATGGACTTTTTTTTTCACTGGACCATTCAGTGAATGTCTTAGGAATGGGTGGACCAAAGGAGAAGTTTCCAACTTCATTTCTCTTTTCTTTGAATATTAAAAAAATAATATGCATGTTTTTCACCGATTTTGCCCCCCCCCATGAAATCTTTTTTATTTATTTTTGTGAAAAGTCATGATGAAATATTAAAGAAGAGTACCTCAAGTTGCCATGTATTGCTGTACTGCAATATATTTTGATAAGAAATATTAGTTATGGAATATTTTATATTGGGTCAAATATACCTATGTTTAGTGATGGTGTAAAAAATATGTTTAGTGTTCTAGGGTTAAAAAAGACATTCAATATATTTATATTATATAAATTATATTTAATATAAAAAATATAGACTGTATGAATAAGATTACGATTAATACAATTATATTGAATAAAATATATATAATATCAGATATTCAGTTATTTCACTTAATTCAAATATCACTTATTTTTTTGTTTTGTTGTGATAATCCTCCCAACTATAGAGTGTGCTGACTATATAAGGAGTTCCTCCCTGTCCCCAGTGAGCCCCTGGGGTAAAAAAAACCCTAGGTTTCGTTTTTGGCTAGGTGGCCAAGTCTTCATCCAATCAGGATGAGAGGGGCCTTCCGCCAATCATGATCGAGCAGAGGCGGCCTTGGTGTGCGTGGTGTTGGCCTGTTGTGTCCCCCCACTGTAGAGCGTGTGGTGCACGTGCACATCTTGCTACCGGGGCAGATTGGGGTTTTTTCCAAATCACCCAAATCTCTGAATGCTCCTTTAACGTAAAATTCTCATTCATACATAATTTCTACATAATAAAAAGTTATAATGAAATAATAAAGAATTATCAGATCATATCATCATATATCATCATGAATTATCTCATACTGACTATTGGCCAATCATAATGCCTGTTGCCTGTAATTGGTTAGCTGATTTGCTCGTTTATATATGACATACATTTTCCCTTCAATGTCAATGGCGTTTAATGTTTTGATGATTAATTTACGTCATATTTAGTGGAATTCTGACGTAATTTCTCCGTTTATCGTGAATGCCAAAACTTGAGACGTGTGGGGACAAAGCTGTTTATAGAAGGGGTTAGCGCCTCTTAAAAATCACACCCGTGTTAAGTGAGGGGCGCTCACCATCATCAAGAATGGTGGTACCTTATTGGCCAAGCGTTCCCACCAACATCATCTGATTGGTCATCCGATTTGCTCGTCCTTATATGACGTAAAATGTCCTTTAGGTAAATTTAAGTTTAGGCCTTATTTATGTCATATTTGGCGGAACTCTGACCTAATTTCTCCTTTCATTGTCAATAGCAAATATTGAGACGTGTGGGGACAAGATTTAGCGGACATTTGACCTGAATTCCCCTTTCATTGTCAATGGCAAATATTGAGATGTGGGAGGACAAAAGCTGTATAGGAGGGGCCTCAAAATCACAGCTGTGTGAAGTGAGGGGCGCTCTTATCATCATACATTATCATATATCATCTCATTCCGGCCAATCACAATGTGTGTCTTCACCTTCATCTTCAATGTTTGTGTTTGTGTTTTAAGTGTTTGCACAAACACTTAAAACTGGCCATTCATTGTCAATGGCATTCAATGTTTGTGTTACTGTTAGGACAATGTTTGTGTTTACACAAACCCTCAAAGCTGGATATAGGAGGGGCTATTGCCCCTCAAAAATGTACACAATTGTATCATTAACTTGGTTTCTCCTTAATACAGCTATATTTGCTCACAGATCTCTGAAATGAAGTGAGTTGCAGTAATTATGAGTTTTTATCACTTGTTAATGGCCTGTATATTATATAATTATTGTAACATACCCACAGGGATGTTTCCAGGGTCAATATGTGTTTTCTTTTAGGCTTTTATTTTGAAGGGTTTCCTGCCCAAAAGTCAGTTCTCCAGTGCTTTTATTTGAATGATTTCCTGCCCACAGTGACAAATCAGTTGCAATTAAATTATCAAGTTCACCTGTGACTGAGGACAACGCCCAGGATGGGGTTGCACACTGAAGATCATAAAACTGCCACCTGCCCACCTCAGTGGTAAGGAGATTATGGAACAGATACTGCCACAAGAGAGGAATGGCATACATGGAGAAATATGTTTGTTAAGGAAGGGACGGACGGTACCGAAAAGGAAGGACGGTTGGCCAAACAAGCCCTGTAACAAACTGCTATGCAAATGGCACTTTCTTAGCACCTGGCTGGAAGGGGAACAAGGTTAATCATTTTATTATTTGTCATATCTTGTATTTTCACTGTTGAATTTGAATTTCACTGAATTTGTTGGGTTTGTCATGGTTGATACAAAGGGGGTTTTGAGTTATGTTTCACAGTAAAAAGTTAACAGTGATTAACTTTGATTATGGGTTCATGTGAACATTTACGCTGTTTGTTTAGGTCTATATGCATATGTCTCAACCTTTGCTGATTTGTGTTTGCAAAAGGTATGCTATGAATGAACACGGGCCAGATGTTGTCATTATTGATGTAGATTCCTGGCAGATTTGAGCAAGGCTGTTTTAATGTGTTCACATGACATAGGCCTATGAAATCAGAGAGCTTTGGGATTGTGATTTCACCATCCTCTTCAGAATGGGTATATTTCATGGCCAAGACCACGTTAGATTGTTTGTGTATCGCCTCCACAGCTCAAACAACAGAAGGGGGTTGCTCTCCCGTGGAGAAGGGCAATAATTAGCTGATCATATTTACTCCTGCATTAAAGTCCCAGCTGTAAAAATGTGCAGCATAACCCAAAACAAGCAAATATTATACAACATCAGGGGATATCTGCTGAGCAGGGATTTGGCACCATAAGGTACTGTACTCCTACAGTACATGGTACGTACATCCTTAATCAGCCCAAATTTGGGTGTTTTCATACAACAACATGGACAGTGAAGAATTGAGGTTATTACACTGGCTGTATAAGGACTAAGTCACATTGGGCTGAATTGTGTTGAAGTTGGAATTAACAAAATACTTGACAACTTCATTCATTGGCGTCTGTAGGCTGTTTCATATCTGACATCTGTATCTGTTTGTAAATAATACCCATTTCACAGTTAGCTGGAGGCATTTGAATATGACACCAGGGGAGACTTGGCTGGAATGTTGGAACGGATGCCAGCACATGCATAATGATTTATTCTAAGTAGTACAGTGGGTTTCTAAGAATTGTAAATCAAGAAGCACCGAGGAAGTGCCTTGGTCTTGGATGTGAGATGCAGAATAGTGGTTGCCGTTGCTATGGAAATTGAATTTTAGAACAACCTTAGGCCTGATTTAATTTGAGAACAGTATTAAGGCTACACAGTTTTAAACCAAGGGAAATAATGGGATCATGTAACATGCATTTTCTTGTTTTTAAATAGCCTTTACATTAATATTTAGAAATTGTGCTTGAAACCTGATCTAATTATCAGCCAGTACAAGACAAGACTTAATGAATGATACAAACAGTATGCACACAGTATTTGCCTGCACCCCTAAATTCACTGGCCTGTCAGCATTGTTTTCTATCACATGGCGTCCCTTTTTTATGAATCCCATTTATTTTCTAAAAACCCTCATCTATTTTTATCTGGCATGTTCACTGTTGCTAGGAGTGGAGCAGTGCGGGACGTGTATTCAAGTGATGCACCCCCTGGTTTAATAATGCATAAGTACGGGGAATGCACCACAAATGACTTCTCCTGGTACTTGTGACTACACAGCAAAATTCTCAGTGTTAGTTGAATTCTGAGAGTGTTTAACATTGTTCATAGTCAGTAAAATCAACACCAAGTATTTAGCAGTGTACAGTTACTCTCCTCAGCCTCTCTCCGAACTCCGATGCCAGGGTTTACGTTGAGCATTCTTATACAGTACAGGAGGTTTGGAGACATTGCTGAGGAGTATGGATGTACATTGAGATTTATTGAGCAGAGCCTCCCTGCTTTGTTATGACAAACTCCAGGGGTGAGAAGGAGTGGGGATTAAAACAGAACTTGGCATACATATTCTAGAACACTGAATACAAAACTTCTAAACTTTCCAAAATGTTACGTGTGTCACTGTTCCACCCTGGAGAATGGAACAGATAACCCAGTTCTCTCTTGGCAGATCGGACTACAGAACATCAAAGCCATTCGGTAAACAATGTTTAGGAAAAACATTCTCAAAGATTAAGCAGCGTGGTTGGACGGAGCCGGGCCAAGCCGAGACTGCCCTCCTTTTATCATGCTCTAAACAGCTTTCCTCTTCTTTCTGATTCCGTTTAGTCACGCTATGTGCCGGCCTAACCTATGTTGGCCCCGCACAGGGAGCAGAAGGCTCTCATTTCGGCTCTGGCAGCTAGAGTGCCGATGAGCTCATCTTTGTAGAAGAGCTGGACACGGTGGGCGATGTGCTTGAAGGCTTGGGAGGGGAGAGAGGTGGGGGGGGGCTCAGAGGACCAGGGGAAACAGATGCAGCATTAGAGAGAATTGCTGGGAGCTTAATGTTGGTTAAGTTGAAAAGTTTTCTGTTCTGGCAGTAACAGACAGCCTGTTGCCACCAGTGATAACCCTCTGGGAAGCAAGGCTTAGCAAAAAAGCAGCTCTGGGCCAATTAGCAAGCGATCTGGAACAAATGAGAGAAATGCACTGTTCGCGGCACGTTTTTAACGACCACCTCTCAAAACTCACATGCCATGCCATAATGGAAATTAGATTCAGACAACTGTATTCATCACAAAAAGGGCAATTCACCCGCCGTCACAACCGCTCCATAGTCTTTGTAGAGACAAGGGAGAAATATGGGAGAGAGAATTCCATCAGTAACATGGGGACAAGACAACATCCTCAAGCAGGCACAGGAAAGAAGGTGCGATAAGATATGCAGCATTAAACGCTTTCCAGGTTTAAAGTGGAAACGGACTGTGATAGACTGAAGGACGTACACTGCTAAGGGGGGGGGCATACAACAGGAGTCAGGTGTCTGCCAACAAGAGCATGATAAAGACATCACTTGTGAAAAGGAGTTAAACATCTGCAGCAAACAGGAGGAGAAGAAGGAGTAAGTGGAACGTAGTTGGAGGAAGAGGACAAGAGACATCCGTGGAAGTGGATTACTGATTGCAGGGAGCTCTAATAGCCCCAGACTGGCCACACTCCATTACAGAGTCATTTCATGCAGCAGACAGGCAGCTTTTATTACCTACTCTCATTACACACACACTGCCCAACATTGCACTCTTCTCCACACCACACCACAGATGTCCGTACGTCTGCGTGCATGCTCTCCACATGTGCCTGTGTGCAGGACCACAGATCAACATGCAGACACACACAGTGTATGTACATGCACGCACATGCAAGCACTGCACGTTCTCTTTGCACTAATGAAGAATCATGAGTGCATGTGTGTGTGCCCATGTGCAGCCATCACCGCGGGTCCTCTGTGCTCCTCTCTGGAGATCTATGTGGGAACAGCGGGGGCCAATTCACAGCAAGTGGCCGTGCGTGAGACAGCAGTGGAACTGTATGTGCTCTCATGGGAGCAGCGAGGAGCTGGCGTATGTGTGCTCCTGTTCAGGGCTTAGCCGAGATTAGGGTAAACAAGCAGCACCCCCACCCTGACCCAGCCTGGCTCAGGTACGACCCAGGGGAGCAGAAAGAGAGAACATTCTGCTCTGCTCCGCCACAGGCCCAAAAGAGAGACAGACAGACACAGAGAGAGAGAGAGCTGGAGACACACGCCCGGTGATGGAGAAACTACATCAACAGTGACTAGCTGCCTTTACATGATCCACACCGTTACCAGTACTCTTATATCCCAATTTTAGACGTTCAAAATAATTTTGAGTTTGATTATAGATCATCACTGTTGGAGATGTACAAGGTGTACTACCTTTACTACCCTTGCATGCAACGACACCATTCTAAATGATTTGGGTATTTAAATAGTTCCAGTGGTCATTTCAGCACACTGAAGTAACTCCCCCACCCCCCTCTTGAGTCCCCTCGCACACAAACAACGACCAGTAACACAACCAGATGAATTTCTCACCTGAGTTCTCCTCCACCTCCCTTTCGTCGGTGCACACCCCCTGGCCGTGCATCAGTGAATGTAAAGGCCTCTCTACCCCACGTGGTGGGAAGCAGCGGAGCCCTGTGCGACAGCGAGGGGAGTAGACACCACAGTTTGTCCCCTTAGGCAGGGCACAGGTGGGGCAGCATCCACACCCTGGCTCACGCACCGTCTCCGTACAGCCGTCCGGCAGACGGCAGTTGGCCAGCCGCTCCTCGGGGCACACAGGGCAACGGATGGCCTCTTCTGGCAGGCACAGCGTCACCAGAGACAGGGTGCCGAAAGCCCACAGGCCCAGACAGAACTGTGCTGCTGCCATGCCACCTTCACGCACCATGGCAGCCCCTACACCTGCACACAAATGTATGCCCGATGATGTGGTCCCTTGGTTTTATGCACGTCTATTGTGTCAGGTTTTTGTTTCGTTTTCTGTCTTTAGTTTGCTGTCTTTTTTTGTAGAATAAGGGGGGATTCGGTGGAAGGCTTTGTCCGTAATGGTCTTTGATCTTGCCAGCTGGTTAGTGTTTCAAATGCAGGGATACAATGCCTCTCCTGTATTGGCTGTCCGTTCCTCAGATTCGATTTCACAGAGGCAAAGATGCAAGCCTACTCCTGTTCTGCTTGGCTGGCAAAAATAGTGTTATTTTTTAACTAGTTTTCAATATGTTACAAAGAACACAAGTAAGAATATCCACTAGTGCATTCAGGTGAGTCTTCAAGTTCAAATCTCCATATCCCTGGAACCTGACCCCTTCCTCTGAAACAGAAGAAGCTTGTTGTGCCAGTGTTCAGATGGAAGCAGGTCATCAAACAACAGTCTTTTGCAGAAATAGCAGCAGTTTCCTCTTTTGCTGGTGTGCAATGCAATGGACTCACTCCTAAGAATGGCTCTACATGAGTCGCTCTCCTTGGACTTTATACTGGCTCATGGACACGCCTCCTCCTACAGTGAGAGAGAGAAGCTGAAAGGCACAGCAAAGAAATGCCAGGGTAGAGCTCTCACTCTGTATCTCTCTCTCTCTCACTCTGTCTTTTTCTCTCTGGCTTCCACACACACTGAAGCTTACATACAAACACACTCACTCACACTCTCCCTCACTTGTCCTCTCGCAATCAGAGTGCACAGAGAAGAAAGAAAGCTGAATCACCTCACTAGATAAACATTTAAGGCCATGCACAAACACGCACACCCACATGTGTGTGTGACTGTGGACGCACACACACACACACACACACACACACACACACACACACACACACACACACATATTACAAATTAATTCATTAATTTCCCTGAAAAGAGATGATCACAACATGTTACATTGCAACACAAGAGCTTGTAGATTTGCTATTTTCAAAATACTTTTGGAAAGGATGCCATGGAGGATTATGTAGCCATTTGTGCAAGTCTTTTATTTTACTTCAATATGATGATTGTTTTACCCTCTTGTTTGCAACATTTTGTAACCATACCAAATTGCAATGCAAAACGATTATTATTATTATCATCATTATTATTATAATAATATTATTATTATGTTGTTTAGATAGTAGTAGTACAACTACAACATCATTCTCTGCTAGTCTTTCTGCTATTCATTTTCAACATATTTCGTGAAAATTAATGTTGCGAGTACGCAAGTATGAACATTTTATTAAACTGCACAGCTAGAGATGGAATGAGAAGTACTTTTCTGTCCTGCTTTTAATCTCTCTTGTTAAAACATTTTTATTCGTACAAAAAGGGATTAAGGGATTTTAATCCTTTCCACAGTCCCATTCACTTATACTACACACAATAGTGCACACACCTTCAGAGCTAAAGCATTGTGCTGTGTGTGTGTGTGTGTGTGTGTGTGTGTGTGTGTGGGGGGGGGTACACCAGGTGGGACACTATGGCGACAACTGAGCAACCATATACCTTCCCCAATTCCTCTCTCTTTCTCTCACCCACCGCACGCACGCACACACGCACACACACACACACACACACACACACACACACACACACACACACACACACCACCACCAACGGCAACTTGATAGCTATAATAGGTAAATGGACAGTACCCCTGCTCCACATTGGTGCCCTAGCTGCCCCCACACATCTTAAAAAAGCCTCCCACTCTCTCTCCCACAGTGGGCACACTTTCAACAGCACTGTGATCTTCTAACACGTTTGTGTGTGTGTCTGATCGCCAGTGAGTCTGTAAATGACCACATTGTATCCGTGCTCGTTCAAATGTGTGTGGATTCATGACATTCAGATCTCTTGTATTCGTTTTGTTACGGTGTTTGACTCCATTTTACCATGGAAACACAGCATGTATTGTAATTTCTTTGTACACATTCTTTCTCTTGGCCTTTTTCGTGGGACTGGTGGCTGTTTGCCATAGGCGGGACATGGGCAATGGTGACTGGTTCAAGGACAAAACGTACTTTTATTACTGGTACAACGTTTCAACCCTTTTAGGGCTTCATTAGGCAAAAAAAGAATAATAAACCGAAACATTGCGCCATTAATAAAAGTATGTTTTTTTTTTAGCTTAAAAAAGTGTGGGGAGGTTTTACCCTGTCCTTGATGCCTTGATGTCCAGCACCTGGCTTAAATAAGCTCCATAAAATGTGGACACAATCTAATCTTCTCTGTGAATGGTGGCTGGTTGCCATAGGCGGGAGGGACATGGGAAAAAGCCAAGCCTTGCAAGGCTGTGTACCACTCAGATGGGTGCTACAGTATGTATCCTTGGTAATGTTGTGCTAAGATTCTTGCCACCCATCTATCTTGAAAATTTATCAGAAATGAGGCACGATCAGGTGGTGCTGTGGTAAAGTCCCTGCCCACCACCATGGAGGTTGTGGGTTAGAATCCACAGTGGTGCATCCAGCTTTGTCGAGCGTCTACTTAGTAGACGCTCGACAAAGCTGGATGCACCACTGTAGACTCTACTACACAAACACATTTGGCCTGTGTTCGGGGGAGGGAATCCGGGCCGGGCGGGATGGTGATATTGGTCATTGTATACTCCTATGACCTACGGGCTGCGGCGGCTCCTGTCAGCAGGGAGTGTTGGGCTGGAGGAAGGCTCTATGTTCACCTGGTGGGCGCTCCTCACGACAGGTGAGTCAGTAGCATAGTGACAACAGGAAATAATTGGCATAATGAGTGAACGACTAAATCATTGGCTACTCTAAATTTAGTGTTGTGATGAATATGCACAGCAGTCCATCTGCAGCTGCTGCTTAAACTAAATTGCCACAGGTTGAGGATTTAGAATTTTAGATTGTGTGTGTCTCGATCTGTCTGTCTGTCTGGGCCTAAGCACACTTTAGATTCCATGCGCGGACAGAAGAAGCTGTGTTTTACGTCATTTCCGAGTTTTTAGACAGCTGGTGGATGGAAAAGAAGCTCCACCCCCACGGCTGACTGCCGCGGAGGAGAGCGTTTCCGGGAATCTGTCCGTCAGCCGCGGGGGTGGAGCTTCTTTTCCAGCTGTCTAAAAAGCCGGAAAGACCTCTGCGTCAGCTTCCTTTGGCCGCGACTGTCGGCTCAAGTCTGCCCATGCTGTCTGTCTGTCTGTGTGTGTACTCTCAACCAGTGGTCCGTGGACCACCAGTGGTCCTTGAGGGGGTTCCAGGTGGTCCCAAGCTAAATGATGGAGAGTTGGTAACCAAATAGACCTTATAATTCGTTAACTTGAGAGCGTAAAATGAAACCAAACGGAAACGGTCCATTTGGTTTCATTTGACGCTCTCAAGAGTTACATTATTGTTTCATATCTGCATTAATTTACAAGAAGTCTACACAATTAGAGAATGTAGAATAATTGTTATTTTGATCAACGTTTGAACAATATTCTTTAGTTTTGCGTCTGACTGGGAGGCTAAATCTCATCATGGTCCATGGATCAAATACTGAATAAATGATGGGCCTTAAAAGGTTGAAAACCACTGACCTATAGGCTACAATAGAGGGTATGCACATGACATCATCGTACCTGGATGTTATGCGGGAACGCCCACTGAGTGGCAAAAAACTACTTTCTGGCCTTGACAGCCCATTCATCCAAACAGAAAAGTCCTGTCTGATTGCATTAAACAATGTTAAACTCACCAACATTGCAGCTGTACGAAAAGCTTGAATTATCCTCTTTCTATCTGCAAAGGTTTTGTTTCATAAACATCCACCATAGATGAGCTACTTTCTGTCAAGAAATGCCCTGCATTTAATTATTTTGATTATTTTTAAGTGTCAGAGTTTGGAAGTGCTTGTTTTCAATAACACAAATTTTTTCTGCCTCCTGCATTATGTGACATTTAGAAACAGGTGGTACGCTGGACGGTTGACTGATTTCCAATGAGCGCTTCCAAACTTCAACACATGCTGCTCAATGTTTCGCCACTCAGTCTAGATGAGGGGGGCGTGTCCTATTGGGGAAATCATGCATGTGCATACTCTCTATTAGGCTACCCCACTTTAATGTCAAAATCACAGAAAATGCAGGAGAATCAGAGCTTCATTAGCAGTGGCTGTAAATGGCGAACAGAATGAATAGTGCCTCTATCTTTGATCGCAGGTTTAAGTAGTTGATCATGTTTACGAGCAGTTGTTTATCAGCCAATTTGTTTGCAGAGAAACATAATGCCATCCAGTTTAAAAAGAAGGGGGGGGGGAGACAGTAGCACTATTTTGACACAAGATGGAGCAATAGTACTTGAAATCGAAGCAAGGCAGCTGGGGGCTATGCCAGTGTCATCAATTAGCGTAGCCTACTTAATGGGTATTGTATTCCGTTTGACGGTTTGATTGTCCAGATTTCATCCAAATAAGCCTATATAAATATATTTTGGGCAAAATATCGCACTCTGAACACAAATGAATGAGCCATCTAAACAGTTGGTTATGGTATTCCAACCAAATGTAAATATAGTTTATTCTACGTCCCACCTTGCTCCAAACGAGTGGCTGTTCCTTTAAGGGGTAATATTTGACGTCGCGTTTGGCTTATTCCATTCCACGAGGTGGTCCAGTGCAGGAGACGGGATCCTCACAGCGGGAGAGAAGGCCAACTTTAAAAAAAGAAAACTACAGCAGACTACGTCCAACTTCCAAGAGCTGTTTTATAGGCGTAATTAAGAGCAGGTGAGATGATTTGGGGCTGATTTGAGCTGTCTTCATTTATAAAGGTTACCCTTAATTTTAAACAGACATAACGGTCTCGGTCTACAACTCCAGTGAAGATTATTCAATTTACACTGTTCGTAAATTTTTTTTACATGTTTACTTTAAACCGTGATATAGATAGACATGCAGTAGTTCAGTTTTAAGATGGTAGCCTATTTTATTCTTCACCCGTCGTTGGAAAAAGTTTAATAGTCCAGGTTATGGAACCTGCTATAGTGACGCGTTCTTTGCACATCCTTTGCAGGAAATGCAAGTGGAGTGAGCATTTATTTCCAACGACCTGAAATTCTCGAGCAAAGTTGCAACCAACAGTTATGTAATTTTAGTTGCTTTTGAAAAATAAATAAAGTATCCAGTGTGTGAAAGCAACAAGTGTTAAAATATGTTAATATGTCAAGTACTCAAAAACAATAAAATAAAACAATTTATATTGGCGTAAGGTCGGTGACAGGTAATTACCAGTGTCAATCCATTATATCAAAGCACAGGGTTGGTGCTCAATATTCTAATAAGATTATTTTCATTATTAGATTACATTTTTCAAATTGTGATTGTGATTTTAGTTTTCTTTGTTATTATTATTTTATCCAGACTGTTCTTTTAAAATGAACGCAGAGAACAATCCCGAATTGAGTTCCTTGGAGGAAGAGATGAGTAAGTAAGGCTACTTATCATGTTTGTCACATGTGTTATATGCCTTATTCATGACTATAATCCATTGTAAGAAGGTGCCCCTTCTAAAATAGCAGAAAGTAGCTCTTAGATATACTATTTGTTGTACGACTAAATCAGTCTTTAATTTTAGATGTTAGCAGCAGTACACCAGATGTGAAGACAGAGGAGCAGGAAAGCGAAGACAAGGAGATCCCAATAAGAAACTCATCCAGTGCCGATGGAACGTGTTCTGAAGGTGATACACAGACATATGCACACATAGACCACATTCACACAGCCATCTTGCCATTAAGTTGGCGGCTGTGTGATTGAATATGGTATACCATGCAGTAACCTCACGACACCAGGCTTTCCACCTTGAAGGAAAGCCTGGTCTGTGTTACTAAATTGCCGTGTGATCCGGCCGGGATCTGATGATATCGTTACGTCATGTACCTGTTGTAGTCATTTTTTTGTAGTCATCAGGCCGGAACCCTCTAAACCAGAACACCTTTTCCTCAAACCGGAAGAATAATACCTTCCCAATAAAAGCCTTGATGCGGCGTAGTGCGAGTCATCATGGCACAAGATAGGGCCCTAGTCTATTTGCTCAGATACTATGACGTAAAATTCTCCATTCATTGTCAATGGGAATTTAATGTTTGTTTAAGACGAAGTTTGTGGACGGTAACTAAAAGCTGGATATAGGAGGGGCGAGCGCCCTTCAAAAATATATTCAAAATATTCATTTTTTCCCCCCTAAGATATTTTGAAAATACCCAAAGTGTGTTGATGCTATAAAAGCAACACCATTTTTTGGAGCCTTTCAGGTCGTTGGAAAGAAATGCTCACTCCACTTGCATTTCCTGCAAAGGATGAGTAGCCTATAACAGCCAAGCAAATGTGAGTGTGAGCTTAGAGCAGGGTCCCCAGATGACAGGAAAGTGACAATTTAAGGACTTTAAGACCTTTTAAATATCTCAAAAAGAAAATGTCAGAAAGAAAAAGTAATCAACAAATGTCAGAAAGAAAAGAATATTGTGAAAATAGCCGATCTACAAGCTCACAGCGCCTCGCAACTCAACTCGTTGTATGTAGAATGTAGATCTGAGTTAAACAAAATGTAATGCCTCAACTCCTACAATTCCAAGAGCCTGTCAGGATGGGGGGTTCCCTTTTCCAAATATAATTCTTTTGGGGGGGGTCACAGTCTGAAAAGGATGAGAACCAATTTACAATTTAGGCATTTAGCAGACGCTCTTGATCCAGAGCGATTTACAGTAAGCAAGACCAAAACATGGTAATACATCAAATGCATTAAAAAATAGTCATCAAGAACATACGTACACTAGCGCATCCCCAGGCGATAGGTGTGAAGTGTGAACGGTTTGGGGGACCATTTAAAACAAAGGCGGCTTGCATGCTGTGGTTTGCTATACTAAACAGAAATTTGCATGCACAAGGGCTGCCAAAGTAGGCTATTTTTTGTACTTTTTTCGCGTAGGTGTAGATGAGGGGGATGGGAAAGCCGTCCTAGTACATAGCCAACTCGGAGAGTGCAAAGTTTCCAGAGCAACTGTGAGCGTGTTTCACAGCATACAAGGCATTGCAGCTCATCACCACCACACCACAGACAGTGTGGTTTCTGGATGGAGCTCAGCATATCCAGTGGCTGGTTTACATGTTACAAAAGGCAAGATAGAGATACAGGCATATACCACTGAGTGGGATGTCAAGATCACAGCAGAGCAATGGTTGTTGAGTTTGCATGAGTTACTTGATTGTAATGCAGTGATTCTCAACCCATTTAATTTCAAGGATACCCCGTTTGATATGCATTATGCCACGCTCCACCATTTGATTTCTTTCTCTGAGACCCCAGTCTACTCCCATAAGGGTCCATTTGGTTCCTAACTATCAGCCATTTATTGTCATGATGAGGCAAAAAAGGAAAAGCTAAATACAGAGGCACAAAACCTAACCCATGTTCAATTTCATATTCTTTATACAGCTCTTTTTCTCATTTGTTTGACTGCTGGTCCCCCATCATCTATCCCTGCACCAATTCAGTTCATCGACTGGCCAATTTACATGTATTCTTGGGGATAGATAAGTTAAAGAAATCAAAAGAATAAAAAAACAAAAACTAATGTGAGGTTATAATGATAATAGTGAGTTAATATGCCTAGTCCAACTAGTGGGTTTTGAGAAGTAGTTTAAAAGTCTCAACACTGTCTTCAAATGCAGTGAACCAACTTTAGGGAAACAACAACGTTTCGGCCTATGCGGGCGGCCTTCATCAGGCTATCTTTTAGCCTGATGAAGGCCGAAACGTTGCTGTTTCCCTATTAAAGTTGGTTCACTGCATTTGAAGACAGTGTGTGGGTGTTTTAAGCATTTTTTATATGAAAGGGAAAGCTGTTCCAGAGCCTAGGAGCAGCAGCAGCAAAGGCACGGTCGCCCTTGCTCTTTAAATTAGTCTCAGGAACCTCCAAGAGCAGCTTGTTTGCTGACCTAACTCAGTGCCTTTGTGGGGTGTAAGAGTCCAAGAGTTCAGATAAATATAAAGGGGCCAGGCCATGTAGGGACTTATAAGTAAATTAAAAAATCGTAAAATCTATTCTAATAGTGACAAGGAGCCAGTGCAGTGCAGCTAAAACTGGTGTTATATGCTCATATAAGTTCATTAAATAAATCAGTCACTGGTCAAGTCTGTTAAAAAAATAAAATGCTATTTAGTTGTTGACTCTTCCTTAATTATTTCCAATAGCATTCTACACTGTTTTTAGTTAAACTGAGGTGCTATATCATCATACATAACTTATATCAAACAAAAAAATTACCCAAATTAATTCCTGTCCTCAAAATAGTGAGCAGTGTTTGGGACTGAAGCATCTGTGGCCCTATAATGAACCATCTTTATATCACTTTGTCATCTTTGTCTTTTGCCATCTTAATTCAAAGTCAGGTCAACTGGATCTGCACAGCATTTGTATTCATGTGAGAGCATATAGGATGTTAATTACTTAATTGTATATGCAGTCCAACTGTATGAAAGAAGACAGATCCATTCCTTACTCAGTGATGTAGGTGTTTGTTTTCTTTGATTTGTCACCCACCTGTGGAAACTGTTGTTATGCTTTGTATGTCTGGATTTTAGTTTTTATAACAGGGTGTTTATGAGTAATACCTTTTACCTTTTAGGATGGCCAATGGTGCTTTGGGATATAAAACAAAAAGGTGTATAATATATCATTGTAATATATAATTATATAATTTATTTTTAGTAAATTATATAAATTTATAATCTAGTTTTTTTATTATTCAATTTAGACTACTGTGGATATGGTTGTCTCCACAGTCAATGTAAAAGAATGAGATTCAGTAATAATTAAAATGTCTATTTTAAAAGGGAGAGGCATTGTCTGTTTGCGACATGGTTTCTCTTGCCCTGGTTCTAGTATCTGCACATAGAGGAAATACCCTTATCTGAGGTACACATCTTCTAAATATCTCTAACACTATAGTATGTGTAGGCCCAAATGATCCCAGCAACACTGTGGAGATGTGTCAGTGTCAATAACAAACTCTCTCAAGCCGTAAATACAAATGTAGAAGTGGAGAGGTGTCAGTGTTTCTTATTCTGGTTGGTGTAGCAGCACATGGAGCCTTCTAGTGGAGGTTTCAGTCGCCTTCTTATTTGGAAGTGAGCACAACCACAGACCCCTTTGTGCACAACCACAGAGCCTTGGACATCTTGCTGTAGTTTCTCTTTCTGCTTATTGTTCATTTACTACTTCATTTGACAATTGATTAATCTCATTACAGTGCATATGTGCAATATGTGCACAATTAAAAAAATATATATAATTGTTGGTATATTTTTCACAATAACCATTTCACAAAAATATCTTTTGGACAACTTCTTAAAAACATTATTAAACACTATTTCTATTCACGAGTGTCTGAACCGACACTCCCGCCAAAATGTCATTGATTGATTGATTGAACAGTTTGCAGAATTACAGTACATTTTCAATTCATCAAAACATTTAGAGACGTACGAATATACACAACTATAGTAAAAAAATAAATCATCATAGGAGGTAAAAAGGGAAAAGAAACATATACATTGAATTGCAGACGTCCGTAGGTACCCTTTGAGAACAGTTTTGAAGGAGTCTATGGATTCACATGTCTTAATGACTGTTGGTAGGGCGTTCCACATTTTGGTTGCATAGGAGTGAAATTAATTGAATCCCTTGTTTGTGCCGAATCTGGGTTGCACATGGTTTGTTGAACTCCCTCTGGTGTTGTGGGTGTAGACGTTGACATTAATGAAGTATTTAGACAGGTACATGGGTATCTTGGTGGTGTAGCGAATCTTGTGGACCAGACCCATTGCAAGGTGCTGTACTCTGTCGTCAACCCTAAGCTATTCCAGCCTGTCAAAGTGGGCAGGGGAGTGAGGCCAAGTAGTAGCCTGACCAGTTTGTTTAGGGAAGTCCTGGAGTCTTGTTTTAAGGGCCTTAGAGGTGCTGTGGTACCAGGAGGTGCAAGCGTAGTCGAAGAAACCTTGTACGAGGGCTCCTGTTAGGGTCTTCAAGTTTTTGTTGACCAGTGAGGAGATCCTGTATAGGAATCTTGTTCTTTGGTTGACCTTTTTGATTACGTTGGTGGCCATTTTATCACCGGAAAGATTTGTCTCCAGGATGGAACCTAGGTGTGATAATATTGTCACCCACTCTAACCAAGAAGCCATCTGCCTTGCTGAGATTACTATTTGATCCAAATAGAATGGATTCAGTTTTTGGTACGTCTCGTCTCTAAATGTTCTGATGAATTGAAAATGGTGGACCCTGTTGTAAACTGTGTAACAGTTCTTGTGTTGACTTGTGCTTTCGTTTGAAATGTACCCATCCTACATACTGTGAAATAAAATGTTCAATCAATCAATCAAACCCGGTTTAAAATCCTAGTTGGACATAAAAGTTACATATCGCGGTTCTAACATTGAGGACTTTACTGTGTACACTCATCTGCCTTTTAGACATGCTTCCAAAGAAATGTGAGCCAGAGGCGGTGGAAGAGAACGGGCAGCGCCATATGGATGAAGGTCAACGACAAGAAAGCAACCCAAAAGAGGAAGGGGAGGAAGCTAATGAGAAAGGGCTAGAGGAGGGATTCGCTGAAGATAGACCACATGAGAACAGTGAAGAGGAGGAGGAGGATGAGAGAGATATGGAAGAGGATGAAGAGGGAGATACCTTAAATGAACCCCAGGACCTGTCCCTGGTGGCTGCACGCTTTGAGAGCGCAAACCTGCCGGAAGCCCTCGCAGCAGCAGCGATAGAAGCCGCGACCTACATGCCTGGGGGGGCGATGGCCCCTCGCAGCCAAACAATAGGCAAGTTCAACTGTGACATCTGCGGCCTGTCCTGCGTCAGCATCAATGTACTGCTGGTGCACAAGCGCAGCCACACCGGTAAGCAGCACAGGAACACCAACCTGAGCACCTGACCTCAAATACAGCCGTTACGCAATCAACATACTGTACTGTATTGTTGATTGGTGGAACACATAAGTGTGAGATTTCTTTTGAGTGGGTCAAGAAAGATGCTTCATTGCTGACTAACGTGCCTATACGTTTAAGAGATGGGTGAAACTGCATCATGCTTGACGCACATGGCATGTAATAACCAGCACCACAACCCAGAATTCTGGCGCATTTACGTATGTTAGTTAGGCAATATCCTCGATAATGTGTAACTCATGGTGTTTTATATAAGGCATTACACCATGTTTATTTTTTATTATCATTGCATACATAGATACTGAATAGCCTTAGTCTTAGTCAACCAAAATGGTACTAGAAAAATGTATAAACCCAGTCAAGAAAAAATAAAATACAGTCTCGATGATGTTTCCATTGGGTCTCATTCTTGTGTTTTGTCTCAACCAGGTGAGAGGCCGTTCCACTGCACCCAGTGTGGGGCCTCCTTTACCCAAAAGGGAAACCTGCTTCGCCACATCAAACTTCACTCCGGGGAGAAGCCCTTCAAATGCCCCATGTGCAGCTATGCCTGTCGCAGACGTGATGCCCTGAGCGGGCACCTGCGTACCCACTCTGGTGCTGTACCATCCCAACACCTGCAGTCACTCACACACTTTACTGTTCATATGCACCTGGGAATGTATCTACATGTTTGTTTGTTTGGCTTTTAGTGCCTTATGGATGGTTTGCTAAAGCACACAGTAAAGTCCTCAGTGGTAATGTATTTGTTACTCAGAGATTGTCTATCCCAACAGGTCCATTTGGTTACATTTGTACACTCAGAGTTAAAGGGGCGGGGGTATAAATGATGTGCTTCAGTTAAAATAGGTGTTAACTAACTCCATATTCTGATTTGTTCAGCTCTTTAGTAAACAGAAAATACATTGGGATACCAATTTCATCCAATCAGGAGAGAGATTTTATATTGTTCCCGTTCCAATTTGGTTTCATCATTTCCAATTCCTTGTTGTATCCTTCTACATGTGTTCTTTCTCCTGAAAGGAGTAAAGCTTATTCAAATGAACACTGAGGGTTTGATTGTGTAGCTGGTGCAGTGAAGCAACCTTCTGTCGAAAGCCCTCTTCCCTGTCACAGCTTCTCCTCCTGCAGACTTTCTGTTTGCTCTCATGTAACAACAGCCATTGCCTTATTATTGCTCCCCACATCTGAAATTACTTTCTGATATATCTCTGCTGGAAATGTACTGTATACATATGCTATAGGTTGCCAGTAGTTAAGTAGCCGTTGGTGTTAAGTGGACGTTTTGTGATTTTGCTTAACTGAAATTCTACTTGCAGTAGAGAAGCCCTATAAGTGCAACCACTGCGGTCGAAGCTACAAGCAGCGCAGCTCCTTGGAAGAACACAGAGAGAGATGCCATGTGTATGTTCAGAACAAAGGCCATGCTGTGAAGGGTGAGGAGCTTGCACACACGCATGCACGCACGCACGTACGCACGCACACACACACACACACACACACACACACACACACACACACACACACACACACACACACACACACACACACACACACACACACACACACACACACATACACACACGCAAATGAGTCTTGCTGTTATCATCATATTCATTTATAGAGTTTATAGATGTTTATAGAAGTTAGAATTAGAAATTAATTAAAGCTAAATGGGTTGTGGCTGCTGTGGTTTGGAGCTGTTGCACTAGGGGTGATTTGTCATGCCTGTACCAGCAGAGGGGAAGTCAAAGATGTCTTCTGAGACACTAGCATGGGCCTCTGCCATCGCTCCATCCACCCCACCCCCCTAGGACTGCTTTGTGGTCTTCAAATGTTGCAAGTTTACGACATAAGTGGTGAGAATAACATCTTCATCCGGCAGTATGTTGTACTGATGAAGTGAGGGGAAAAGGAAAAAATAACAAGGAAATGAAGTGACTTCATATCTCCGTTAATAAGTTAATATCTTCTTGTTCCTCACAACATGAGCTCGATTCACGCAGCTTATTTTTTTCGGTGACTTTTCACAACTTCAAAGACACAAAGTGGACAGTTGTAGCTTAGTGCATGGCTGCACGCTCCCTTTCCACACACACAGTACCCAGTTGTGAAAAGGCATTCATTACCCTCTCTCTTGCATGTTGGTCTCAATCACATAGAGGAAAGCCACACATCAAGGACTCAGATGGGCATTGAGCGTGCTTTACTACTCGACAGGCTGGCAAGCAACGTGACTAAAAGGAAGAGTACAATGCCACAGAAATTCACTGGTAAGAGCCATTTAAAGTTAATTCATACTCACCAAAAAGTATTTTTCACATGCAATGCTTAGTAGAGACATCACCTTCAAGAGAGTCTAAAGCAGGGATCTAATTTTGAGGTGTATAGTATTGCTTTAGATCGGGGTTGCCCAATAGGTAGATCGTGATCTACCAGTAGATAACAAAGGCTGTGCAGGTAGACCACATGACATGTCCCTAAATTATATTATTTAAATGTAAAAGAAATACATAAAAAAGGCATTTGCCACTTGAATTAAGGTGACTTGATTGATTCACATAAAGGGCTCCATTTTCGTTTCAGCCTTTACCTGCGACGCGGCCCGCAATTCAGCCGCTGCCCGAAAATTACGAATATAGGAGCTTCCTCTGTCCCTTAACAGTATTTTGGTCCAGTGTCACCCGCTATTATTTTTGACGACACCGGTATTTGCGCCTAGAGGTGTGGTCATGGGTGTGCTGGCACGCTTTCCCCTAAATTGCTATTTTGGTCACACACATTTGGGAAAGCGATAGTGGAGTTTAAAAGCACCCGTAACTTCCCCGTTAGCCGTGCCAAATTAGTTTGGTAGAGCGGCGCGCGCCTCAATGGAGATGTCCAGGCACAGAGTCAGGCTGCGGCATCTCTCCAGCTTATTCTCCTATTGCTCTCAATTTTCCTATCCAGCAGAAGTGAGTGCATGCCACTTCCTTGTGTCCATTGTGTTTATATAATTGTATAGTCAAAGAAGTTATTCGTGCAGCATGCACGATTCCATTTGCTCGTTCACCCCATAGCAGCAAATGGGGTTTAATGATTTTGCCGAACTTTCCTTTTCGATCTATACACCAAATGAAAGCCCTAATTTCGTAGTTTACACAGAACTTTGACATTTTAAAAATGAGTGAGATTTAAGCGAGTTTTGACTCAATGAAAAGACGATTGTTCTTGGCTCTGTGGGGTGGGAGGAAAAAAAATAAAAACGGCACTTGGGGGGGGGGGGGGGGGGGGGGTGCATCAAGACTTCAAGGCAGCAACACATCACTCTTCCATGGGCTATATAGACCGTAAGGTTATGAAGCAATATAGAACTGGGCATAACGGGAAACGGATATGGGATCTCTTAAAGGCAATGGCACGTGGACTGGTGATTGGTCAATTATTGTAACGCCCAAACCACACCTATGCATAATATAACGGGTAATGGAGGTGTTTTAGGGATTTAGACAGGTAACCAAAATACCAACTTTAGTGGGGGAATACCCCTTCCCCACTGCTAAATCCCCAAACAGTGTAAGATGAGACGAAATTGGAGCCCAAAGGGCCTCAGCCCAAACCCACAATGCAATACTTATTTTGAAAGTAGCTCTCAAGTCAAAAATGTGTGGGCACCTCTGCTTTAGATACAATGACAAATTCTGTGCATTTATGTTTTTTGTTTATCTCATTGGTTACATGCTTACATTATACGTTTTTTCTATTCCATGCTATGCAGATGCTTGCTTTGTTTAGACACATGACTTAATTCAATGAATGCTTTTAGCAAAGAGAGTATTTCAAATATTTTGTCGCTGCTATTTGTCTGTCTCATATGTCTGCTTATTTGTCTTTGTCAGCCTCCCCCTGTGTTTTGCTAAACAGGAATTCAGGCTGAGCACTGGCCTGATATTCTGCACCACACCATAGGGTGATAGACCACTGACCTATATTCACTGCGTGAAATATATAATAGGTGGGTATATTAAACCATGCATGAAATTTCTTTTAAAAAAGGTAAAAATATGTATTCTCATATTCTCATCCACCCATCCTTATTACAAACTAGGTTTTAGTAAATGGCTGACATGGCACAAGAATTTCCGAACCGTATGATTCCCAATACGGCTCCTATTTCAAAGACTAACATTCATGTTTAGTTTCGGAATCATGCCTTGTGCTGCTGCTCGTATTGGTGTAAGGGCTAAGGGCAAAGGAATCCTTCATCTCTCTATCAGCTTGACAAAACAAAGTGAGATCTTTCAATATGACAACCACAGGAGGAAAAGAGAAGTAATGTCTGTGACCACGGGGAGAGAGAGAGAGAGAGAGAAAAACAGGGGCTACGCGAGAAACGTGAGCAGGTGCCTCTGCGTGTCTCCTTGTGCGGTGCAGCTGCAGTAGAGGGCTTCTTCTACTTCCTCTCCACGCTTTGTCCTCTCATGTCTCTTCTTCGCTTTAGCAGGAAGCTTTAACTGCTGGCTCAGGAGACGCTACAATGTTTACAGTAGAGTGTACAGTACACATTTTACCAATTGTTCTGTTATATTTGTACACTCAGAGTTATAAATGCATAAATTAACAGGATGGAGAGATGTGTAGAGAATCTCATGGATCTGTCATGTTGCACATCTTGTTAGTTCAGTGATTGCCTGTAAATCATCCAAGTTTGAGATTAAGGCAAGAGTCCTACGTAGCAAAACTCTGAACGGGACAATTTTCTAGGTGTAACCCTGCTCATAGCAACATCACTTGTTCTACATCAATTTAAAATGTAGGCATTTAGCTGACACTCTTTATCCAGTGTGACTTACAGTAAGCAAGGTAACACATACACATAGAATGCAGAGAGACAGTGCAGTGCCTCAGGAGGATCATAGATAAACCAAGACAGAAACTAGCATCAGTCTAAAGAATATAATATACATCCAAGAACCTAGATTCCTAGAACCTAGCATCAGTCTAAACAATATAATATACATATCTTAATGGTGACCTTGACCTTTGACCCTTTCAACCACAAGCATATTTATCTCTTCTAGGCAGCCACCTAATCATTTCCTCAAAATGTCATGCCAGGCAGCGTAATTAAAACTCTGGATTGTACTGTAAGAGTCATTTGAGAGCACATTTGGACAGTGCATCTCGACATTATAATGGGTCGCTTGCTCTCTTTGGCATTTATATGGCTGTGTTGATATATGCTGGCGTAAGCGGTCTGCATGACTCCTTCTCTCGTTCAGTGTTCTATTTCTCTCCGTGTGGCCGTTCCAGGGGACAGTGGTGCCTGCCTGGACCTAAGCTATAAAAGGGAGCTGATCCACCACAGTGATATCAGGGACCCTCCGCTCGACCAAAAACCCATCCTCACAGGCTCGGATGCTGACCCTGCTTCCTCACATAGGGTTTACCCCATGTCCTTGACCCGCAATGACAACATGAGTACCCCGGCGCTCACCAATGGCCACAAGCTGGGCCTGCCACCTCCAGGCCTCCCGCATGTTCATCCTCCACTGCAGGGACAACCCAGCCTGGACCTGCTCCACAATGACGGCTCCCAGCTCTCCCAGCCCTCCCAGCCTCTCATATACGGCCTAGGGCACTTGCTGGGAGGGATCACTCCCCATACACAGGCGCCGCCCGCGTCTCCTCCGGAGGCTCTGCGGGTGGTGCGGACCGATGGGGAAGCAGGCGTGGTGCCTGGGGCAGTGTTCCCCTGTGGTCATTGCAGGGTAATCTTCCTGGACTATGTCATGTTCACCATCCATATGGGTTGCCATGGCTTCCGAAACCCGCTGGAGTGCAACGTGTGTGGTCACCGCAGTCGGGATCGCTATGAGTTCTCCTCACACATAGCCCGCGGAGAACACCGCCTTGATGTAAAGTAGCACCTGTACACACAGCAAAGTCTTCAGTGTTAAGAGTTCATTTAAAGGTTAATTAAGTGTTAAATAGCTCTATATTCTAATAGGAATCATTGCTATAGAATGTTTGTTCAGTAACAGGAAATTCATTTTCAGGTAGGAATACGAATTTTATCCAATCAGGATAGAGAACCCTCGAACTCAGTCAGGATACAGATTATATAAACAAGAGAAATTGGAAGTGATGACACAAAGAAATGAGCAGACAACTGGAACTGGAACACTATAAAACTTATACTGTTATATGGGTATTTTCTCCTGATTAGCTGAAATGTTGTCACCTACCAAATGTATTTTATGTTTATTAAAGCAATGGAGAGACGGGGAGACCCCTGTTACTTTTTCTTTTTTTAATAATATTTGTTTTATTTGGAAAGTGCAGTATAGTACATAGACCCCTGTTACTAACAAACATGATAGTGCTTTAACCTTTTAACAAAAACCTTTTTTTTAAACCAAAGAATAGCACATATCCTACCTTTAAAACACTAAAGATTTTGCTGTACAAACACATTATGTTTATACTGTGTATATACACAATATGTATGTCATCGACAGTCCATGTCCATGTGCAGTGCACCATGCAATTGCATGCACAGAAGCACTTGTGTAAAACGCATGCAGGGTCACCCCGTTCATTAGTCATCACATTATCAGGCAGTAGCCAGATAGAACAATAAATTAAGTAGTACGAAGTAGCAGTTGTGTGTGTTCTGTGTGACAGAGAGAGAGAGAGAGAGAGAGAGAGAGAGATGACAGATGTCTCTGTCAGGTAGCATCCCATCACAATTAAATACATAAAAGACAATACATGCGTGAGCGTGCAAGCATATGCGTGGAATATGGAGGATGTATTGTGTTGTAAAACTTAAGTATTTTGTTGTCATTATTCTTCCTTTTTTAAAGTTACACATTTTACTGTGAAAGAAATTTCACAAAGTGCCGGCAAAGTTAGATACAAGTGTCTGCACGCTATGTTTTCCTGTTACAAGTGTTAAAAATAAATGTGAGGGAAAAAAAGGCAACGTGTCTTCATTGCATGTGCCTTGCAACACCTAGGCTACACAGAAAGATGTGTCAATTCAAGACTCGAGGAATCTCCTGTGGTTTGAGAGTAGTACATTTCAATTTCAGTGGACTTAATTTGACACAATTTGCACGTCCATCACCCCGATTATGTCTTTTAGAGAGAGATGGTTATGAATAGTCATATTGGCCCTACAGAATGAAAGTCTACAGTATTAAAACAATGTTGGAAAGTTGTGATGATCAGTTAGAATACTGCTAATTTGTAGGCCTACTATGGGAAGACGGGCAGTTAATATAGTGATGATTGAGTAACCAAAATACATTGACTTTCTGATTCAGCTAACTTTAGGCAGCTGTGATACAGCCTTTGATGGAGCTGCTTTAAGGAGCTTGGTGAGTCCTTTTGGTGAGTCCATTTACATCTTAGTAGCTGGGATATGTTTATTATTAATCAGGCTTTCTTTTATGGAAATGTCTCCTATTTTTGTCATGTTTAAACTTTTATAGACAACCCTGTTCTATGCAGCCTTCCTCTAGTCGGAGAAAAAAGGCACTGCATGAGTGTTCTATCCCAACTAGTTGTGTATGGTATGTTGTTAATTATCATTGTACAATAATCTATGCACATCTATTTAAATATGGCATACAATATTTCAGAAAATGTTTTGTTACCGTACTAGTTGCATGGGGAGAGGCTGCTAAGGCCTTAATGATTAGTGTGGTACCAGTGCTTCAACGTGTCGGTGACATTACTGTGACCATAACTCAACCACATCTCACGGTCACACCTCACTGCCTTGAGACGAGAACTGGGTGTGAGCTTCATCCAGCTGCCAGCACTTTATCTGCCTTCTTAATCAGCAACAGTTCCCTTTTCTCTGGTTAGGCATGAAGGGAAGTGACGCTCATGAAGCAAACTGTCCTGTCTTCAAACCTTAGTTCAGATTAAAGAGAACAGGAGCGCCCTATTGCTTCTCTTTTTCATATGACAAGTGATTAATTTCAGGAACCTTTGTTGTGGATGTGACAAACATACAGTATATTTGCTAATTGTTTTTTCTTCCTCTTCTACTTATTATTCTTATTAGTTTTCACATAAGGCTAAGTTTTTTATGGTGTCACTAAGCCTATGGTGATTGTCACTTGGGACGGTGGATTGTGTTGACCACACAATCAACCATCCCAGGTTCTATTCTAGTTGGAGATGTGTTGCATCATTGCATGTCCTTCATCCTCTCAGTCCCTCAGTTGTCTTTCTACTGCCCTGTTTAGATTAAGCAATAAGGCTGTCTAAAGACATGTGTGAATGGAAATATGAGATATGACTTTCTCATACTTCGCTTTCGATTGATCATATTCCAAACAAAGATGAAGTCTTTTGTAAAAAGCTGTAAAGCTGTACCCAATGTCCTTCTGAAGTCTCATAAACAGGCACAATATATGAGAAGTCAAGTGACAATGGAGTCCAGATGAAATTGGATGTCTTGCTGACATCTGGTGACAGACAACAGACAATTTTTACACAATATTAAAATCAAATTCAACCTACGCAAGGCTTTGAAGGAAACAATAGTGGAGCAAAGATGCTTATACAACGAGAACACGGCCAAGCATCAGCAGATTACTTTTGTACTGTTGTTCTTTATTGTCTCCACCAGGCCAAAGGCATGGGGAAAGTATGTTTTGCACTCCGTCCGTCCGTCTGTGTACAGCTAATCTCCTCCACCGTTGTTCCGGTAGCTGCCAAACTGCAAACAAACACACCGTTATACGGTATTACTCCTTCAGATTTTATTCACACAAATAGGTACACATGATCTCTATAGTTATTTGATTAACACAGATCTTGATTTTTCATATTCCATACTCCTTGCAACTCAATGAGTTGCATTGGTGTGGTTCACCTTATAAACTGTTTTGTCCCGACCCGACCCTTGGATGTGCTTTGGGCTTGTTCTGCTGTGCCGGGTGCAGTACCAGTCATTGCTTAGACCAGTCATTAGTCCTACAACTACAACCTATCTCAAACCCTCAGCCTAACCTCCCACTAAATCTAACCTTAACCCATGTCTAACCAATGACTAGTCTAAGCTAAGTATATGCACCCCCTGCTGGGCCGCCTCTGGGCGACAGACATGTATGTATATCTGCCCAGTGCCCACCCAGTGGGACAGACATGTATGTATATCTGCCCAGTGCCCACCCAGTGGGACAGACATGTATGTATATCTGCCCAGTGCCCACCCAGTGGGACAGACATGTATGTATATCTGCCCAGTGCCCACCCAGTGGGACAGACATGTATGTATATCTGCCCAGTGCCCACCCAGTGGGACAGACATGTATGTATATCTGCCCAGTGCCCACCCAGAGGGGCAGTATGTATATCTGCCCAGTGCCCACCCAGTGGGGCAGACTAAAGTGGAACACTTCACTCATTTCAACCTTATCTGCCTCATTGTAGAAGATGGCACAATCTTGTCTAGTACTCACTCTGCTTCTCATGGGTGGGCTGTGGCTGTGGGCTGAGTGCTGACACTTCAGAAACCTATTGACACAGATGGGGATTCCAAGCTAGAATATAAACTAAAACTAGCCTATATTTTACTGGAAAGACAGCACACTGAATTAGAAGCTATATTCTTGCATTAAAAAAAAGTTTTAAATCTTGTTTGAAATGACCAAACCTGGCTATGGCCCGGCTGGTATAGGAAGCTATTTAACAGCTTTCTGAAAAGAGCAAGTTGAGAGTGAGTAGGCCTACAGAAATGGTGCCATCTTAATTGGACCAATTATATGAAAATGGGTGAAGTGCAGTGAAATGATAATCAATTAAAAGGTGGCTGTGCAGAATAATAATAGGATACTGTCTAGGCCCACTCGTAGCTTACATTACAAACAGACAGAGGGAGGAGAAGTAGATACAAATGCAGAAATGCTGAAGAGACCTGCTTCACTGCTTGTATCCTATGCTCTCCATCATTTAGCTGGGCCGGGGACGACCACGGCCACCTGGAACCCCCCTCAATGTCAAGGACCACTGGTGGTCACCGACCACTGGTTGAGAACCACTGTTATAATTGACTTGGAAAATTCAGTGCGTATTAAATGAAAGTCAACCATAATGCAATATAATTCAGCCAATGAACAGCCAAATTGCTGCTACCATGGAAGGGTATGATGACACTGGCGAGCTGAAATGATCTGATTCCCGTTCAAGAAGCAGCCAAAAGGTGGCGCAATTTAGCTGCATTTAATCAGATTGCAGCGAGCGGAGCACTGTAGGTAATTAACCCCACGTTCTACAAAAGTACAAAACCGTAGCCTATAGTCTACAAAAAACACTATGGTTAACGAAAAACATCCAGTATCATTTATTTGTTTAGCCTATGTATTTGGCAATATCTCTTTTCATGAACGGGCGTGGACAAAGTTTGAATATGAACATTTGTTTATGTTATTTCCATCATTGCAGCGTCTTGATCCATTTCACTTCAGCAGCAGCAGACATGATGAGCATGCGCACTGCATCGGTTCTATGGGGACGGGACGGGAGGAGGACATCACGGAAAACTAGCCGTATCAGAACAGAACAGAACCCCACGCCGAGATTCATTTTTTTGTGTGTGGGGGGGGTGGGGGGGACTCGCTGCGCTTACACACCACGCACCACCAACGACAACAAAACGACGACCATGTTTGTTGCTGCGACGTTAAGGCCGGCGGGGACTACTTGACGCGTAGGCTACACGTCGCTCGTCGCGCGGGGGGCTGAGTTAATAATAATAATATCATATGGGAGCAGCATGCGGGAAATGGTTGGTGGTTGCTGCGTGTGTTCGGACGAGCGCGGCTGGGCTGAGAACCCGCTCGTGTACTGTGATGGACACGGCTGCAGCGTCGCGGTGCACCAAGGTAAACGAGCGGAATTTTGTAATAATGTTGTTACAATGTAACGACCCGCACTGTCTGATCTATCTGATCTCTGGTGGTGTGTAGACTAGCGAGAGGGGATGTGGTGGTGTGTGTTGGTGGTGCATGCGCTTCCCTGCCTACGTGCGTGTTGGCGTGTGTCTGTACTCTAGTGTTTATGTGTGGGAGGGGGAGTGGTGGACCCGACGGGGCATGGAGAGAATGACACCGATCAAGCCTTCAAAGCCCGAATTATTCATGCTCCCGTGGTACAACAACACGGCGTCGCTCGTCGACAAGGTCTGATCTACAAGCAAACAAAACAACACTGTCTGTGCGTTGCTTCGAGACGCGTTGTTCGCTTTCGCTTGCAGATCAGTCCTTGTCGGCGAGCGACGCCGCTGCGCAATTAAGTATAGGCATCTATGTTATAAATCAAGCCTTGTGGCGCCGACAACTGGGGTTCGGCAATTCTGTATGGGCTTTTCTCCACAAAGTTTAGTTGGCTCGGACCGTTAGCATCTGCTATGAACACTAGCGAGGCCTCTTCTCTTTTTTTGGAGACATTGTCCAATGTCTACTGTTTAGCTACAGTGTGCACTATGTCCACATGCTTTCACCGCTGTGTTGCTACTGTAATACTACTACTACTAATTTCCCTTCCCTTTTTCAAATAGGTTTGGTTTAATAAAAAATAGAGGGTCTGGATTATCAGGCCACTCAAGTCCCAGTTCCTGTTATTTTCTGGAGACCAGTCTGACCAGATGTTTATTTATATAATATATATATATATATATAAATGTTTTTAATACCCAAATAATGTATTAGGCTATGGACCATTACATTGAACAGTTCTTACAGTTTTTTTCTTAATCTTTGTTGATGATAAATTAATAAAAATACTGTGTGTGTGTGTGTGTGTGTGTGTGTGTGTGTGTTATCTCACAGCATGCTATGGCATAGTCCAGGTGCCCACTGGGCCATGGTTCTGTCGAAAGTGTGAGTCACAGGAAAGAGCAGCACGAGTAGTGAGTATATCTCTTAATATGCATCACACCACAGTATGTGAGAGGCCTATCGTATGTCCAAGGAGTCGTCAATATGTCCTTACGCAAGACTTGGTCTTGTCTTGTTGGCAAACTTTTGATTTTATTTTTTACACAAAATTATAATGTTCTTATTTTGATCACAATAATGACTGAATGTCAAGTCTCCAGGCTTTCTTCATGATAAGTATGTGTAGCATATAGCACTTATTTATGACACTATGGCACATGAGTCCACTAGTACTAGAGTGGTTCTCAAATGTTTTATTTGCGACGAGCCCTCTTATCTATAAACACAAATGGAACCACATTTGGTTCCATTTCTGCACTCTCAGTGTTACAGACCATATATGTTTCTGGTAATATTACTGTCTGCTCATGTATGTCTGTGGCAAAAATTGAATTTTGACAAAAATGTTTACCACAAGACAGCATGGCGATGTGTTATTGTATTGTCTTCACTACATCAGTACTACATAAATAGTTTATTGAAGCTCATAGAGAGATGTGTAATGCATTTTTGCCAATACAAACTTCAATTCTCCCCCAGAGGTGTGAACTTTGCCCCCACAAAGATGGCGCCCTCAAGAGGACAGACAGTGGAGGTAAATATCTGGACGTTGCTCCATCATCTCCTTCTCAAGTTTTACAACATGTGGAGGTGAACTGGTCTGTCCATGAAATTGACTAACCATGTGAAGTTAGGTTCAAGCTCCGTTACTGATTTCACCTATTAAGTCCACTACGGTTATAAAGGCAAGATGACAGTCAAAGGGAGGAGTGTAATTGTGCCGTATTCGCATGCTTCGACCCTAACCGACTCCTGTCTTGCCGTCAGGCTGGGCACATGTTGTGTGTGCACTCTACATCCCCGAGGTGCAGTTTGCCAACGTTCTCACCATGGAGCCCATCGTCCTGCAGTATGTCCCCCATGAGAGATACATCAAGGTACTGACTGTGGCTCACGCATCAATGCCTGCAGTGTTATTTGACCTGTGGGGTTGAAATCACTTTGAATTATGTGTATCCATACAAAGGGGCACAGTGTCAGCATCATTAGTCTCTGTAAAAGAAAGACATCTTCACAGTGCAGTCAGTGTAGGTAATGTATTTCATATTACATTGCAGTTCCTGACTGTTTGTGTATTATGTGCTGCTAACAATAATGAACTACTTATGTTCAAATGAGTTTCAGGCTCATTGTAGCTCACTAATAAATTAGTGGCGATAGGGTGGCATGTTAACAGCACTTTAGGGTTAGCGTTGGCTACTTTTGCTCTGCATAGCACTCACATATTTAACTTTAATTTCATAATTGAAGAGAATGACAGTCAGATCGTGCTGAAAGAAACCTTGCTCATAAAATATCTTATGATACAACATCGATATGTCATAGATGGCTGATGTCACAGACTTACCACATGATTTCCGAGATACACATGGTATGGCTATTTTTTAACAAAGTATGCCAAGAAAGCAGGACCTTGTTCTTCTCTCCACAACCTGCCTTTGCCAAGACGAGGGAACTCGTCTTTCTTTCATTTAATTTAATACAGTAATTAAAAATAATATTTTAAAATATTTTATTTAATAATTTCTTTATTGCTTTTACTTACATGTTAGACAGCCTACATACGGATCCAATGTGCACGTGTGCATGCTTATTTGTCCCTTTTCTCCTCAAAATGAGACAAACTGCGATCTTTGGGACCTTATAAAACCCTAATCTTTGATCGCGCTAAGGAAGTTAATCCATCACACGTCGATACACAGCCTAGGCCCTAGAATGAGGATGTGGCTCAAATATGGAGGGCTAACATTTCCGGGTCGGGCAGAAGTGGTCTCTTCTTCTGCTTTTTGCACACATTACACTGGCCTCACGATCCCGCCTATAGTAACGCCAACGGGAGGGAATGTGTTTTAATGATACCAATACAAATGTAGGTCAGTGTATGCCAATCTAGAGAAAGACATTGCATCTTTATTGGAGTGAAAAACCAGTCGCTGTGTTTGTGTTTGTACGCAATGTGTGGATGGCCGGATGCAATGCATTATGCATATATACGGTATATATGTGCAGCACGTGTGCATGAGAGGGAGTGTATACATTCGCACAAATGTATGCATGCAAGAGTCTGCCTCACTCCATGTGGGCCCGGTCTCATATTACTGCACAGTAAAATCCTCAGTGTTGATTTAACTCTGAGATCATAAAAATGGACCCGTAACACTGAGGATATTCGGTGTGTGTCGGCTACAGTAAATTGCATGCAGCTTTGCAATGTCAGAGCCATTCATCCAGACGCGCCGCCCGCATTCCTCCACAGCGTTTCAATGGACAGTGAAAACTTGAGAAGCACACTTTCTTTTATGTACCCGGATAGATGTTTCTGTGGCCTCTCATTACATCGTTGACATCTTGGTGGGGGTGGGGGGGAGGCGGGGAGCGTTGTTAGTGGAAGACGAAGGAATGGTGGAGAAAGAGAGAGAGAGTGGGTGTTGAAGGAGGAAGGTAAAGAGCCCGCTGTTCCTTTGTCCAGCACCTGTTGCTAGGCCTCTT